>NW_028317925.1:1711785-2016607 GCF_062004578.1 Staurois parvus | reverse complement strand
ACTTACAGTATACCCAATCTTAGAGGCTTTAAATTTTAGACATAGAGGAGCTCACCAACCTTAAATAACGGGCACTTTTACCCCCTTCCTGCCCAAACCAATTTTCAGCTTTCAGTGCTGTTGCACTTTAAATGACTATTGTGTGGTCATGCAACACTGTACCCAAACTACATTTTTATTATTTTTTTAGACAAATAGAGCTTTCTTTTGGTGGTATTTCATCACCACTGGGGTTGTTATTTGTTGATAAAAAAACGAAAAAAGGCCAAAAATTTTGAAAAAAAATGTTTTCTCAGTTTTTGTTATGACGTTTTGTAAATAAGTAATTTTTCCTCCTTCACTGATGAGACTGAAATTATGGGCACTGACAGCCAGCACTGATGGGCACTGACAGCCAGCATTGATGGGCACTGATAGCCAGCACTGAGGAGGCATTGATAGCCAGCACTGATGGGTACTGATAACCACCACTGACTGGCACTGATAGCCAGCACTGATACAAAGCACTGGTGGACACTGATGGGGCTACCCTGATCATCAGGGCACTGATGATCAGTGTTCTGATGATCAGTGTAGATGTCCCCTCTGAGAAATGCCTCTTACCAGCTCTCCTCTCCTCACGGACTGTCAACATGAGGAGAGGAATGCCGATACCCGGCATTTCCTATTTACACTGTGGTCAGCTGTGATTGGACAAAGGCAGCTCTGATTGGCCCTTTACCTCATTCATGGTGTGCGCCCCAAGGGTTGACACGGGGCTGTGGTTCTAGCGACCGCACTGTAGCTGTTTTTTGGCTATAGCGTGGTCAGAAACTGGTTAAAGATCCCTACAATCCCTTCCCTCAATTTCTGGCCATCCTCCTGGGGCACTGGCGTGATAAAGAAGCCCTGTGTCTTGGGTGGTGTTTTCTTGACACCCTGTTTGAAAGACCTACCTAGTTCTGGTTATGGGAACCAAAACATACTAGGTCATGGTTCCCCTAAATTGGGGTTTCTAGTCTACAGTATATACAAAGTATAAGAGGAAGCCACATACATATTTGTAAAAAAATGCCAAGAAAAAAATTATTAAACATCTAGTGAATTGACAAGATGATCAGGGTATCTGCCATCCATCAGCTCAATCCATATACAATTTTAAGACAGAGGACTTGCTCACTCATCTCACAAAAATTGTAAATTGAAACATATTTCTGTTCTCTGTGTTTGGTAATTCAATCAAACCTTGTAATACAAAATATAATTATTAATAAAAAAGTAGAAAGAGCCAGGTCTGTATACAGTTTTGTATAGTTATGCAACCGTCTAATCTGTAAAGGTCATATCAACTTCAATAAAGATGTCCTTAATAAAGACAAAATAGTTATGTTTCACCTCCAGGAAAACAGATGGGAGGACATATGTGAAGACCATCAGGAATCCTACCAGTTACCCAATACACTTCTTAATTTGTTTTCACACCTTGCATTAGGCCTTATGCTGAAACACTTTTCTACTGTTACTTAAGAAATATAAATTTCTAAGCTTTTCATTTGTTTTGGGCTTTATGTCTTTCATTTTCTGTCCTGTCCTATTATGAACAAACCACTATGAATAGCAATCTGAATTTTGCAGATGTTTTGGCATCTGTTAATTAGTTTTTATCTTCCACAAGCATTCTTTATGCATTTTGTCAGCAATTAAACGTACACCTAACGTGTAGGAATAGAACGGCGTTTATGGCAAGAGTCAGAAACTCTCAAGCTTAAGCTGCAACAAAAAATTGATGTATCTAAAAATTCATGAAGGGAATAGGTAGGTTTGATTTAATATACTTTAACATTATTCAAGAACTAAGCAGACTAAAGAATCCTTAGCATCTGACGTACTTCTGGGAGTGTTGGATGTCTAACCCCCATACTTTGCACGATTGCTTCAGCCACCAGCTACTACACTATTGCAGGACACAGTTGTGATGTCATAGCTGGGAAGTGGAATCACAACGCACAGTGGGGGATAAGGTATTTGGCACTGCTAGAGGTATGTCAGATGCTGAAGATTCTTCAGCCAGCACACTACTTGCAAGAAAGTGAAGATCCAAGGCATAGGCAGCAAGACAAAAAAAATTACACCTCTTTTTCACAGGGATTTTTTTTAATCTTTAAGACTTGTTTCTAAGTTTTTCTTACAATAACTGAGTCACTTCTAACCTCCCACAGGGAGATACAAACTATATTCAGTGGCTGTTGTGACACAGGTAAAGTTTCCAAATGGGTGAAATATCTCCTTAGGAATTGGTTCGATTCTTGATCTTTTTATTTGTAAGAATGACGGAAGAGATTACCATGAATGCATCTCTGTTAGAATAGGAGGGTGACATGTTATGGCACTCCAGAAAATCACATCATTCTTAGGCAGTTATCTGTGTATGGCCACTCTAAAGTAAATGAGGAATATATTTCTAGATAACTGTCACCTTGCTTTTTTTCTCTTATAGGCATGCTCCTTGTCAGCACACGAACTAGGTCACTTGTGCTACTTTTTTTTCTGTTGTTCCTTGTTGTTTCTGGGTTAGACTGGTGAGCAAGGTTTATTGCTACACCGCAATTGAGAAAAGTGTCATGGGTGTCTAGATCACTAGAGTGAATGAGCAGAATTAAAAATACACAGTGCTCTGAAAAAGTATTTGCCCCCTCCTGATTTTTTTTGTTTGTATATTTGTCACAGTGAAATGATTCAGATTATCATACAAATGTTAATATTATGCAAAGATAACCTGAGTAGATACAACATGCAGTTTTTAATTGATGACGGTTTAATTTGTTAAGGGAAAAAAAGCTGTCCAAACCTGTCTGGCCCTGTGTGAACAAGTAATACCTCCCCCCCCCCTTGCTAAACCATGAATGATATGAGATTAACCACATTTTTTGCAAAGCTGAGCTAAATTTCACTTGTCACACCCAGGCCTGATTACTGTTGAATCAAGAAAAAACACATAGAAACTGTATGACAAAGTAAAGCATGCTAAAAGGTTTAAAAAACCAACACATCATGCCACGATCTAAAGAAATGTAAGCAGATATGAGAAACAAAGTAATTGATATATATCAATCTTGAAAGAGTTACAAAGCCATTTCTAAGGCTTTGGGACTCCAGCGAACCATGGTGAAAGCCACAAATGGTGAAAACTTGGAACCTTCCCAGGAGTGGCCGGCCTACCAAAATTACTCCATGGGCACAACAATGACTCATCCAAGAGGTCATAAAAGAACCCAGAACAACATCTAAAGAAATGCAGACCTCACTTGCCTTAGTTAAGGTCAGTGTTCATGATTCAACAAAAGACTGGGCAAAGATGGCAACCATGAGAGAGTTCCAAGGTGAAAGTCACTGCTGACCAAAAAGAACACAAAGGCTCATCTCACATTTCCCAAAAAACATCTTGATTATCTCTAAGACTTTTGGGCAAATAGTCTGTTGGCTGATGAGACAAATGTTGAACTTTTTGGAAGGTGTGTGTCCTGTTACATCTGGCGTACAACTAACACAGCATTACATGAAAAGAACATCATACCAACAGTCAAACATGATGGTGGTAGTGTGATGGTCTGTGGATGCTTTGCAGCTTCAGGACCTGGATGACTTGCCACAATTGATGGAATCATGAATTCTGTGATGTACTGGAAGATCCTGAAGGAGAATGTCCAGCTATCAGTTTGTGACCTCAAGCTTAAGTGCACTTGGGTTATGCAGCAGGACAATGATCTGAAACACACCAGCAAGTCCACCTCTGAACGGCTTTAATAAATGAACATATACAAGGCTAAAACAACCAATGCATTTCAGACCCTTAGTCCTTAGTCATGGCTAAAGTTCCAGAGTCTTCAAAGCCTGGACTTAAATCTGATTGAGATGCTGTCGCATGACCTTAGACAGGACGTTCATGCTCAAAAACCCTCCAATGCGGCTAAATTAAAACAATTCTGCAAAGACAAGTGGGCCAAAATTCTTCAACAGCGATGTGAGGACTCATTGCCAGTTATCGCAAAACACTTGATTGCAGTTGTTGCTGCCAAGAGTGGTACAACCAGTTATTAGATTTAGGGGGAAATTACCTTTTCACATAGGGCCAGGTAGTTTTGGACAGCTTTTTTTCCCTTAATAAATGAAATCATCATTTAAAAACTGCATTTTGTATTCACGCGGGTTATCTTTTTATTTTTTTTTTACCTTCCCATTCTTTATTTATATGTATGAAAATACACCTTACATTTCTCCCAAGAATACAAAAACAAGCATGTGTGTAAACTACAATACACATCATAATCCAAACCACAAAAAAGCATATACACTCCTTATACATGTACATAGATAAATAACAGATAAATGTTGAAATTTATGATATATGCCTCTCTACTATTCAGCGACCTATCTACATACAGTACCAATTGAAAGGATTATTGGAATATAACCAAATCCATTTTGTATACACTAATACAAGATGCTTGTTTAACATACACATATATATGACATTTGTACACACTAACAAAACTGTCTATTCCAGCTTTATGTAGAAATAAGTGTTTTTGCAAACTTTACAAAAAAAGAGATAAGCTTTACTCTCATTTCTGAAAAGTTGTAACCACAGCTTGGGCGTTGGGCCAGATTATTATTATTATTATTATACAGGATTTATATAGCGCCAAAAGGTTTGCTCAGCGCTGCACATTATAGCCATGGTCTGGGCATTAGACAAGATATGGTGTGAAAGTGTAAATGCAGACCTCATACAAATAATTGTTGAGTTAAGGTAAAAATAATGTACATTTATTTGACTGGATGGTCTGAAGGTGTGTCTGCCCAAAGGCTACAGTATAAAAACCCTGATGTTATGCCAATAAAGCTAAAGTGTTTGCAATCACAACTGAGGTGACTTCAGTGCATTCCCTTTTCGAGATCTCGTAGCTGTGTCCAGGTGTGACCATTGGTACCTGTGGGGGCCCCCAAGGAACAGGGAAAAGACCACCTACCTACCTGCAGTGGTGTCAGAAGTGGGATAATTGCCAAGGTAAGTGACAGTTTTATTTTTTAAATACTTTCTTTACCGAGGTCATTATTCCAAACTTAAGGAAAATTTGGTGGGTGGAGTTTTAAGAGCGAGACTAAGGGATTCTCGGCTCGGGGAATAATACCAGGACACACCTGGCACAGCACTTTGTATAATTTGTAAAAAGTTTGTTTTTGTTGTTTTTTGTCTTGTCTGTTGGTTTACTAATTTACTGCTATGGGTAATTTCTCAGGTAAGAAGGAAGGACCCCGTCATGTGCCGCCACAAAAGTTGCTTAAGCTATTAAGAAAAACTAGAAAGCTGAAGGTAAAGAACACATCTACCTCAAATGAAACATGTAAAGAATATGTAGCAAGGGTATCTCCATATGACTATTATTATGTTAATCTCTGGGTGAACAATTTAGTGGGATGGTCAGAAAGACTGGGTGGAGCTAGTTTTCCTTGTGAAGGGGGAAATTACACTATGTGTATGGATATGACTAGAGGAATGTGTTTGCATGAACAGCCTCAGGTAGGTATCTAGGGGACTGAAAATCCAGATTGGGACAAGAATTATATGTATGAAAGGGGTAAGAATTGGTTGAAGTATGCACCAGGCTATAAGACTCTAACTGTAGCAAATGATTTCTCACCCCCCCCCCCCCCACCATACAAACACAGTGAGGCATGTCCTGCCCCTACAGCTCTACATGCAGCCCCATTATTCCCAGCACTCCCACAGGTAAAAGAAGTAGATGAAGATGAAGAGGTTCTTATTGCTGCTTCCCAGATAAATACAGGGGAGTCAGAAGAATCTGGCTCAGATGGGGAAACTGGGAGTGTTAGTCAAAGGGATACTGAGAGGGGTAAAAGGAAAGTAAAGAGGAAGAGAAAGAAGGTAGAAAAGAGTGATAGAATTCTTAGGTCAACAGAAAGTAACAAGGAGGAAGTTGAAGATGAGACAGCTGAGTTAGATATGATGAATTCAGCCTTTCCATTCATGATGATTGGGGAGCAGCTGATTTTAACTTGTTGCCGACCGCAGATAGCCGAATGCCGGCTGCACTGCGTCCGGCCAGTTCTGAGTGGACGGCATATGATGTCCCCCCAGAACGCGCTCTCCTGTGCGCCCCAGGGGGCGCGCACCCGGCGATCTCCGTATTCGCTGTGTCCTACGGACACAGCTGATCACGTGATGTGGTAAAAGGCCAATCACAGCGGCCTTTTACCACGTGATCAGCGATGTCCAATGACACGCTGATCAGAGGGAAATGCAAGTGCCGGTTCTCGGCTGCACTTTCCTCACGCTGTCAGATCGTGAGGAAAGTACTGCCGAGAACCGGCAGTTGTCAGAGCGGGGATCAGCACCGATCATCAGGGCACTGATGATCAGTGCCCTGATGATCGGAGCCCAGCAGTGCCACCCGCAAGTTCCGCCCACCTGTGCCCAGCACTGCGCCCACTAGCTCCGCCCATCTGTGCCCAGCAGATCACCCACCTGTGCCCAGCAGTGCACCCACCTGTGCCACTCTGCAATGTCACACACCTGTGCCCAGAAGTGCCACCTACCTGTGCCCAGCAGTGCCACCCACCTGTGCCCACCCACCTGTGCCCACCAGTGCCACCCACCTGTGCCCACCCACCAGTGCTGCCCACCAGTGCCACCCACCAGTGCAGCCCAGCAGTGCTGCCAGTCAGTGCCACCAGTCAGTGCCCAGCGGTTGTGCCAGTCAGTGCCGCCAGTCAGTGCCCAGCGGTTGTGCCAGTCAGTGCCGCCAGTCAGTGCCCAGCAGTGATGCCAGTCAGTGCCGTCTATCAGTACCCATCATCAGTGTCACCTATCAGTGCCGCCTATCAGTGCTGCATATTAGTGCCGCCTATCCGTGACACCTCATTAGTGCTGTCTATCAGTGCCGCCTATCCGTGCCACCTCATTAGTACTGCCTATCAGTGCCCTTTAGTGCTGCCTATCAGTGTCCATCAGTGCTGCCTCATCAACGCACATCAGTGAAGGAGAAAAATTACCTGTTTGAAAAATTTTATAATAGAAACAAAGAAACTTTTTTTTTTTTCAAATTTTTGGCAATTTTTTTATTTATAGCGCAAAATGTAAAGTGCCCAGTGGCGATTAAATACCACCAAAAGAAAGCTCTATTTGTGAGAAAAAAATGATCAAAATTTCATATGGGTACAATGTTGCATGACCGCGCAATTGTCAATCAAAGTGCGGCAGCGCTGAAAGCTGAAAATTGGCCTGGTAAATAAGGGGGTATAAGTGCCTGGTAGGCAAGTGGTTAAAGGCAATAGATCCCAAGGAGCTGGGCGCTATAGTACAGGGATGTCCTAATCTGAGGAAATTTCCGAGTGGGGAGGTATCCTGGCTAAAGAGGACATGTGTAGGAAGGAACTATACGATGGAAGATTGCAGATTGATAATTGAGAAAGTATTGGGAGATATTACAGGAGAGTTTAAATGGGAAAATTGTAGGATTTTTAACAATGAAGATGGCGTTGGTTACAAAAAGTGGGACACATCACAGGGAGTAGATAAATATCCTTTACATACTGGAGCACAATGGGGTGCTGTATGGGAGGAGGTGACATGTGAATTGTTTAGGCTGTACAAACAAAGGAAATCATTTGCTCCAATAGTAGCATGTCGGCAAAACATCACAGAGACTGCTACTGACTTTATTAAATGGTTTAAGAAAGTCTGGTTGGAGTAAGGGGGAATGGATCTGATTGGTAGAGAGTGCAGATCACTTTTTATCCAATCTTGGATGAATGGGGCACTACCATATGTTAGTTTAGCAATTAGACAATTGTATGATGGTTGGGAAGACAAATCTGCACTAGAATTTGAAAAATGGATTCTTAGTAAAGATGCAGCAATAATTTATGAGAAGGGAACAAAGAAGCCCCAAGTACAGGCACTGGCACATAGGGATGACTGGTAGGAAAGACCCCGGGAGCGGTGTCAGTACCAGCGTCGGCCCTTTAAACGGGTCCTACGATGTTACAATTGTGGGGAGAAGGGGCATTTCCATCGGGAGTGTACTGCTCCAGGAGCACAGTTTCAGAGAAGGGAGCCCACGGATGAGGAGACACAGTTTGATGCGGTGAGAAGGGAACAGGCAGCCGCCAATAGACGAGGTCAGCAACAGTATCCTGAGGGACAACGCCCCAGGTACAATGTGGACTGGACTAATAAAAATAAATAGGGAGGCCAGGGCCCGCTAGAGCATGCTTCCTCAACAGTGCCTTTGTTTCCATCTTTTAGTTGTTCTGATACATTTTCGGAAAATCCCATGATTACACTTACAGTGGGGGAAGTCCCCTGCACTTTTTTAGTGGACACAGGGGCCACTGCCTCAACATTAAATAAGGAATTTTTAAACCAATGGCACTGTAAGTATGGGACCCCATCTGGATATTTACTCGAGTAACACTCGATCAATAGGGATCGAGGGAAAGGAAACCCTCACTTGCATTACACCTCCCCTCCCGGTACAAACAAAAGATGGACAGGTCTGGTACCATAAATTTCATGTGCTCCCGCATTGCCCTGTGTCCCTATTGGGCCGAGATTTGTTAGCGGACCTTAAAGTCATGATGTCTATCATGGAGGAAGGTATGCAATTGGACACACCTTTCCTAATCTGTCCAGCCATGGATCATGATTAACGTAAGCTCCCTGAAAACCTATGGACTAAGAGCACAACAGATGCAGGCCTCATTGACTGCACACTGTATAAAACCACACTTAAAACCAGGAACCCTGTTAATCATAAACAATACCCACTATCCAAAGATAAAATAGATGGACTTAAACCTATTGTGGAGGATTTTAAAAAGAGGGGAATACTGAAGCCGGTAGTATACCCCTACAATACCCCCAATAATCCGGTAAAAAAGCCCAATGGTGAGTGGAGATTAGTACAAGATCTCAGGGAGATTAATGATCTGTTCATTCCTATTGGCCCTGTAGTCCCAGGCATACCAACCTTGGTAAATGCTATACCTGCCAACGCCACACATTTTACAGTAATTGATCTGTCAAATGCATTTGTTTAGTGTCCCAGTTGACCCGGACACACAAGCTTTTTGTTTTCAAGGGGAGAGGCTAACCTGGACCCGTCTCCCTCAGGGTTATGTAGACTCGCTGGCAGCATATACCATGGCCAGTAGATCCATGCTCAATGACTGGGTACCCACCCATGGTTCAGTACTTATCCAATACGTGGATGACTTACTGCTTAGTTCTGTGAGCAAGAAGGCGTGTCAGGCTGATTCATTGTCATTGTTATGGTTTCTGGCTGATCAGGGAAAGTCTCTCGCAAAAAGATGCAGTTTGTGGCACCACAAGTAGAGTACCTAGGATTTTTATTGTCTGAGGGTCAGAGGAGGCTGAGCCCAAGGAGAGTGGCAGCAATATGTCAACAACCAAAACCAGAAACTATTATTCATTCAACATTTTCATGGTGTGGGTCATAAGGGAAAACAGTTAGTGGAAAAAGAAATGCGCAAACGATTTTGTGTATGGTTTCTCCATGTTCTAGTGCAGGAGACATTGGGAAGGTGCCTTAGTTGTTTACAAAACAACCCTGGGAATGGCCAGCATGGGAAACATGAGCATTTAATGCCCCCTGAGGCACCGTTCACACATCTACAGATAGACTTTACACATCTCCCTAAATCTAAAGAAGGAGATAGGCTGTTGGTGGTAGTAGACAGATTTTCAGGTTGGCCGGAAGCTTTCCCATGTAGGAATGAAACACCAAAGACAGTGGTCAAGGTTTTGTGTAAGGAAATCATCCCTAGATGATTTGTTGTCCTTTGTTCATAGAAAGCGATCAGGGACCAGCTTTTAGTGCAGCAGTGACTCAGGAAGTCTCAAAGGCTTTGAGTATTCAATGGAAGCTCCATATTCCCTACCACCCTCAGAGTTCTGGAGTAGTGGAAAGAATGAATCGGACAATTAAGGATAAATTAGTGAAAGCCATGGGAGGGACTCTGAAGAATTGGCCAGCTGTGTTACCTGCTATACTGTCTGAAATAAGGATGACACCTCATAAACGGAGTAAGTTGTCTCCCTTTAAGATACTGATGGGCAGACCATTCCCCACCCCTTGGACTAAACAGCAGCCCCCTCTGTGGCAGAAAGGAGATTTAGAGGTGATACAGGCAGAATATGTAAAAGCATTATGTGAGAAGTTGAATAGTGAATATGGTGATGTTGCTGCCTCTTTTCTTTTACCCGCAGATCAACCAACCCACCCCTTCGAGGTAGGTGATCAAGTGGTGATCCGAAGACTGGATCCAAAGGTAAGACCCCAGTTTGGAGAACCTACAATGATCGTGGCCATTACACAGACAGCTGTTCTTACTGAAGGATCAGGCACCTGGATCCATGCATCAAGAGTCAAAAGGATTTCCTAAGATGAGAGACACAATCAAGCTGATCCACCAACAGAAGAAGGAGCCAAGAACTACCCATCCTACTGGATCCCCGTGAGGACTGGAAGAACCTGATTATTATCTTATCAATAGTGAATATGATCATTGTCCCAGTCTGGTTTCTATTGAAGAATTCATATGATAGAAAGGGGCCAGTGGTTCAGAAAGTCTCTAGGAGTTCAGGATGGGTGGGGGGGTTGTACCTTATCACAACCGGATGAGAATAAGTCATGTACTACATTAACATGGAATAGCCCATCTGAATCACATCTGGTAAAAGGAGCTAAACAAACATATACCCATCTGATTCCTTTTAAAGGTCAATGTCAAATAGACATTAGTACTACACACAACTTTACATGTTGCATTATGGATGAGTGTAGTCAGGCACTAACTTTTAAATGGAATGAGGGTTTTCTGTTACATGTTCAAAAGGGAAACAAAGTGGTTGCTAATTTTGGGTGTACCGTACCTGTAACTACTGTAGACAGAAGAGGTCTACAACTGAAAACATGTCATTACTGAAGTTTAAATATAAGTATGCTAAATTCTCGGGGTTTAAAAGTTGTTGGGTTTGTAGCATGCTCCACCCTGAAACTATGAGCATACCCATATATGCAGTATCCCTACATGTCACAACTATGTTGGAGGGTAACCTGAGTATTATATTAACTAATGTTACCACCCAACCTAAATTTGAGGTATTGGGGGTCGTTATGAAACCCAAATGGTGTTTTCATCTGGGTAAGGGGTCGAGAGAAGGGGAAGAGTTTTGTAGTAAATCTAAATTAATTATTACTGGGAAGGAACCTACAGGTGGTCATTTTATACAAATAAATACAACTGAGGGAGAATGGGAGAATAATATTAAAACAAAATTGACCAAAAAGATCACCCGAAACATTACGGATTAGGGCGAGTTTTTATTAATTTAGCTCTAGTAGGTTACCCTGACTCCAATGTAAGCACAGGATGGAAAAGCCAATCAGTAGCTTTTACTCAGGGAGTCCAGGTGTGCTGTGGGAAAGTTTGGATTCCCCGGGATCAGAAGGGTTGGTGCTATTTGGCCACTTTGGTACCAGTGATGAATGTTATGGGAGAAGAACATAGTGATGCCCTATTGGCCAGTAATCATCCCTGGTATCCTCTGAAACATAGATATAAGAGAGATTTGTTCAAGGTAGAAGACCAGGCTTGGTCATGGTTTCCTACATGGACTGGATGGGGAATAGAATTAATGAGGAGACTTAATAACTACTCACTTAATTTGGATCAAATAATAGATGAAACACAAGCTGAAATAAGTCTTATTAACGTAGAATTACGGGCCTTAAGAAAACAAGTGCTTATTATGAGATGAAGGTAGAACAAATTGGTGCAGCACTGACTGGGCTTTGTGAATCCACCACTGATTATAAGTGCTGTACCTGGTAGTTTGTAAGTCTCTTTCCCAGTGTTGAAGGAAAGGGAGGTCCTGTGGAGCATTGGCCTTAATCTGTGACGAGTACAGGTGAAGCATCCAGTGTCTCCTTTGTTCCCCTGCAAGACAAGACTGTTTAAACAAGGAAAGGTCCCTAATCTTATGATACGTCTCAGCATCTCAGGTAGGGAATGAGGATATTTTTCTTAACTGAGCATAACGGACAAAAATCCAAAGTGTCGGAGAAGCTGTTTACAATTTCCTGACTCTTCATGAGTCGATTTGCTTGAAAGAAATGCAACAAGCCAAAGACGTCCTGGCGAATTAAAACATCAAATTAAGGATTAATAAGTCCAGGTTTAATGCCGGATTACCCAAAATCGGTGTTAAAGGACTAGGGGAAGATAAAAGATTAGTGTATTTAAATACCGATCTAAAAATATTAAGGGTAACTCCAGCCAAAGGATGTTGAATGGCCTCTATCGGGGTGTCATCCCGACATCCAGGGGAGTCCCGATAACAGAGTACCCATGGCCGCCTGTTCCAGATCTACCCATTGTTTTTTATCCCCTTTGGAGCACCAATTGAGTATTCTTCCCAAATGTACTGTCTTGTGATATTTTAAAGGACCTGGGAAACTGATACCAACTTTTGTCTTAGGAAGAGTCAAGATAGATCTCTGTACCCTTGCATGTTTACCTGCCCATATAAACTTCAAAAACCTAGCACGTAGGTCCTTAAAAAGCCCTGAGGCTATTTATTGGTAATGATTGTAATAAAGATATGTCTGGGCATAACATTAATTTTAATGATGTTGTTGCAATTAAACCAGGTAAACAATTCCTTGTCCCATCGCCAGAAATCTCATTTAAGCTTACGGACCAGTGGAGAAAAATTTAGTTCAAAGATTTTACGTAGATTATTCGGGATATTCATACGTAACTAACGAATATGAGAGTCCATCCATTTAAAGTTAAATTGGAAACGTATATGTTGTTTTGCTGTCATATTTATAGTTACACCCATTACTTCTGATTTCGAATAGTTAAATTTAAAGTTTGAAAGAACGCCATACCTATGCAGTTCTACCAAGTGCAAGAGCAAGGAGATCAATGGGAAAATAGAAAAAAATCAAATCATCAGCTAATTGATCTACCATCTTTTTCGTCTGATTACCCTGTATATCTGGATGGGCTCTAACCTTACAGAAAAAGGGTTCTAAAGTAAGTATAAAAATAATGGGGGATAAAGGGCAACCTTGCCGAGTACTGTTTTGCATAGGAAACACTTCATTGGTCCTCACCCTTGCTGGGGGAGTAAAGTACAAAAATCCAGCTATACATCCCTTCGTCATCAAGATCTATGTGACTTAGAGTAGCCTTTACGAAAGTCCAATCTGCCCTAGAAAAAGTTTTTTTCTGCTTCAATAGATAAAAGCGCTAGAGTTATGTGTTTGCAAGTTGTATAATGAATTACATTTAGTACATATTGTATATTATCCCTACCTTGCCTCCCTACAGTGAACCCCACCTGATCATAGTGAATAAGTGTCAGTATATGTTGTATCAGTCTTAAGGCAAGAATCTTAGTAAGGATTTTCAATTCAATGTTTAGCAGTGATATAGGCTGATAACTCGAGCAGACTGCCAGATCTTTCTGTTCTTTTGGTACAACTGCCATATAGGCCTGAAGAATATCCCTTAATGGTGATTAGCCATCTCTGAGAGAATAATAAGCTGCACAAACCAAGGGGCCAATTTGTCTGCAAAGGTCTTGTAGTAGAGCGAAGTGCAACTGTCCGCCCCTGGGCCTTCCCTATCTTTATCAAGGCTAATGCTCTTCGAAACTGAAGCATTTAAGTCCTTGATGACCGAATTAGATGATGATGGCATTCCCGAATCCGGAAATATTGCCGTGCTGCAGAATATTTATCATCCTGCAGGGGGGAGGTATTCTGCGCCTCAAAATTATAAACATAATATTCCTTAAATACACATGCTATATCCTTTGCCAATTTCATCAAGGTGTCACGTTTCGTTTTAATATGTGGAATACAATTTCTCACCCTGTCAGTTCTCAGAGCATTAGCTAACAACTTACTAGATTTATTCCCGAATACGTAAAATTCTCTTCAATGACAAGTTTTGGTTTGACTTTGTCATTAAGGATAGAGTTTAATTCATCTCTTAATTGTACTAATTGGTCCCATATCCTTTGTGCCTGAGATTTCTTGTGTATCTATTCTAGTCTTCTGATTTCTGTTAATAAAGAATCTATTTTAGAGTTTAGTAATTTCTTACAATGGGATCCTAACTTGATGAAAGTGCCCCAAATGACACATTTATGTGTCTCTCATAAGCAAGTAGGGCTAACATCAGTAGCACCGTTATTTGCAAAGGAACAGATCAATATCTTGTACTATTTAATGTGTATACATCAGGTCTTGCAGGAGAGTCTCATTCAATGTCCAATGCCAATCCCGTTGCAGATTTTCATCTAATTTGAGAGAGCAGGATGTTGGGGCCTGATCTGATAAAGTAAATGATCCAATAGAGACAGTGGAGAGGTAAGGAAGAGCACTCTGCGATATAAAAATATAATCTATTCTTGCATATGTTTTATGATGATTAGAATAGAAAGTGTAATCTCTCCCGTATGTAGGAAGAGTTCTCCAACTGTCCACCAACTGTTGAGAATAAATAATTGATTTAAATTTATGAATTTTCAGTTATGATATATGAGAAGCTCCCCACTACCCATCTAACATTGGTCTAAAGTTAAATTACAATCTCCTCCCATGAGAAGGAAGCCCTCCCTATGTTGATCAACTATAGATAATAGTTCTAGACTAATGACCTGTTCCTCATTCGGCAGATATAGCCAGAGTAATCAGAGTAACGCTTCACTCACAAAGGAATCCTTGGACTATAAGGAGATGTCCTTCTTCATCAGTGATAATTCATGATTACCTCCATGGGGTATGTTTAGGGATCAAAATAGAGACCTCTCTTGATTTAGAACTGTTAGATGTACTATGGTACGCCTTAGGGAATCTATAATCACCCAACTTTGGTATTTTATTCTTTTTAAAGTGTGTCTCCTGAAGAAAAACAATATGCATTTTCATTCTCCACAACTCACTCAGGAGTCTAGACCTTTTTATGGGGCTATTAAGCCCTTTCACATTATAAGAGGTCAAGGAGATTTAAGGTATGGTTATTTTTATCAATGTCTGGTCAAACCTTCAAGGCTCGATGCAGGGCTATATGGCTATAGCCAAGGTTATAAGGCTATTTGTGTCTATATGGCACAAACTCCCACTCACTTCCAAACAGAAACTCTTCCCAAAAGGGAAAGGTGGGACAGGATACCCCAATCTATGATGAGTTAGGCGATAAGTAGTTAGAAAAAACATTGAGAATTGTTAGAAAAAACTACACGCCACATTCCCCTTTTGCACCTGAGCTGAAAAACAAAGAATCCTTACAGGTTTTAAAGGTATAGGTGTCTCTTCCTTCCTTCCCCCCCCCTTATTCACCAATCAGCACCCAACACCTCTAATAACACCTAGTAGTCAAACCTTGCCAACTTTTAGTGAACTTTAAGACATCCTAGAGCCCCATGTATCAATTTTAGTCCTTCAGCACCTTAAACGACCTTATATTCCATATGCAAAGTTGAGCAAGTTCAACTAGGTGGTAAGGTACTTTCAGTATGACTAGAATAGGAGTAACACACAATCCTTCCAAAGCTCCAGAACCACACAGGTGTACAAGATCCCCTATGATCCTATAGTCTCTGCTCAGCAGAGATTTATACTTCGGGGGCACCCTGCACAGCTAGCCAATTGAGCACCTCGATTGTTTCACATCCCAGAAACTGGAAAACCTGAGAAAGTTGTGCTGGGTCCTGTAATGTAAAACTGTGGGGGGGGGGGGGGGCGCATGGCTTTGCCATGGCGGTGTGAACAGCCTGTCCTGAACTGTGTTCCCCTAAGGTGGTTCTTGCAGTAGACCTCCACTCTATGCTGACCCGTCAGTCCATGCTGAAATGGGGAAGCAGGGGAAGACACTTGGAGCTGCCTGTGCCCCTTAGCACCCATACATCACCCGTTACCTAGCTGGATGGGGGCTGCCTCATTGTTCAGCATTGGAATCCAATATGGCGCCATTGCAGCAGGACCACTAGAGCCTTCTCAACTGGCAGGCAGCCCTGCAGTACCTGACATAGAATTACCAATATGGACACAGATGCATGAAGAGCCTCTACAGATGGGTAAAGAGGGTCAACAGTCTCCATACAGTCATTACGGCCGGGACTGGGGTCTGCCCAGCAACTGGCAGTTTAAAGGTCTCTACTACAGCCGGTTTAACATTAATGGATAAATATGTCTTTACCTCATCAGCCTCATCAGCCCTGATTCCAGAGAGGTTATTAGAGGGAGGACTGTCTCATTGTCAGAGTTGAGGATATTGCCTACGGAGGACATTGATATCAAACAGCTCCTTCAGGCTCTTCCAACTACAGCAAATGATCAGTCATTTTACTGGAGTTTTGAGAGAGGAGATTGAAGCTGTTAAAAGAACAGTAGCTGTAGCTGATCAAAGGATACAAACTTTAGAATCTCAACATACAGACTCCTCTATATGTTTGGCAACTATGGTTGAAGTGTTGAGGTTGAGGAGTCATCACAGGCGTCTGATCTCCTTGCAACTGCAGCTGCAGGATGCGGAAAACTGTAGCCGGGGTCTCTAAGAAGCCATTGCAGGGGCTGACTACACTCTACTGTAAGTGCAAACTTTAATTCATTACTTGAATATACACCTGAGACTGCCATTGAGTTCACAGAGTCCCTACTATCTGCAATCCCTCTCAAGTGGAACCAAGAGATGTTTTATGCAGAGTTAAGTTTTTACTGTAAAAGAAGCGATTCTCTGAGCTGCATGGAGGTGGGGTCCACTGGACTTTGAGGGAGTCTCAATACAACTACCAGATCTCTGTAGACTTTACATTGCTGTAGCCTATTAAAACCTCTGCTAGATTGTATTAGGACACAGGGAGCAGCTTACAGTTGGAGGTACCCTTTAGCAGTGATCACAACACGTAATAATCCCGGTTTATCTCTGTGTAAGATGAAAATTTGTTTGATGATCCAAATCAATTAAGTGACAAATATACAAAAAAAATTAAAAAAAAATCAGGAAGATGGCAAATACATTTTCTCAGCACTGTATACTGTATATTATATACAGTATACAAAAGTATTGACAAAAGTATTGGGACACCCCTTAAAATCATTGGATTCTGCTGTTCCAATCATCTCCATGGCCACAGGTGTATAAAATCAAGCACCTAGGCATTCAGACAACTTCTACAAACATTTGTGAAAGAATGGGTCACTCTCAGGAGCTCAGTAAATTTAAACGCGATACTGTGATAGGCTTCCACCTGTGCAAGGATGTTTCCATCCATGAAATTTCCTTGCTACTAAATATTAGATGGTCAACTGTAAGTGGAATTATAACAAAGTGGAAGCAACACGTAAAATGACAGAGTGGAATCAGCGCATGCTGAAGTGCGCATAAGTATCCAACTGTCTGCAAAGTCAATAGTTAAAGACCTCCAAATTTTGTGTGGCTGTCAGATTAGCACAGTGCATACAGAGCTTCATGGAATGGGATTCCATGGCTGAGCATCTGCATCCAAGCCTTACATCACCAAGTGCAATGCAAAGCGTCAGATGCAGTGGTGTAAAGCATGCCGCCACTGGACTCTAGTGCAGAGTAGACATGTTCTCTGGAGTGATGAATCATGCTTCTCTGTCTGGCAATCTGATGGACGTGTCTGGGTTTGGTGGTTGCCAGGAGAACGGTACTTGCCTGATTGCTTTGTGCCAAGTGTAGAGTTTGGTGGAGGGGGATTATTGTTATTCATGGGTTGGGCTTGACCCCTTAGTTCCAGCAAAGGGAACTCTTAAGGCGTCAACATACCAAGACATTTTGGACAATTTCATGCTCCTAACTTTGTGGAGACAGTTCCTGTTCCAACATGACTGCACACCAGCGCAAAAAGCAAGGTTCATAAAGACATGGATGAGTGAGTTTGGGGTGGAGGAACTTGACTGGCCTGACCTCAACCTGATAGGACATCTTCGGGACATCAGTGCCTGGCCTTACAAATGCACTTCTGGAAGAATGGTCAAACATTCCGATAGACACACTCCTAAACCTTGTGGACAGTATTCCCATAAGAGTTGAAGCTGTTATAGCTGCAAAGTGTGCTCCAACTCAGTATTGAACCCTATGGACTAAGACTGGGATGTCATTAAAGTTCATGTATGTGTAAAGGCAGGTGTCTCAATACTTTTGGCAATAAAGGGTATAAGGCTAGATTGTAAGCTCAAAAGAGCAGGGCCCTCAATCCCCTCATGTTTTGCATTGTATTGGTATTGTTCTGTCCCCCTTTGTAATGTACAGCGCTGAGCGAACCATTGGCGCTTTATAAATACTGTATAATAATCATAAGGCAGTTTTCCTGGAGTTCAGCTTCATTGTTTGGTAAGCAGTAGAAGATATTTAACCTCCCTAGCGGTATTCCCGAGTGTAGCTTAGGGTAAAGTTTCAGTACCAAAAGCGGTAACCCCGAGCTACACTCGGGCTTACCATGCGGCGTTGCTCAGGGATTCCCTGCAGAGCTTACCTTGTCCTTCGCTCCCACGTTGCATCCCCTGCAGCGTCCGCGGCCATCTCCTCCGGCTGTTGCCGGCATCTGGCTTCCGTGTTCTGGTCCCTGCGAGCGTCGGGACGTACGGGCGCCGGAACCGGTGGCAAATTTAAACAATTTTAGAAACTGTAATTTTCTAATAAACGAATTTGACATAGTAAAACATTACTGTATCAAACCATTTCACATACATTTTGTCCCTAGTGCTTTGTCCTGTGCCCTGCCTGCATTTTGATTGTTCTTTCTGCCTGGAAACTGAGAAAAGTCCATGGTGTCCAAAAAGCGTCCCTTTAGGTCAAAAGAGGTTTTAGACCAGCTAGAGAACAGCGATAGTAAATCAGAACCACTTGCAGAATTGAGCGATAATGATTTGTGGGAAAATTCGTCATCAGACATTGAAAACAATTTTGCGACTTTGCTCAGCGATGTGCGAACTTGGCGCTATATTTCAAATTTCAGTGTTTTTGGTTTGATTATATTATTTAATTAAATTTATTATTATATTATTATTTTTATGATCATTTATTAAATTATAATTTATGATTTTGTGTTTCAAGTTTTATCCTAATGTTTACTAGACTCTTGTTCGGACAGATTTCAGTGAGTTATTCCTAAAAAATTACAGGCCTACAATAAAAAAAATACATATTTCCATGCAAAAAAATGTACCGCTTTTAGCACAGAAATACTGACATAATCAAACCGCTAGGGAAGTTAATGAAATAACAGTTGTATTTGAGGCGTGTTTGTCCTTAATAAGCCATACACATGTCTGATTATTGTACTGCCCATTGTGTGCGCGACAAGATGCCTGGCAGTAATTAAAACAATCTGTCAAGCAATGTATTCATTCAGCATGTTGATTGCAAGGTTTACACTGTCATATTTTTTCTCTCACCATCCAGTATTGAACTCCACATGAGCATCAAAAAATCCAACAATTGGTGCACTGGCTGCCTTCCATCCTTGTATGCGAGCACGAATTAGTCCTTCTCTTCTTGTATTACGGACTATTTTTACAAGACCTGGATATCTTTTATTCACATACTGGTCCAAGTTGAATTTCAGTTCAACTATAAAGTGAAACAAAGAAAATAGTTCATGACAGTTTAATATTATATATTTTAATATTTTCTGTAAAATATTTTTTGAAACCATATTTGTTTAAATACATTTTCAGTAGCTAAACCTATTTTCTACATATTTTAAAACAATGTTTTATAATTGTGAATAACTGCAAAGTGATAATGTTTTGGTAGTGTAAAAAAACTAGCCAGTTTGAAAAAATTATTGCAATAATCTATGATTTTATTATTTTAATAGATTTGATTTTTTCTCTAGAAATATGGAAAATATAAAATTTAAAATAAAGTGGATAATTGGAAAGGATCATGATTATTCTGTGTTTGATTTGGCTAGTAGAGCCTGGATAGGAACTGACTGCAGAGTTCAGCAGATTACACAGGGATAGCTGCATAAGGTCATTTTGTCATTTGTCCTGCTTTCTGTACATGGAGCACTGACAGTGGCTTCCAATAAACAGAGCAGGTAATTAAGGGTCCTTTCACACTTTTCAGTTTTTGATGCTCTTTTGGTATGCATGAAAATGTATCCCTTCAAAACCTAAACTCTTCATACCAATTTGCTGTGGGTGTGGTGCATTTTTAAAAGTCCTGCATGCTGAATTTGTGGGCCATGCGCACAAAAATACACCCCTCCCCCCACTGAAATAATGGAAAACGCATTAAAAAAAACACACGCGGTGAATTTTCACTGCATTTTTTTAGTTACATGTGCAGGTTACACAAGTACATGCTGGGAGTCAGGAATACAGAAAACTCACCAATAATGTATTGAAAACACGTCAAAAATGTGATATGCGTTTTTCAAAATGCAAAACGTGTTTTTAAGAATACCAGTGTGGAAGGAATCGTAAACGTTTGTCTAGTCTGTCAGCTGAACAGTCAAATCTTTCTCTATGGCTCTGGAGTGCTGACAATGAGTCATGTGTGATTGAAGTTTGCAAACAGTTAACAGCCTTCATTTATAAGTGCTGCTATAAGTATTCGTATTCGTTGTCCTTTGGTCTGCATATAATGTACAAAATCAGTAAACCACTTGCAATTTTTAGACAAATATTAAATAAAAAATGTTTACTTTTTTTCCCAGTAAAATATGTTCCTATGTAGCCATTAACTTTTAGTAATCCTAATTAGTTTTTTATTAACTCCTTTTTCTGGTTTTTATTTTTTGTGATGTTGTTCTTTTTCCTATTAATATTTAAACTTTTTTTCTATCTTTGTCCATATTGTTCATTCATGGAACAATGGTGCTAAGATTTATGAAGTAGTTTCTCCTTGTTATCATCATTTAGATAACTAAGGTATTGTACAGATTATAGGTTCATTACAGTCCAACACCACATGACCCATAAGGTGACCTAGGAGAGCCCAGTGGGTGTCTAGGTAGTTGTCATTAAATAGCTGATTGTTGCCAGAAAAAATACAGTCAAACATAAAAATCATTTAGGTAGACACAGGTGAAAGAACCTGCTGGAATATAATCTTTAATTTCACAGCATTGATTCTGTGCATCAGGCTTCCTAGCTCTGCTAATCCTATTGATCAATGACAACCTAGTTTCATGTGCCTCTTATATTTGAGCCTGAATTATACAGATTGTTGCTGTTCATAAATTCCCCATTTGAAAATAAATAAAATATAAATGCCCATTAAATGAAACATAGTTTGCTCATTTTAAAGCACTCATAATTTGCCCTACTGCAGTGTCCTCCTTTTGGAAGGGAGACCCAGAATGCCTGGGAAGATATGCAGTCCTGATCACAGTAGCTATGAAGGGCCTGCTCAATTTGGATGGTTTCATGGAACAACATAGACAACTCAAATTAAGCTGACTCTAGCACAGTATAAACCTTTAATGAATAACTTTAGCAAAAGGAAACAAAACGATGATCCCCAAACCAAATAATTAGTTTATCATTGGGAAGATTTCAATATTTCAAGTTAGATTTGACAATTTTTTATGACAAAAATTGTTACCGATGTACACATAATCTATTGCTCAATGGCAGGGTTCCTATCATACAAAATTATACTTTCAGTAATAATATAATATTATTATTAGGAGCAATATTATTATTTTGGCCAAACAGTACACCTTTAAGGAACATGAGCTGGTAGGTGCAAAAAAAAGTGCTTTTGTATCTCTGATATAAAAGATGAGTTGAGACTGAATACCTTGTGAGCAATGTTATGAAATAAGCAGCAGGGATTATAACATTGTCTGCCCACTTTGAACATCGTGAAAGGTTTCTGGCTTCATTGTCAATGTGCCTAGCTAGCTTTTGGACATGTCATTTTCAGTTAGAATATATGTATAGGATGTATTATTGGGATTAATTATTCTTGTTTTCTGAGGGAAGTGTTTGGAAATCATTTTAGGTCTACATACAAAAGTATTCACATACATGTTAACGCATCATATGAGCTAGGTTACGTGATATTATTGGCACATACTGGGTGATACAAAATATTTATCTTTTTATAAGTTAGCTGGTTTAGGAATCTCTCACCATAACTTTAAAGTTGAAAGAGGGTGACATCCTTCTTATTGCTCATGGTCAAATGAGAAGAGTTGAAAATGCAAAAAAACAGACTCGCTACAAGTGTCATTGCCGGATATATAATGATTGCTGATGATTTGGTTATTGGTTAGTGGTGTTGGTATTTAAATACAAATTTTCCCAATGATGCTGCAATCCTATCAATTAAACACAATTCAAAACAATTGCATAAACGAGTGAATTAATTATAGAGGCTTTTCGGATTATACCTATTTTTATTTTGAGTTATTCACTGATGGGTGAACTTATGGTAGGGTTTCACAGTGGCCTTTTTCGATCTAGGATCCTGACTTGAGTTTAATTCCTACTAAGAGCACAATCTCTTTGGAAATGTTAATGTTCTCTCTGTGTCTGTTTGTATTTGCTCTGGTTTACTCCCACAAACCAAAAGCATACCAGGGAACAAAGTGGCCTCCACCAAAAATTGGTCCTTTATTGTTTGTGATTCTGGTAGAGACATTAGATGGTGGGATGGGGACTATGTCAGCATTTTACTATTCTCTGTAAAGTGCTGCAAAAAGTTGTCAATACTACATTTACAAACACAAATCATGATTTGCTAATCTACAAGGGGAAGTGGACTATCATATTATTTTTTTTAATACAGTGGAATTGCACAGAATAATCATTTTATTGATATAAAAAGTTAATTCAGTTGAAATAAGGAGAAGCCGATTTGTACCTGACTCCTTGGATTATCTTGTAATAGTTGCAGGGAGTAGACTGCCTTCAAACACACAATTTCACCTACTCAGTGATTGGAGGTTAAGGAGTATGTTTTTGTTTTTTAATAGCTTATTTTGCACTTTCAATCCTGCAGCACCTTATAATAATCTTTCTAATGCAACCAGACGGAACTGACTTATATATGATGAATGGGAGGTGTGTTCTCATTTGTAACAGACACTTACCATTGTCACTATTATCATCTACAAGAATGATCTCTTTCAGGAGATGAGATGGAGTGTGGTTGACCACACTGTGCACAGACCGTAGAATTACAGATAAGGCTTCATTTACAAAGATGAAGACCACGGCAATTTGAGGCAGATCATCGGAATAGCTCATCTGCTTACACCTAAAAGAGAACAATAAAAAAGATTACAGTAAGTCATTTTGATTACTTTGAATCATATGCAGTTACCATGAAAAGAAGATGAAGAGGTTGTATATACAAAGAATAGTCAACAATCAGTTATTATACACTATTATTAACCATAAATAATCCCATAGAGCTTAGAGCAATAAAGATAAACTGAAGCCTTTAGCAGGAGTAGATGTCTAAGCTTCATATGAATCTAGCACATGATAATTCTTTGTGGCTCCCAGAGCAAATCTCTAATAAGAGAACATCTTAATACAAAACAATAGAAACAACACATTTTTTATTCACATATTTACTAGCAAAGGACAGATAGGTGAGAATAGTATTAATACCAGAAGCAGAATAACCAAATGATGCACACTTGAGGTTCACACATTTCAAGGATACCCTTTCATCAGAGGCTGACGCAAAGCAAAGGTTGTTCTACCTTTATTAGTAAATAATAAATATTTTTTGAATAAAGCAGATTATAATTTCCACACAATGCCCATAGAAATTGGTGTTTGGTTTATAATTTTATCAAATAACTGACCATATACCAAACTATAAAGTAGTAAGGGGATGAGATTTTGTGATCATGCACACTTAGAACTTTTGTAGATTAGCAAATGCAGCATTAAAAGGAATTCAAACTGCATTTGGAGATAACAGATGCATGTGACCTGCAGTTGACTTTCTTCTGGCCTGCACTAACCCCCTACTGACCTGCATCATCCTGCTTTTGCATTTGTACTTTGAGAGAAGCAATTTTTTTAAAAAAAAAATTATTACTAGAAACATGTGGTTCATTTCGTTCCGACAAAATGTTCCTTATTTGGAAATTCGGATGTATCCAAACTGCCGAATACAACTGTAAGGCATTTCAATGAATCCAAATTAAACAAACAAAATAATAAAATTAATTCATTAGAAGTATCTGAATGAAACAAATAATTTTAATTCCATAATAACTGGCTGTTAAGGAGCTGGCTACAGCATCTTTAACAACAATGACTCATCTGCTGTCAGTGAGAATGTAAACGAACAATGCCGACATTAAAAAATTGAGAAAAAAAAATAGTGTGGGGGTCCCCCCAATCCTTACAGACCCTTCTTTGAGCATGCAACCCGGCAGGTCAGGAAAGAGGGGATGAGCAAGCCAGGCCTGCAGGCCTGCTGAAGGGTCTGGTATGGACCCCCATGCTGTTTTTTGCAAAAAAAATTTAAATGTTGGCATTGTTTGTTTACATTCTACTTTAAGCAGGGAATCCCGCTGACAGCAGATGAGTATGGACGGTATGGGACCCCTCAAAATCCCTTATGCAAGCATTCAGCCCAGCAGTTCAGGAAGTGGGGGGGTGAGCAAGTTGGGGCTGGTATGTATTGGGGGGAACCCCCATGCTGTTCTTTTTTTCTATTTAATATCGGCATTGTTTGTTTACATTCTGCAGTCAGTGGGGAATCCAACTGACAGTAGATGAGTCATAGTTGTTAAGGATGCCACAACCAGCAGGCCACACTGTTCCTTAACAACCAGCTATTCTTCACAATGAATTTGAATGGATTCAATATTTTTGATTCAAATTTGATTTGAATACTTCAAAACCATTAGAAACATTTTTAATCTGGTCGAAAATAAATAAACGAATGTAACCAAACTAAATTAGTAACTTACCAAAACAAATTTTCTACTTCTGCACATTTCTATTTATTATTGTACCAAAAATGAACTAACATCCTTTCAGCCATCTTCTGACAGGGAAGGGCTATTTACCCAACAGCATATGAAGACAGCTTAGGTTTTGTACTCAACAGCAGTGGATACTTAGAGGAAATCACCTTACCAGTCTCCTTATCCACCACAGCTTTTTCTACAGGATCAGTTGGAAAAGTCACTATATTACTCTGTATTACTAAAAGTTACTTAACAAGGAATGTATATATGTGTGTGTGTGTGTGTGTATATATATATATATATATATATATATATATCAAGGAACAGCTTGTCCCCTTATTACAAAATCAAAGGACATTAGAGGTCACCTCAGACTTTTATGACCGATGTAAAAACTCACATTCTACTGCTCCATGCTTTTATATGACTAGAGAATTCCTCTGGGTCCGCTGATTCTTAGAGAGTTTTAATTGCCTGTGCATGGGGATTGGGGATAGTTACTGCCATTTTATAAAAATTGCAGGCACAAAGAGGTTAAGATAATTTTTCTCAAATATTTTTCTTCCTTTTTTACCCTTCAAAACTGTCACTGTAAATTAGTTTTAACAGCATTAGAACAGAAATGAATGAACAAGCTTTGTATCATTCTGTCAAAGATTTTTACAGATACCGTTCTAAATTTGTTGTAGTTTAGAAACACTTGAAATGAAGTGTTAGTTTTTTTCTACAATTATTTATAGCACAATAGTGTTGAAAGTTTAGCTAATGTAATCTCTTGCTGTTATTTACTCAGCTATAAGCACAGCATAATCTACCAAGGTCCTATGAAATTTCAGTACACCATAGTTTTTCTATCCGATTGGACAGAAAAGACCAATATCTGGATTTCTGCCAGAAGGGGTTTTAAAATTAGAGCTGATATCTAATTAGTATCTTTCTTTCCTTTTAATCCATGTTAATAAAGAATTCCCTAAAGGCCTATTATAAATATAGGTCTTTAATTCCAACCTTTAACGTAGGACAGCTGACCTTATATTTGGTTCGCAAATATGATAATATCACAATAAAGTAGGTTCCACCACATATATCTTTTACCAGTGTGTCTATGTAAAATTAGTTGAATGGCTTACCATGACTGCATTAGACACCTTTAATAAACAATTCTGGGCATTTTGGATCTGCCAGGAAATACAGTCTCCATGGTAAATGTGTATTTTCCATCTAATCTCCTCTATTTATAGGTGATGTTGACACCCAATATTTGAGTATTTGGTATTTTATATTAGGAACTAGGATTACACCATATTAGAATAGTCCTACAAAAATTATTGATCTTGGCTAGAAAAAAACATAACTCATCATTAGATATGGCAGCACAGTGGCTAAATGGTTAGCACTTCCACCTAACAGTTCTAGGGTCATTGGTTTGAATCCCAACCATGGCACCACCTGCCTGGGGTTTTGCATGTTCTCTGTGGGTTTCCTCTTGGGTAACCTAGTTTCCTCCCACACACCAAAGACATGCTGGTAGGTTAATTGGATCCTGTCTAAATTGGCCCTAGTATGTGTATGTATGAATGTAAGTTAGGGACCTTGGATTGTACGACCCTTGTACGACAGGGACTGATGTGAATGTACAATATATATGTAAAGTGCTGCGTAAATTGACAGCGCTATATACAGTAAGTACCTGTAATAAATACGTAAACCTACACTTACTGTTTATGAACACTTTGTTAATTGAATATATTTCACTGTTCCTTCCATGTGTTGATTTTCAGGTTTTAATAGAAGGATCAATTCACCTTTACAAGTTACACCCATATTTATAGTGAGTATAGAAAGTTATTACTAATGGAACAGCCCCCTCACCTTCCCAAGCCCCCATTCTGACAAGGGCAGGGGTCCTTTCCCCACACCAAAGTCACAATTTACAAATGGCACAGCTGTTCAGGGCTTCAGCCACACAGTAAAGTTATTCATGAATGAATGAATGAACTACATGTACTGTCTTCCACTGTGGTAGTCAGTTTATAGTTTTCAATTAACTACCAGGGTGCTCATCAGTGCCCTGGTAGTTCACTGACACTTCCTGCACCTGAGCAACTGTCTGCCTGCATGGAGGTACAGGCAGACAGCTATCAGGAGTGTCTACAGGAGCCTGACATTGCACCCAAGATCTACTGATCGCGGGTGCAATGCTTTGCAGGCTCCATGGTAAAAAATAATACATGAACATTTTTTTACCTGAAAAATCATGTGTGTTTATTATTTTTCTACAAAAGGTGACTTAAGCTTTGAAGCTCAAATAGTTTGTCTGTACCACAATGGTCCAAACTAACTATATACTTTACTAACACATGCAATGGTTATCAGTACTATCTGCAGTGTATGTAGCCTCAGTTACATCCAGTATACAGTGCTGTGTTCCAAACATTCGATGGGAACTTCCCATCCTGCTCCCAAAACAAAATCGAGTTTGGCTGAGTGCTGCTCAGCCATTCACAGCAAGCTTTGCTTTTCATGAATGAATACAATGTGCCCTCTGATTTGCTGAGTCAGAGATCGTGATGTCACCCCCCCCAACCTCCATCTCAGCCAACCAGAGGAAGCTTTGTATTTATTCATAGAATATAAAGCTCCCTGTGAATGACTGAGCATTGCTCAACCCAACTCGATTTTGATCCAGGAGCAGGATGGGAAGTTCCCATCCTACTGCTGAAACACAGCACTGTATACTATATGCGACTGAGGCTACATGCACTTCATATACTGCTGACAGCCTATGCATGTGTTAGTATAGTAAATAGTATGGACCAGCTTGGTCCAAAGTAACTATTTAAATGTCACTAAAATATGGATATCGGCTTTAACTGTTAGATTTAATTCACACTGACAATGTTAAACCTGCTTTATTTACAGTTAGAGAACATTTCTCAATGCCTATAAATGTATGTAATTGATTTTCAATGGTATCATTTAGACTTTATGCTTTCGTGCATTTACCTGTATTCAGTTTAGAAAAAAAAAAAATCTGTGCATCCAGGACCTTATTAGACACTCCAAACTCAGCTAAACCCACATTTAAGAAGGAAAATCTAAATGCAGGATCTAGGAAGTGTAGAAGTTGGCTATACTTCCCAGATAAATTCTTAGATTTTCTAATTGCAGGAGTGCCAGTGTGAATACGGCCTCAGTGTCCTAGTAGCCAGTCTGGGTAGTTTGGTTGAGTACAAAGATGTCAAGGATATTTTTAGAACCCTGATGTCTTATTTCACTGCAACATAAGTGTCCCTGAGGCTGTTAGGGCACATGTGGTAAGGAACGTAGAAATGAGTCCACAAACCTGTACATGTTATAGACAGCTATGTTTGATGTGTGTAACTAGATTTTTCTTTTGAACATCTGTTACCGAAACATTACGTTGTTACTTTTATTTGCTCCAAAGCTATAAGGTCTTATTTATACTTTTATGTTCCCTTGGAGTGCATTTATGTGCAGTATGGTGTGTGTTAACATACATTACATTGAGGCAGCCCACTGTAAGAGATGAAAAAATGCACATGACCCATTTTTAGCAGTGAAATGAATGACCTTGCAATGCATCACACATAGAGTAGGTGCATTGCTATGTATTTAATTACATTTTACCACATAGTGCTGTACCACACAGTCCTAAATAACACAAAGTTGCACGTAGGTGTACTTTGTAAATGTTTTCCTGACCAGTGAAATTGTGTTCACTTCAAGTAGCAGTACTTAAAAGCACACCAAGAGGTACACTAGCTTCAGTGCTTTCTGAGTCCTGGAACAAGCACTATGTTAAGTCAGAACTGCTGAAATACATACAGTATAGCTATGGTTTCTGTGGACCAACACAATGGTACATAAGAACTACTCCAGAGAAGTCAAGGTTTCTGTACAGTGCTCTGATGATGGCCAATCAACCTGAAAAAGCTGCATGCAGTTTGTAATAAATGGCTCTAAACTGTAAAGCTGTATCTGTATTAACCAAAGGGTCTGAATGTGCAGTTGGCCTAGCTGCATAAAGGAATAGCTTGCATGTTCCACCCACTATCATAAAATGAGGAATAAGTCCCATTTTTTTGTATCTGAGATGGAAGTGAGACATACTGTAAGAAGGCTTTACTGTGTTTAGGAATATAGAAATATCCTCTTATCTGTGCTAGCCATTAGAAATGAGCACAGGTTCACTCGCCTGATTATTTATTTCAGGTACTTATATAGCGCTGTCAATTTACGCAGTGCTTTATATATATATTGTACATTCACATCAGTCCCTAACCCTCAAGGGGCGTACAATCTAAGGTCCCTAACTTACATTCATACATATACATACTAGGGCCAATTTAGACAGGAGCCAATTAACCTACCAGCATGTCTTTGGAGTGTGGGAGGAAACCGGAGTACCCAGAGGAAACTCATGCAGGCACAGGGAGAACATGCAAACTCCAGGCAGGTGGTGCCATGGTTGGGAATAGTTTATTATTATTATTATTGTTATTATTAATAATACCAATAATAATAATAACCAAATAGTTATTGAGATTTTTATTTTTAGATTTATCTTTTTAGATTTATCTATGGAAATATTGCAAATAAAATGGATGATGGGCCTTGCAATGGATTTGCTGAATGAAGGAAATTAACTGCTGAATGGTGAATCCATTTCTCTTCCGACAGTCTGAAATACTTCAGGTTCCAGCAGAGAACAATAGGAAAGCCTCATCTTTAAATTTATTTTCTGCACCTGACTCACAGATCTCTTGAGGGATAAAGAAAAGATGGCACTTTAAAACTGTCAGCCTTGGTTAAGTATCTCGGTAACTCACACACGGCCTTTCATGTCTCTACATTTTTCCTGGGGATCCTTGACTGGAGAAAACCTTTGCTCTGTTGATCGGTCAAGAATTTCTTAGGTTTTTGGGAATAATTGCTGTCTTGGTTCTGCTCGCTACATAAATGCCTGGTTTTGATGGTTGTAGAACCTTGTACCACTGTTTCACATTTGCTGATCATACAAAAGAATTTACAGTAGGTTGTTCAGCAGGAAATCCAAATAAAAAGGTAATGTCATATGTTTTAAAATGTTCCCCTCTGTGATTTTATTATTCCCTGCACTTAATTAACCCCAGCTACAGAGATAATTATTATATCCCATTGTTATATCTGTCAGAATCAAACAGTTGTGCAAACAGAAGTGTGAAAAAAATTTCCGTGCAAATTTAGCCTTACTGCCCCAAACTCCATTGTTGAAGACCTGATTCATAAATCAGTAAATAAAAAGAGTAGGTTAATTTGTTTTTGTTTGTGTGTGGAGTAATTTAGGCTGTGACCATCCCATTAGTCACTATTAGGAATGATGATGATGCCTCTGAGAAAGTCAGGAAGACAAAGCGCTGTGTCAGGGCATAGTAGGAAGGGGCTTCATCCCACACTGTGATTCTGGAAGTGGTTAATACAGGAGAAGGTGGCGGTGAGAGAGCCTACAGCCAGATCCGTGTTATCCCTATGCTTATGATGTAACATGCATTTTTATCCTGGTGCAAGGGTATGCACCTAACAATGTGAGTGCACATTGTATAAGTGGTTTTTAATAAATAAAATGTTTTAAAGATTTCCCATTATGATAGTCTCCCTCCATCTCTCCCTACATGTTTTGTGATACATTTAAAAGGAAGGGGTAAAGCTGGCCCAAGAATGAGAAGGCTGATGGTGGTTATCAATGATACTGTTGCATGACTCACCTGTGATAGGTAGTCATATAAATCTGGTGAGTGTTCTGTGTTTATGGTGGAGGATTTCGGGAACACTATGGCACTGATTGTTGGAAATAGAGTACTTTTTTTAGCATGGACACTTTAATAAGTTTGCAGGCTTGTCCAATATTCTGTGAATAATTAGAATCATGTGAACACTTAATATGCACAGAGAGACTTTAGTGAAGCACAAAGGACACTTTATTGAAACATGTTTAATTTAGATTTGAGTATATGAGCATTACAGTGCATATGTTTGTTTATTACACATGTTTAAACAAAAAACAATAATGCTGTATAAAAGAGTACTTTCCAAAGTAGAGTTTAATAATGAAAAGGTCAAAATGGTGCAAATAAAATATTTACAAAAAAAAAAAAAAGATATTACAAAGAAACAAAGAGATGGCAATGCAATAGAGAAGTAAAAAAGGAGTTGAGGGTATGAATACTTAACAATGTCCTGGTTTTAGCAAAGTCCAATGGATGTGGAAAGATGGTACAGTGGCTCTCTCAAGTCCAGTTAGATGTTCCTTGGTTTGTTGTTAAATGCACATGTATGAGGAAGCCCCAGTACAGTTTTCAATAAGTATTCATATCTCTGAATACATTCTGCTTACAGACTGTTAAAGTGCATATTATTGTCCTGCTTGATATTAGCTTCAGATTGAATATAAATGTAAAAGTTTTCAGATATCTTCTTTACCTAGGAGGTTAAGGGGTTCTATCGGTTCCCCATATTGTCTCTTAAAGGGACGTTTGGATTTGAAAAATTAACTGATGAAAGTAAATATGTCCTTACTATGGCTGCGCTATTATTATTTCATGCGTTATGAAATATACTGGATTTTTAGAGTGTTGGCTGATAACCAGTCTACCAGAAATGTGGATTGCTACTGTATTTACGATAGGGGAAAGAACTGCAAGCATATGGTAACACTCCAGTTACTCAAGCTTGTGAGGGTGATGGTTTTATTAAGGTTTCCAGACAGAAGTGTGGATTGGTTAATGGAAAGGGTCGGTGTGTGTCCGATCAAGGGTTGCATAAGAAGGTCCTGGCATTGGTTACCAGTTGTGGATTCCATGAATTGAAGGAGGAGGGAGGGGAAAGGTCACTACACCTGTGTCTCTGGTTCAACACAGAAAAGATAGTGACAAGTAAAATGTAATGGCTCAATAAGCAACAACATGGCTGCTACACACACAGCCTGTCATGTGCCCAGTATGCACGACCATCACAACCCCCTGCTTTCATAAGTGGCTTTGTAAAAACACAGCATGGAGTTTATAGACTTTCTCCATTTGTCCACTGTCTGTGGTACAGGTTCCTTCCATTGAAGAATGACTGCTGAGATTGTAGATTGATAGAGGTTAACCACCTCAAGAAGGTTGTGATTGATTTCCAATCAGCTTGGACTCTGCGTCAAGTCCAAAACAATGAAATGAAATGAAAAAAGTCTGTTGGAGAATATGGACATCGCCAAAATTGTGCACATGTAAATTGGAAGACTTTGTTAATTCTCACTGAAGTCAAGTATATCCTAGAGGAATATACTGGAGGATTGTGAACTGGAGATGGTCTCTGGCACAGAGAAGGCATTTGAAGGGATAATCCCAACAGGCAGGCATCCCAGTCCTCCAAGTCCAGCGTTGAGGATTTTTGCATATGGTAAATGGAGGAAAGGGGGTTTGTTTAGGGTTGTGTCTCTTAGGAAGTTCTCCACTACTGTTGTGCATGCTTTTGGGTCCTGGGGACCCAGTTGCATGATTAAGGTGTGCTGTCATTGTAACTAATGAAAGAGGTAGGTGCTGACTAGGCTGTGCATAGCTTCAAGGTCATCAAAAGGTTTGATTGAGCCACCTATTGTTACAAGAGCAAAAGTCTTCACCCCTTTGGAGGACCAGATCCAGTATCTATCAGGGATAGATTCTAAATGGAAGAGCTGTGAGTTCCTCCATAATGGAATGGAAGGGGGTTGATTTGTCTGGGTACATGCCACGAGCCCCTGACTACTGAACATGCTTTAATTAGAGATTTCATAGAGGCAGTAAGAGGGAGGAGTGACATACCTATGCATAAGCTTGACTGTCAATCAAAGGCCCTAATAGCAAAATTTTGATTTCCTCCCCCCACTATCCATTTTTTTTACTGTGGTTACCTCTCTTTGCAGCGTTTGGTACTTTGCAACATTGACATACTTCTCTAGCCATAAAGGCACAAAAAAGCAGTTTTTTTCACTGACTGTCTCTGTATGCCTAGTTTTAGTAGCTCTTAATTCGATCCCATTTTTGTTTTCTGTGAACTGGAGGTAATTCTACATGAGCATGATGCAGCAATAGCCCCACTTTGTAAAAGTGGTACTATGAAGAACTGCCTGAATCTGCCATATGTCTGTAAAGATGTCAAAACTGGTGGCAGGGATTTTTTTTAATCTAGCTGAAACCCTTTTAAAGGGGCCATACTGCCAGAAAAGTGTTGGTAGTGTTTTATTGAATTCCCATGATCAAGATCAGGAAAGCTAGAATACAGTATATTACTAGGTACTTTGTTGTGGGTTATATTTTGATGTATATTAAATTCCTCTGTAAGTCAAGTTGATTCCAATAAAGAGATTGCATTTATTTTTCTCTAAGGTACTCCTTCCATTTGATTACTTGCAAAATCCTGTTAGCTTCTACTTTTAAAACCATCTCCTACATCTGTCCTAACTTTACTGACACCACAAAAGCATAAATTCATGCACACGTCATTTTCTGCCCTGACTATTGCATTTGCGCTATTTATGTCCTTTCCATTAACCAAATTGGCACTTCTTCTATCTATCTAAAAATGCAGAAGCCTGGCTTTTTTCATTTTGAGCCGTGTAGCTAATGCTGCCTCTCTGTGTGAACAACTGCAACTGCTGTTTTTTTCATTGACAGACTGATTGATTTATGTATTTTCTTCAGTAAACAATGTAGCCATGCTTCTGAATTGAAATGGCACATGCTCATTATCATCTCATATCACCATGTCACTCTAATTTCAGTCACCACTAACCTGAGCAGTTAGCCTGTTGGCCAGACATCAGCATGCTGCTTCATTATGTCTTATGATTTTACAGTTTCTATGAAATCCTCCAACTCCCCCTCCCAACAATTTCAGCTCCTTCCTCTTTTAAAGCTCCCTTGTAATTTTATGTACGTTAGTAATTATAATGCTGGAAGAAATATTTAGGATAGATAAATACCATTCAAAAGTCAATGTTTTGTATGTGTACTCTAGTTTTTTTTATACTGCCATGTTGTTTTCAAGTTGAAACTCTAAGGCACAGTAAGGTATGGCAGGCCTGGCTATTTCAAACATTAAGCTGCTTCTCAACCTTATACTGGCTATGGTAACTTATGTATATGTAGAGCCCTCTTGGTGTAGGTATAGGATGCTAGGTATATTTAGTTAAGCTCCTCTGTAGCCAGTGAAGCAGCTGTTGATTACTTATTTATTTCAGGTACTTATATAGCGCTGTCAATTTTACGCAGCGCTTTACATACATATTGTACATTCACGTCCCTCAAGGGGTGTACAATCTAAGGTCCCTAATATACATATACCAGGGCCAATTTAGACAGGATCCAATTAACCTACCAGCATGTCTTTGGAGTGTGGAAGGAAACCGAAGTACCCAGAGGAAACCCACGCAGGCACAGGGAGAACATACAAACTTCAGGCAGGTGGTGCCGTGGTTGAGAATCGAACCAATGACTCTAGTACTGCCAGGTGGAAGTGCTAACCATTTAGTCACTGTGCTTTGGGTTGCTCAGTGTTTCACAGGCTTCTGTTCTGATTATTTCCCCTGCATTACAGAGAGTTCTAGAATCACAGTGGGAGGAAAGAAAGAAGAGCAGTCTGAATATTTTTGGGGTTTCAGCTAATCCCTGGGAAAGTGTGTCCAGTAGGTGTCTGGAAAGCCCATAAATAGTCTCAGGTCTCGGGCAGAGATGTGTGGGTCCTGGGTCCAGTCCAAGCCTAAGAGACTCTTTCCCTAAGGGCACTCTGCTGGAGCATTGCTTGAGGGTCATCAAGGCCACAGCTGCAACAGAGTTGGGGGATTTATTTCCAAGTCTAGTCTGGGATTTTGGCCTGTAGAGCTCGCTAAAGAGTATCTCGTGGAAGTTGGGGGAGACTGTTGTGCTGCCCTGTAGTATTGTAAGTTTAATTCTCCTTCACTGAAGAGTGCCTGGTGGATATTAGAAGGAGGCAGCTGATGATCCTGGGGCATTGTGGTTACTGACCTATTAATTACTGTGTGCAGTGCTTTGTTCTTAAAAAAAAAACACTAGTTATTATTCAGGCAGTGGTGATTTTCTTGAGAACTCTATCTTATCTATTTGTTCTGCTGTGTGAGTGGAAGATCAGTGGAAAGTGTCTTCAGCTAGTTCAGCATCTATTTTTTTTTTTTGGTGGGGGGGTAATCCATGCCCGCCTTAACCCAATCCAAGTTTAATTTGCAATAAAATGATAAAAAAGACACTCCCTAGACTTTTATTGAGCCAAAGAGAAAGAGGAAATGCTGTGTTCTTGACTGTGTTCGCACTAAATTTGGGGAAAGGAATCAGTTATCACCAATGGCTCATTCAGGGGTGTGCTGCATATAGGAAATGGCAAGACTTTATGCATTGAATGTAGTCTTGGTTGAAACAGAAAATGGTAAGTTGCATCACAATATGCAAATACAATGGTGTCAATTCTCCATGTGTGTAGTACCTGTAGTCAAGCATGGCTTAACCATGTCTCTTAATGCTTATTTCCATAGCAGTCACTTGTAGACTGAAAAACATTAGAGATTCAAATAATAGGCCAGTAATGTATTCATGTGATCTCCAAACCAAGGTAAGGTACTAGCATAACCTCATTCTAATTATATTAAATTCTGATTCAAATGTAGTTTCAATTCACAAAAGGATATTGTATGCACTTTTCTTTGCACCATACATTATTTGTTATTTTAACAATCAATTTGTCTCACTTTATCAAAGTTTTATTGCACAGACCTGTTATATTTACCCAGTAAGCTCAATACAGATTTACTGACCCAGCAAAAGTATGCAGACTGTTATGACTTCATGTTCTGGGTCAGTTACTCAGAAAGTACTGAAGGCAGAGAAAGCCAGAAAACTAAAATTTTTAGTAGAAGGTCAGCAATGGCAGCCCACATATTTCTTTCAGCACAGGTTTCTTTTCACTAATAATTTTAAAGGAATTTTAACAGACCTAAGTTTCTCATATTCCCCAAAAGAAGATGTTGAATTTCAACAGAGCAAATGTGAACAAGAAAAAGTAAGTATCAGTAAAACATATTCAATCAATGTGACTCTTGTGGTTTATAATTTAAAGTTCCTGCGGCAAATTCTGTAAAAGTTAGGCCTTTTACACGTGAGCTTTAACTTAAGAGCTTTACGTATAGCAAGCTTCAGCAATACCAGAAGCCTGTTGAAAGCCTGCTGATGCATGCTAGCAGCTTATTTAAATTGTCAGGCAGCACTACTATAATGATCTGTGTCTAATATTACCAAACTTGAGGTGAAGGGTGTTGTAATGGCTTCAGCAAAACTGCTCAAATCTTGGTGAAAGCTTTTCATATGATTTTTTTAAATGCTTGCTGTACATGTTTCTCCTATATAGGCTAAAGCCTGTGGGTGGAAGGTCTTATAAAATGCAGTAAATGCAGATTCTGGAAAAAATGTTCAACACTGAAGTTATACTACTCACATGGATATTTTTATAAGGAAAATTAATGTGGCTGTGCTGTACTACACATGTTATAAACACTGGAAATGTGAAAGGACAATCATATGTAACGCTACCCCCCCAGGGGCTGCTTGATAATGCAGTGGTTGCACTGACCTTGCAAGCCTCCCGACATCTCTGAAACTCTGGGTTCACACATATTTCAACAGTATAGAATAGTAATGTAAGAGACACAATTCTTTAGTAACACCTCTATAAACCTGTTCAAAAGAGTAGACCACAGAAATAGTGGGTTTAGGATATACAACTCCAGTTAACACATAAAAGCAGAACACTGGTAAAATCGAAATAATCAATTTACAACATTTAACTGATTGTACAGTCATGCGTAGTAAACTTCAACCATTTATTTGCAACATTAGCAGCAAGAGGGGGAAGAAAAGGTGTATTGACTCCCTCAGACCACTGCAATGGATAATGCAGAGAATAATGCAAATGTATACTCCGCTATGAATAGGTATACAATTTGAATAGCAATGGCCTTAAATGAGAAGAGGTCCCTTTAACTAGAGATTACAACTCTATGATGTTTAAAGTTCCTGATATGGTGGTATCCATTGTCTTCTGCTAGCAATGGTGGAAGTCCATAAGCATTAGTGAATACTGGTAATTCAATTCAATTAAACAGATGCTACTGCTCAAAGCAAAGATCTACTGGCACTGAAGTGTAAAGGTGACTGCATACAGTGTCTCTAAAGTGATGACAGAAAGAGGATGGCCATTCGCCCACTTACCAATCCTATGGACAGCATGGCCTCCTAGGAACAGAGTTCTTGCTCAGACTCTGAGCTGGTTGAGGGATGTGCAGAATTATCATCTGATGGCCTGACAGTGCAGTGAGCATGTCTGTGTGAAGACCAGACAATGACAGTCCTGATGCAGAGACGCTGGTGTGATCCCAGTGTGGCAATCAGTGTTACTGCTGTGCTGGACTGATGTGCAGAGTCTTGCAGCAGTAGGCCAGCAATCTGTCTCTGAAGAAGAACAGCAGTCCCCTTGTGTTCAGATCTGAATCTTGTGCCAAGAGAGAGAGCCAGTCCCTTGCTGTAGAATATGTCTGCTTTCCTAGCATCTTCCTTGGTCGCCAGCTCTCTTTATTGGCTATAGAACTACAGGTCCCAAGATCCTATGCTGTCAGAAAAACTGAATCCACTCTGCTAACAGGAAGTGATGTAGCAGCCCCAGTACTTGGCACTAGGTGGAAAAGGATTAACCATAGTCTCATCTGTAAATGTCCCTGAATGGCATAATGATTAGAGATGAGCGAATTATTCAAAAATTCGATTCGGCTGATTCGCCGAATTTGCGGAATAAATTCGATTCGATGCGAATTTATTTGCTGCGAATTTAACTTATTAAAGGGGTTTCTAGGCTTCAGAGAGCCTTCATATTAGTGCAGAACACTGTACCTTTAATTTAAATGCCCTTGGAGTCTGCTGGGGAAGAGAAATAATACTGTCAGTCAGTATGACATGCAGATGAGTGCCGTCGATCTTAGAATCACCGCACACTTCACTCATTTGGGCAGTCACGGGGCCAAAACCAGAGTGTGGAGCCACAGTGTGGCGGTGGAGGCAGCAGCAATGGGAGGCCATACAGCACCCTATGACAAAATGGAACCCACCAGCAGTGTGAGGAGACCTGAAAGTGGCACATGGCAGAGTGTGGCGATGGAGACAGCAGCAATGGGAGGCCGTACAGGGACCCATGAGACACTCTGGACCTGGCAGCAGCATGAGGAGGCGGTACAGGGGCCCATGGCAGAGTGGCGAAGCGTAAGCAGCTTAAATTGAAGGCCATACAGAGGCCTATGTTAAAAAGACCCCCAGCAGCAGTGTGGGGAGACGACTAGCAAGAGTCCAATGGCAGAGTGGCGGAGCAGAAGCAGCTTCAATTGAAGAAGAAGAGGATGAGGATGAAGAAGAAGAAGAAGAAGAGGATGAGGATGATGAAGAAGAAGAAGAAGATGAGGATGAAGAAGAAGAAGAGGATGAGGATGAAGAAGAAGAAGAAGAGGATGAGGATGAGGAAGAAGAAGAAGAAGAAGAAGAAGAGGATGAGGATGAGGATGAAGAAGAAGGAGAAGAAGAGGATGAGGATGAAGAAGAAGAAGAAGAGGATGAGGAAGAAGAAGAAGAAGAAGAGGGTGAGGATGAAGAAGAAGAAGAAGAAGAAGAAGAAGAAGAGGATGAGGATGAAGAAGAAGAAGAAGAAGAGGATGAGGATGATGAAGAAGAAGAGGATGAGGAAGAAGAAGAAGAAGAGGATGAGGATGAAGAAGAAGAAAAGGATGAGGATGATGATGAAGAAGAAGAAGATGAGGATGAAGAAGAGGATGAGGATGGAGAAGAAGAAGAAGAAGAAGAAGAAGAGGATGAGGATGAAGAAGAAGAAGAAGAAGAAGAAGAAGAAGAAGAAGAGGATGAGGAAGAAGAAGAGGATGAGGATGAAGAAGAAGAAGAAGAGGATGAGGATGAAGAAGAAGAAGATGAGGATGAAGAAGAAGAAGAAGAGGATGAGGATGAAGAAGAAGAAGATGAGGAAGAAGAAGAAGAAGAGGATGAGGATGAAGAAGAAGAAGATGAGGATGAGGAAGAAGAAGAAGAAGAAGAGGATGAGGAGGAAGAAGAAGAAGATGAGGATGAAGAAGAAGAAAAAGAAGAAGATGATGAGGATGAAGAAGAAGAAGAAGAGGATGAGGATGAAGAAGAAGAAGAAGATGATGAGGATGAGGAAGAAGAAGAGGATGAGGATGAAGAAGAAGAAGAGGATGAGGATGAAGAAGAAGAAGAAGAGGATGAGGATGAAGAAGAAGAAGAAGAGGATGAGGATGAAGAAGAAGAAGACGAGGATGAGGATGAAGAAGAAGAAGAAGATGAGGATGAAGAAGAAGAAGAAGAGGATGAGGATGAAGAAGAAGAAGAAGAAGAAGAGGATGAGGATGAGGAAGAAGAAGAAGAAGAAGAAGAAGAAGAAGAGGATGAGGAAGAAGAAGAAGAAGAAGAAGAGGATGAGGATGAAGAAGAAGAAGAGGATGATGGTGAGGAAGAAGAAGAAGAAGAAGAGGATGAGGATGATGATGAAGAGGAGGAGGATGAGGATGAAGAAGAAGAGGATGAGGATGATGAAGAAGAAGAGGATGAGGATGAAGAAGAAGAGGATGAGGATGAAGAAGAGAATGAGGATGAAGAAGAGGATGAGGATGAAGAAGAAGAAGAGGAAGAGGATGAGGATGAAGAAGAAGAAGAAGAAGAAGAAGAAGAGGATGAGGATGAAGAAGAGGAAGAAGAAGAAGATGAAGAGTATGAGGATGAAGAAGAAGAAGGAGAAGTAGGATGAAAATAAGAAGAATTCCATTCCAGCAAAAAGTGTATCTGCAGAGAGCTCCGCTATTTCTGACAGTTCTCTGACAGTTCCTTCACATTTACAGCGGTTGAAACATTGTATCTATTTGTTTCCGAATAAAAACATCTGTATCCTAAATGGAAACAAATAGATACAATGTTTCAACCGCTGTAAATGTGAAGGAACTGTCATAGAACTGTCAGAAATAGCGGAGCTCTCTGCAGGGACACTTTTTGCCGGCTGTAGAAGGGATGAAAATCGGCCGATCGGGGAAAATTCAATTCGCGCATCCGAAGTTTGCTAATTTTCGGATTCGGCGCGAATCGAATTTTTCCTAATATTCGAAACGAATTCCACTTCGCCAAGTTCGATTCGCTCATCTCTAATAATGATATAGCCAGCACCTGGCTACACATACATCAGTGTTAATGGATTCTCGGAAGACAGGGAAATGTATGAAAATGATGTCTACTAATACTGTTTTAAGTTTGGTAAGAATGGGGAAGGGTAAAAAAAGAAAAGATTTCCTCTCCCTGTCTCAAAAAACATACAGGAAGTTAGGGCAGTCACCCAAAGTGGAGATAGAAAAGCTACAAAAACCTGAAACAAGGTCTACTAACCTCTTTACTAAAAGAGAATGTGCATTTCTTGTTGTCTGGGTTCCATTTTAGAGATTCTGCTTTTTCTGTCCAAGTGACCACAAAGTGAATTTGACTGGATTACCACATTACTATGTTTACTGCAGTCACGATCCAGTAAAAGGTTCACAGTCTTAAAGCAGAACTCCAGGCAAGCACCTAAATACACCAATAAAATACATATAAAAAGCTAATTTTTTTGTAGAACTGAACATAAAACTTTCTTTTATTTTAATTAGAGTTCGGGAGGGTTATACCAGTTTTTTTGCCATCTGTGTCCTATTGGGGAGATTTCCCTTCACCTTTGTCTCATGACCACAACAGGAAGTCAGAAAGAAATACTTGTTAGTCACCAGATTCACCAGAACTTGTGCCTCCATTTGAAGATTTCTCCTCTATTCCTGTTTGGATGACCACTCATTTGGAATTTTCTTTCACTTTTGGTGATACCGATTACCCAGAAAAATAGAAAAGTTGAATCTCCCCAACGGGGACACAGACAGCAATAAACACCACATGCAAAGAGCAACATAAATTACGGTACTTTTAATTATGAAAAGTAATTGAACTGTTCCAAAATTCCTACCACACTGGGAAAAATCCCATATTTCAGAGATGGGATTTTTATTTATATTTGTGTTGTTCTAAACTTCATTCAGGGCATTAGCAAGTTTATAAATTGAACGCTAAAATCAGGTCCGGCATATGTCAATCAGGTAAAGCATATTAAGAAATGCTGGCTACTTCTAAATATATACAGTAATCTAAAATTATATGGGACATTACACTAAGACCACACTGTTCTGTTTCAAATGCTCACCAGCCACTTTATTAGGTAATGTACAACTGTTTAAATGCTTGGTAATATAAATTGCTAATTAGCCAATCACATGGCAGCATCTCAATGCCTTTGAATGTGGCATGGTTGTTGAGCATTTCAATAACTGCTGATCTATTGGGATTTTCACGTGCAACCAACTCTAGTGTTTACAGAGAATGGTCTGAAAAAGAAAAAATATCCAGTGAGTGGCAGTTGTGTGAACGAAAATGCATAGTTGATGTCAGAGGTCAGAGGAGAATGGGCATATGGTATAGTCAAAATGTGGCGTAAACACCATGAAAGCATGGATCCATCCTGCCTTGTATCAATGGTTCCCATTGGTGGTGTAATGGTGTGGGGGGTATTTTCTTGGCACTGCCAAGGTGTACCTAATAAAGTGACCAGTGAATATATTCATACCTCCTACACTCACTCTGTACAGTCAGTATGCATACTTGCTGACTTGGTAGCATCCACAAGCAGCTTGGTTATTCAAAAATATGCAGTACAAAGGATGTTTTCCAGTCTGAAAGGTAAGGCGATAACTTTTCTAAGCCATGTTTTTGCTTGGAAAGTGAAGCTTTAGCAGTAGTGTGAGAGGCATGGAGTGTTTAGCTAGGGGCTCTTCTAACTACCACCAAATAGGAGGGGGAACAGGGGACCATATCAAGTATGATAAACAAATCAAAAGACAGACTCACTGTGCTGAATGTACAACTCCTGTTGTCTATTGTGACAAATGGACGGTTGTCACTCTTTTAAGGAGCAGTTAATGACTGGTCCAGTAGTGAAAGGGTGCCTGAGTAAGTGTGAGACTAATTGCCAAGAGGGTGTTTACTCCAAAAAGGGAATCAGGCTAGCTGGCGAGTACACCACCAACAGGAAAGTCGTGCTACAGAGAGCAGGTTGTGTGTGGACAGACATGAAGGGAGTGTGTGTCCAAGTGTGAGAGAGAGGTGCTTTGACCAGTCAGGTGTCTGATGAGAAGTGAGTGGGTTACAGTCAAACACTGTGAGAGGTGTTTGAACAAGCAGGCAGTTCTAGTTTGTGCAGTGATAGACTGTGGGTTTAAGTGGACCAAAATTAGTCAAGAGGCTAAAAAATAGTTCTATTTTGTTGTGTGCTATGTGAAGACAAAAACCGATGCAAGGAAAACCCTTCTGTAGAAAAACATTTTCTTTTAAAAAAAAGTGGGCAAAAAAGCCCATATAGGAAACACTGGCAAGAGGATTGAGCCTTTGGAAGCTCTATATATGAAGCTAACCCACGCTATCTTCAGCTTTAAAGAAAAACTCTGGGATAGGCAAAAAAAAAATTACCCATTAGTATATCACCACACACAAAACACGGAACAGTTGATAACATGTTGAAAATCCTCACCATTTAGGAGAAAAGTACAATTGAATTTTCATGACCTCATCTCTTTAATTCAAAAGATAACAGCATCTCTCAAGGAGGAGGTGTAACAGCAGGGGTTACTTCATATCCAATCCTCCCTCTCTGCAGTAACAAGAAACTACAGTTCCCATCAACCACAGGGAATTATAGTGAGTGTGGGCGGGTACACTAGGCCTGTACATGTTGAATGTGTCTGAGAGTCTTGGTCCTTCCACCACTGCAAGTGGGGTTGAATTACATTACTGCTTCCTGGAGAAAGAACTACAGAAGGGATGTGCCAAGACCATTGGCTGGGTGAATAGGAGGCATAAAAGAAACCAAAGAGAATTACAGCTTTGATTTGAAAATGAATAGGCTATTTCAGAGCAGATACTAAGTGAACCAAAAGATGGATGGCATTCAGTGAAGGTAGGAAATCAGCAACAAGGACATGTAAAGAAGTTTTTGCCTGGAATTCTGCTTTAACCATAACTTTATTTTCGCAGAGCAATAAAGGAGGTTAACATGATATATAGACATGACTAAAAATATTAATATTAGGAAGACTTGCTATTTACATTCTGCTCCAGCTAATAGTACAATCTTTTGTGACATGAAATTGCAAGTTTAACAGAAAATCAATCAATTTATGCTTTTGAGTCACACTATTATGCATCCATTTGTCCACATTAATATTTGTGATCAGGGGCGGACTGACCATTTGGAAACTCGGACACTGCCCGAGGGCCCTGGGTCAGTAGGGGGCCCCATGAGATGCTCTCAAAAAAAGGGGATTTGTGAAAAGAAATTCACAGAAAAAGCGGCTACATTATGAACAGAACGTGACACTCAGAAAAATTTCCAAAAATTATGCTTTATTACACATATATAAATATGACATATGGGCAGTCGCCCTGGTTTACCATCACCTCAGTATGAGACAATACACACAGACCTAAAACCATATAAAATGACACCAAGACCGGTCTAAGTGCATGTGCAACAGAAAAAATGACTACAGGAGTCTAATGTCCCTGTAGCACAGACACATAGGTGAACACTTCCCAAAAGAGGTGTATCCAAAAATTATACCATTGGCATACCATAATATTGAATATTATAAATAGAACAATACCATGATGGTGAATCCCAATCAGGGAATCCAAAAATTGTACTATGGATATAAATATCACATGTATGCAATGCAGCAAGCACAATATGCGTCAAAAAGAGAACATGTCATATTTATATATGTGTAATAAAGCATAATTTTTGGAAATTTTTCTGAGTGTCACGTTCTGTTCATAATGTAGCCGCTTTTTCTGTGAATTTCTTTTCACAAATCCCCTTTTTTTGAATGCCTCTTTTGGCTACTGAATGGAGACCAAATATTGGGTGACATGATAATTCATTTGACAACCTCTTAATAACTACCTTTAATATATGCCCCATGAGATGCCCCTGGTACCTTTTTCATAGGCTTTTTTGAGTTTGGGCAAGGACACAGGGGCCCCATGATCCCCTATTGCCCGGGGGCCCCAATGAGTCTGCTCGTTTGTGATCTTTACTTTATGCCATTATCTTCTTTTTAACTTGGTGAGAAATTTCAGCTGTTGTCTGCAGTCTCCAGGCTAGTTTTTGGATCCTTTTATGTGTACTTATACAAAACAAAACATTTTCATTTGCACAGCAAAGCGCAATGAAAGGTTACTAAAAGTATTATTTTCAAGTCTTTAGAACAATCCGATATAGAACAAGGTATCATTAAGTCTACAGCCAAGGAGTAAGATGGCAAAATAAATGTTGTGTTGTAAACTCATATTTGACAGGCATGATAAGGGAATGAAGGACATGTGGTGATTTGCCAAAGTAAGCATGTGATTGTAGGGTAAGCGTGACATCTACTACAACTGTGTTTCCAAAACTTTGGTTAACTGTGGGAAACAGTTATAAACTTTGCAATGTCCATATTTGCTTTGTACTACCCACTTACATCAATGCAATTACCCAGCTCCAGACAAACTATTTTTTTAACATTAATGCACTTAGTTTACTGTACTTGCAGGGTCTCTAAAGAAATAAACTATGGGCAAATGTGTGTGCATTGCTGATATGCACAGCATATTTCTTTTTTCTTTTTTTGCCTTAACATACACTTTACCTCTTCACATTGAGGTGAAAGCTGTCAAATACTAGAGACAGCGCAGCAGTATTATTTAATCCAGGGATCTCCAAACTACTTTGCACAGGCCACACATGACCTGCCACAATATTTTATCCAGCCCACAGCAAACCTGGCTGGCAGTTTGTGTATCCTAATTGGGAGGTCTGCACCTCCAGTGCTGGCCAGCAGTGACCATCTCCCAATCCCTAGCATAGCTCTCCCTTCCACCCACCATGATAAGTTGGGGCTTTGCTGGGCACTCCTGGATGTACAGTAAGGTGGACTCTGTCGGACACTCCTGGATGTAAGGGAGGAGTCTGCTGGAAATTCCTGGATGTAATGGGGAACTCTTCTGAGTACTCCTTGATGTAAGAGGGGAGTCTTCTGGACACTCCTGGATGTAATGGGGGACTCCTCTGAATACTCCTGGATGTAAGGGTGGATTCTTCTGGGCACTCCTTGATGTACAGTAAGGTGGACTCTGCCGGACACTCCTGGATGTAAGGGAGGAGTCTGCTGGACATTCCTGGATGTAATGGGGAACTCTTCTGAGTACTCCTTGATGTAAGAGGGGAGTCTTCTGGACATTCCTGGATGTAATGGGGGACTCCTCTGAATACTCCTGGATGTAAGGGTGGATTCTGCTGGACACTCCTGGACGTAAAGGGAGACTCTTCTAAGCACTCCTGAATGCTTAGAGGGGTCTCTGCTTGGTACTCCTTGATGTAATACAAGATTCTTCTGAGCACTTCTGGATGTAAGGGGGAACTCTGTTGGACACTCCTGGATGTAAGGGGGAACTCTTCTAAATAATCCTGGATGTAAGAGGAGGACTATGCTCGGCACTCCTAGGTGGAACGGGCCACTCTACTGGGTACACTTGATTGTAAGGTGGGGTCTTATTCATTCATTAATTTGTTATTTATTCATTTTTAAAACTGATTTTTGTTACCTTTGTACAGGAAAATTTGGGGACTCTCTCATCTAAGCTGTAAAGAAGTTTGAGGCTACATCATTAAACACTTGAGCTCCAGAGGATTTACTCCCCTTAATGACCAGGCCTCTTTTTGCTACTCGGCGCTGCACTAATTCAACTGATAATTGTGCGGTCATGCAATGCTGCACCCAAACGAAATTTACGTCCTTTTTTCACATAAATAGAGCTTTCTTTTGGTGGTATTTGATCATCTGTGCACTTTTTATTTTTCACGCTATAAACAAAAAAAGGCCAAAAATTTTGAAGAAAAACAATATTTTTTACTTTCAGCTATAAAAAATATATAGTAAACTCAAAGTTGGTTATAAATTTAGGCCAAAATGTATTCTGCTACATGTTTTTGGTAAAAAAAATCCCAATAAGTGTATATTGATTGCTTTGTGTGGAAGTTATAGCGTCTACAAACTAGTGTATAAATACTGCAATTTACGCCATTTTTCTGCTATACAGCGCTGCGCTAGTTTAACTGACAATTGCGCGGTTATGCAATACGGTACATAAATTAAATTTACATCCTTTTTTTCCCCACAAATTGAGCTTTCTTTCGGTGGTATTTGATCGCCTGTGCGGTTTTTATTTTTTGTGCTATAAAAAAAAAAGGCTGACAATTTTGAGGAAAAAAAAACAATATTTTGGACTTTTTGCTATAAAACATGTCCAGTAAAAAAAAAAATGCAAAAATAAAATTTAGTCATAAATTTCTGCCAAAATGCATTCTGCGACATGTCTTTGCTAAAAAAAAAACCCAATAAGTGTAAATTAATTGGTTTACGTGAAAGTTATAGCGTTTACAAATGGTGGGAAAGATACTGGGATTTTTAGGGTTTTTTTTATACTAATAATGGCGGCGATCAGCGAATTAAGGCGGCGATCAGGGACTTATGGCAGCGACCAGCGACTTATGGCGGGACTGCGGGACTGCGGCGGACATTCTGACATTGGGGGGTACTGACTTGGGGTCACTGACATCCCCAAAAACACTAATACAGTGATCAGTGCAAAAAAAAAAAACACTGACACTGTACTAATGGCAATGGTTAGGAAGGGGTTAAGTTTATTTTGCAGGGAAGGGTTATAGGAGTGAGGGGAGTGTTTTACTAGGGGGTGGGGGTGTGTACTGGGCGGGACAAGGCTGATCGAGAAAGAGAAACTGTTCTTTCTCGATCAGCTCATCCTTGAGCTGACAAGGAAGTGATAGACAGCACAGCTACTGCAGCTGTGTAGCTAAGGAGCAGCTGTGACACGGCGACTGACATCTGCGGCGGCGATCCACAGGACAGATAGGGCGGCGGCGCGCCTCACGCGCGCCCCCTATTTGTTTACAAAACACACGTTTTAAAACGTGGTTTTGCCTGCGAGTGCCGCCCTGCCGCCGTATATGTACAGTGGCTGGGCAGCATGTAGTTAACCTAGCAACAGTTTCAAGTAGCTTTTGTTCCCTTATAAGGGTAATGTGTTGTTAATTCAGTAAATGTTATGTACAGTCACTGCTTTGTTAAAAAAAGGAGAAACAATTGAGATGATTTTGATCATTATCTGCATGCATGACTCATCTTCCCACTACATTTCTAACAGATGAAAAACAGAAGGATTTTTGTTTTTTCAGAGCAGATGTATAAAATTCCTAGCCTAGACATTGGTTGCCCTGCATAGGTATCAAAATCTTACAGAGAGAGCTTGTGTATGATGCCATTGAAAATAAGTCTGGATTGACTTTGTCATTTTGCTGCCATTAAACCTTTTTAAGGAAAAGGTCAGTTCACAAAAAACAACATTGCCTTTTTTGGTGGACAGCTGAACACACTGACAACTTCTTATGTATTTAAAGGATCAGTTGTGCTTGAGTTCCCTAGGGTTCGTTCACACCACAGTGCAGAGACATCAGTTTTTCTGCATGCTTTCTGCAAGGGCACAACGATTGTTTTCTATGTGCCACCCACCAGTGCCACCCATCTGTGGCCAGCAGTGCCACCCACATGTGCCCATCAGTGCCACCCACAAGTGCCCACCAGTGCCCAGCAGTGCCACCCACCTGTGCCCAGCAGTGCCACCCATCACACTAGTATCACATTCAGATTTTTCTGTGCAGGAATCTGCAACATGTATAAAACTCATTGAAGCACGCATGAAAAGTCATGTAAACTGATGTCTCTGCAAGTGAAATCTGCGCATCAGTTTCCATTAGTTATTATGCACATATGGTGTGAATGAGGTCTTAGGCCTCTTTCACATGGATGTTCTGATCAGTTTCGCCTGCCTAGTTTTCAGGTGGCCCTGAGCGGAACGTCTATTCTCCTCTATGGAGCAGCGGGTATTAACAGACATGTGTTCGTTTACACCCGCTGACACCCAATACAATCCGATCTGCCAAAAAGAGACAGATGGGGATCCATTCCCCTTCCATCCATTGGATTGGATGGGATGGTAGTCAGATGGAAACGGACAGGCAGTCCGTTTTCATCCGACCGCCCATAGACGACAGTGGGGTGTGTCTGTGTTCGCTTTCCAGCAGCGGAGTGGAACGGACCTGTCATCCGCTTGCTCAACTGGGATCAACTGAGCAAGCAGATCCACTGATAGTTCCATCCCATGTTGAAAGGCGTCTTAATCTCACATGGTGGGGTCTTTCACTGTTGATGTTTTTTATTATGCAACTGGATTGCATAGCTAGGCAGGGACATTCAAATCTATCAGGCAGACGAGACAGTGTGGCAGCTCACTAGGCTGCAAATAATGTATAACTAAAATATTACTTTTAGATGGAGTGACCCTTTAAGTGATGTTGTAAAAATATTGAAAGCAGTGCCTGCATATAATTACAATTTAGTACAATTTTATTGGAACATTGGAAAAGCTGGTATAAGGTTAAAATCAAGAGGAAGTGAACACAGCACAATCTCCTCTGGTGTTTTTTTTTTTTTTCAATATGAGTTCAAGCTGCAATGAAATCTTGTTTCTCATACAACTGCCCTATAATCCTCAAACCTTTTCTTCTTATCTAAGTGCAAGCTTCAAACTGTTTTACAAGATATGGTATGGCCAATTCTTGTTGTTGTCCATGACCCAACTCATTGACTTAATACAATCAGTCTTTTGTGTCCCTCCACAGCTGCATTATCATGGGCATTGAGAGCTATTATTATTCTACATATAATGGCTCGTTTGAAATGAGAAATCCCAAGCAGTTCTCAACCATGCTGACCTTCTCTTCCAAGGAGCAGAAGCATTTGTGATAGATTACTCCCCGTTACCGTGGCTACCCCTGGCCTCCATCACAGTAATGTGTTTGAAATAAAATTTCAGGTGCATAAACCGTGCAGTTACAATGCTGTTAACAGATAACACTTGTTGGATGCACATGAAATATGAATTGCTTGATGCTTGGATGCACATGACTAATTTGAATGAACAGGCAATATATTGCAACTGATTGATTCCTTGTAAAAATCAAACACCATTTGCGGCTCAGGTGAAGACCATTCGGTGCGCATTTTGCCATTACTACAACTCTGCTTATGTTTCAAAACATCATTTTAGCAAAAACACAATGGGGGAGATTTACTAAAACTGGTTCACACAGAATCTGGTGCAGCTGTGCATAGTAGCCAATCAGCTTCTAGGTTTTATTGTCAAAGCTTAACCACTTGCAGGCCGCAGATAGCCGAATGATGGCTTCACTGCGGCCGGCCAGTTCTGGAAGGGTGGCATATGACGTCTTCCCAGAACGCGCCCTAGCCCCTGCGCACACCTGGCAATCTCCGTATTCGCTGTGTCCTACGGACACAGCTAATCACGTGATGTGGTAAAAGGCCAATCACAGTGGCCTTTTACCACGTGATTAGCCGTGTCCAATGACACAGCAGATCACCAGTAAATGCAGTTGCCGGTTATCGGCTGCACTTTCCTCACGCTGTCACAGTGTGAGGAAAATACTGCCGATAACTGGCAATTCTCAGAGAAGGGATCGGCACCGATCATCAGGGCCCTGATGATCAGTGCCCTGATGATCGGTGCCCAGCAGTGCCACCCACCAGTGCCGCCCATCTGTGGCCAGCAGTGCCACCCACCTGTGCCCATCAGTGCCACCCACATGTGTCCATCGGTGCCCAGCAGTGCCACCCACCTGTGCCTGACAGTGCCACCCATAAATGCCCAGCAGTGCCACCCATCAGTGCCTCCCATCAGTGCCACCCATCAGTGCCCAGCAGTGCCCATCATTGTTGCATATCAGTGCCAGCTCATCAGTGCCACCTATCAGTGCCACCTTATCAGTGCCGCCTATCAGTGCCCATCAGTGCCTGTCAGTGCTGCCTATCAGTGCCCGTCAGTACTGCCTATCAGTGCAGCCTCATCAATGCACATCAGTGAAGGAGAAACATTACCTGTTTGCAAAATTTTAAATTAGAAACAAAGAAAAACATTTTTTTCTCAAAATGTTTGGTCTTTTTTTGTATATAGCGCAAAAAATAAAACACCCAGCAGTGAGTACATACTACCAAAGAAAGCTCTATTTGTGTGAAAAAAATGATAAAAATGTAATATGGGTACAATGATGCATGACCACGCAATTGCCACTCAAAGTGCGAGAGGGCTGAAAGCTGAAAATTGGCCTGGGCAGGAAGGGGGTTTAAGTGCCTGGTAGGCAAGTGGTTAATTGAACAAGCTGAAGTTAGAAGCCAATTGGTTACTATGCACAGCTGCACCAGATTTCATGTAGTATATCTCCCCTATTGTCCTCTTTTCGAACAATTTTCTATACATGGGTCAAATTCCGGACAATTTTTCGATCAAAAATCGAAAACATTGTTCGTTCTGTAATCCGATGGTGCCACCAATGATTTTGAAAATCGGTAATTTTTCATGAATTTTCCAGCATGCCCGATAAACGAAATGGGGAGATACCATGAAAATCGGCCGGTGCCATTGCCCCACTAACATAGCGAAAATCGGCCGATTATCCTTAGGTCCGATTTTCGAACAAAATATCATTTGAAAATCAACCCATGTATGGCCAGCCTAGCCCTCAAGGAGCATACAATCTAAAGTCCCTAACTTTGCCATCAAGAGTTGAAGGCAAGACACCTGTTACTGTGACTCTCTGGGATGAAAATTTTGTTCAGTTTGTGGACATTATCTTTCATTTCCAGTTGCATCTCCAAGACATCTCTATTTCGGAGTGCCTGCGCTCCCTGCTGCCCCCCCGTCATTCCAGGAAGAGAAGAGAGAACACTGCACTGTCAGTAAAAGCACTACATTTTACACATACACACGTAAGTTTAGCACATTTAACCCTTTGATCGCCCTCATCAATGCACTGATCACCCCGTAACCCAGCCAGTGCTATTAGTACAATGTCAGTATATAGAATTTTTCACTGATCACTGTATCCCTGCCGCTAACAACATTGGATAGCTTCAGGGTCTGTAGGTTCACCTCCCAGCCAGGGTCAGCTAGCGTTAAATTGCCCACATGCTATCAGACTCATGCTATAAGTCGCTGATCACCGCCATTACTAGTTTAGTATTTGTACGTATCAATATGTTGATTACGTACAGAACTATACTAGTGCCTCCTTTGTATAGTGTCCCCAAAAATGCGGTGTTAGCAGGATCACCCCATTCGCTGTCAGCACTAGTGTTTAGCCCCTCTGCTGTTTTTCCCGGAAGATTTGTATCAATTGATTGTGGACCAAAGCAATTTATATGCACAATACATTGCCGCCCACCCAAATTCAGCTCTTGCCAGACAATTTGCATGGAAACCTATCATAGTTTCTGAGTTTAAAACTCTTTTGGGACTAACATGTGCATTACAAAAAAAGAATGAATTGCAGTTATATTGGTCCACAGACCTGATTCATCTTATGCATATGTTCTCTGCTGTTACATATTTGCCCAACAAGGACCAGCAATATACTGGTACATTGCTGGACTCCGAGTGGTTATACTGGGATGATGCCAGCCGCTACAGGCATCATCCTGGTATTGTTTTTTCCAGCTGGTGGTCAACTTTCATGTAAAAGCAATCCTAGTTGCTAATTAGCTGCAGGATCATTTTTACAAGCAGTGGGAAAGTATGTCATCCCTCCCGGTGCCTTCCATGGTTTTCTTGGGCTCTCCTGTCCCAGAGGGGAATCCAAGAATACACTTCAGCCAGCTGACCATAGAGCTGATCAGGGACCAGAATGGCTCCAATCATCTCTATGGTCTAAGATATCAGAAGCTACAAGCATTTTATCATTTCCCTTTCGCTGGATATTATTAGCGCCATTTTTAAATTGGGAAAGCATCTGATCAAACTGATCTTGATGTAGTCAGATGCTTTAGTAGAGAAGAGAAATCTAGAGTCTAATAGACCCTATATTTCTCAGAAAAGAGTACTTGTCATTGCTTGTTGCTATCACAGGGGATATTTAGATTCCCTGTGATAACTATATGTATGTATATACAGTTGCAAGAAAAAGTATGTGAACCCCTTGGGATTACTTGGAGTTTTGCATGAATTGGGCATAAAATGTGCTCTGAACGTCATCTAAGTCACAACAATAGAAGAACACAGTCTGCTGAACATAATACTACACAAACATTAGATGTTGCCATGGCTTAATTGCTCATAACATGTACAGTTGTGACCAAAATTATTCAACCCCCACTGAAATTGAGTGTTTTGGCCAGTTTGACATTGCTTTTGATCATTCAGTCATCTTGCTTACATTTACATTAAAGAGGCACTTGTAGGTCAGACAAATATAACATAACAGTTATAATGAAATAACCACAAATGTCTTTTCTGTGCTCACAGCATTATCAGTTTTATTCAACCCCCAAGTGACATTCAATCTTAGTACTTAGTACAGCATCCTTTTACAGTTATAACAGCTTTTAAACGTGAAGCATAGCTTGACACAAGTGTCTTGCAGCGATCTACGGGTATCTTCGCCCATTCTTCATGGGCAAAGGCCTCCAGTTCAGTCACATTCTTAGGCTTGCGCACTGCAACTGCTTTCTTTAAGTCCCACCAGAGGTTCTCAATCGGATTTAAGTCTGGTGACTGCGATGGCCACTCCAAAATGTTCCAGCCTTTCCTCTGCAACCATGCTCTAGTGGACTTGGAGGTATGCTTGGGATCATTGTCCTGTTGAAAGGTCCAACGTCTCCCAAGCCTCAGGTGTGTGACGGACTGCATCACGTTTCCATCCAATATCTCCTGGTACTGAAGAGAATTCATGGTACCTTGCACACGCTGAAGCTTCCCTGTACCTGCAGAAGCAAAACAGCCCCAAAGCATGATTGACCCTCCACCATGCTTCACAGTAGGCAAGGTGTTCTTTTCATCATAGGCCTTGTTCTTCCTCCTCCAAACATAGCGTTGATCCATGGGCCCAAACAGTTCTAATTTTGTTTCATCAGTCCACAGAACACTATCCCACAACTTTTGTGGTTTGTCCACATGGCTTTTGGCATACTGCAGTCGACTCTTCTTATTCTTTGGAGACAGCAAGGGGGTACGCCTGGGAGTTCTGGCACGGAGGCCTTCATTACGCAGTGTGCGTCTTATTGTCTGGGCTGAAACTTCTGTACCCACATCTGACAAATCTTTTCTCAGTTCCTCAGCAGTCACACGGGGACTTCTCTCCACTCTACGCTTCAGGTAGCGCACAGCAGTCGAAGTCAGCATCTTCTTTCTGCCACGACCAGGTAGCGTTTCAACAGTGCCCTTTGCCTTGAATTTGCGAATGATGCTTCCTAAGGTGTCTCTTGGTATGTTTAACATCTTTGCAATCTTCTTATAGCCATTGCCCTTCCTGTGAAGAGAAATCACCTCTTCTCTTGTCTTCCTGGACCATTCTCTTGCCTTCACCATGTTTGTAACCACACCAGTAAATGTCTAGAAGGAGCTGAGTATCACAGTCATTTTAAAGCTGCCTAATTGGTGCTTATTATGCTTGATTGCTGCTCGGTGACATCCACAGGTGTTTTCAATACCTGATGGAAAGCACCTGTATGAACCTCTGTTCTTCAGAGTGGTAGTCTTTAAGGGGTTGAATAATTGTGGCAATGAAGAAACCACATAAGAACCATTTACTACTGTATTACATAAACAATTGATGTCATTTTAGTTGCATTTGGGTAGTTACAACGTCCTTGTAGGATTTGATTCTGAATACAATTCCAAATGTACACTATAGTCCCTAAACCCCTTTACAGCATTGGGGGTTGAATAATTTTGGTCACAACTGTAAACATTCACAGTGCAGGGAGGAAAAAGTATGTGAGGCCCTAGCTTAATGACTTCTCCCAGAGCTAATTGGAGCCAGGAGTGAGACAACCTTGACTCCAATCAGTGTGATGATATTGGATGTGTTGCTGACAGCTGTCCTGCCCTTAAAAAACACACACCTGTTTTGGGTTTACTGGTTTCAAGAAGCACTGTCTGATGTGAACCATGCCTCGCAGAACACAGCTCTCAGAAGACCTACGATCAAGAATTGTTGACTTGCATGAAGCTGGAAAGGGTTACAAAAGTATCTCCAAAAGCCTTGATGTTCATGTGTCCACGGTAAGACAGACTGTCTACAAATGGAGAAAGTTTAGCACTGTTGCTACTCTCCCTAGGCGTGGTCCTCCTGTAAAAATGACTGCAAGAGCACAGCGCAGAATGCTGCATGAGGTAAAGAAGAATCCCAGAGTGTCAGCTAAAGACCTACAGAAATCTCTGGCACATGCTAACATTTTTGTTGACACATCTACAATAAGGAAAACATTAAACAAGAATGGAGTACATGGGAGGACACCACGGAGGAAGCCATTGCTGTCCAAAAAGAATATTGCAGCACGTTTGAAGTTTGCAAAAGAGCACCTGGATGTTCCACAGCACTACTGGCAACATATACTGTGGACAGATGAAACCAAGATTGAGTTGTTTGGGAAGAACACACAACACTATGTGTGGAGAAAAAAAGGCACAGCACACCAACATCAAAACCTCATCCCCACTGTAAAACATGGCGGAGGGAGCATCATGGTTTGGGGCTGCTTTGCTGCCTCAGGGCCTGGACGGATTGTCGTCATTGATGGGAAAATGAATTCCAGAGTTTATCAAGACATTTTGCAGGAAAACGTACGACCATCTGTCCGCCAACTGAAGCTCCGCAGAGGATGGGTGATGCAACAGGACAATGACCCAAAGCATACAAGTAATTCAACAAAACAATGGCTGCAACAGCACAGAATACGCCTTCTGGAGTGGCCCAGTCAGAGTCCTGACCTCAACACGATTGAAATGCCGTGGCATGACCTTAAGAGAGCGATTCACACCAGACATCCCAAGAATATTGCTACACTGAAACAGTTTTGTAAAGAGGAGTGGTCCAAAATTACTCCAGATCGTTGTGCAGGTCTGATCTGCAACTACAGGAAACGTTTGGTTGAGGTTATTGCTGCCAAAGGAGGGTCAACCAGTTATTAAGTCCAAAGGTTCACATACTTTTTCCTCCCTGCACTGTGAATGTTTATATGCTATGTGCAATTAAACCATGGCAACATCTAATATTTGTGTAGTATTATGTTCAGCAGACTGTGTTCTTCTATTGTTGAGACTTAGATGACGTTCAGAGCACATTTTATGCCCAATTCATGCAAAACTCTGCGTAATCCCAAGGGGTTCACATACTTTTTCTTGCAACTGTATATATATATATATATATATATATATATATAAAAGAAAGGGACACTGTAATAAAAAAAATCACTCCCACCCCCTCTTCCTATGCTCATGCACAAAGGCAAAAGCAAGCATCAGCCCCGTGTCGGTATGTAAACAGATATTGCACCATGCATGTGAGGCATCACCGCAAGTGTATTTTTTCAAACAAAATTAGCATTTGAAAAATTGCCACGCAAATACTGTGTGACATAGAAAATTGCAACACCCACCATTTTATTCTCTAGGGCCATTGCTTTAAAAAAAATATATAGTGTTTGGGGGTTCAATGTAATTTTCTAGCAAAAATATGTTTTTTCATGTAAACAAAAATTGTCAGAAAAGGCTTGTGGTCAAGTGGTCAGAAGAGTGGGTGATGTGTGACATAAGCTTCTAATGTTGGCCCTGAAATGCCAGGATAGTTAAAGCAACTCCCCCTTCCCCAAATGACCCATTTTTGGAAAGTAGACACACCAAGGTATTTGCTAAGGGGCATACTAAATATTTTGCAGATCTCATTTGCTGCCACAAGAAGAAAAATATATAACTTAAAACTAACCAATAAAAACATGTTAACCTCACAATACTATTAGCAATACAAAGTACAATATATAAATGGATAAGTCAGGGCTCATTCACACTTGACTTTATTTCTAACTCTTGCCGCTATAGCGTTTGACAGGCATTAGACAGGCGTTAGGGAAGCATTTTTAATGCTCCTCAAAAGCTCCCAAAACACCCTATGCGCAGTTTTGAGGTATTTGATAGGTGTTTGCCAAGCATTAAAACCGCATCACAAATGCCTATAATGAAGTTAAATGGTATTAACGCTCCGCAACCGCCTCGCAAACGCCTCACAAACGCCATGCAAACATCTGCCAGGCGTTTGAAGAGCGGCACCATAGATTTGAATGGGAGGCTTCAACTCCTCCTAACTCGACATGAGGCGTCAGTTTTGCTGTGATACAACACAACGCGTCGCAAACGCTTCAGTGTGACCAGCACTGTGTGTTGCCATGTGCAGAATTTTCGTTAAAAACACTTCCTAAACGCCTGTCTGATGCCTGCTGACAAAACAAAGTCAGGGATTGGGTTGATTGTATGCATTTATTTTTATCACCTATATTTCACTTATTGGGTCCAAGCATAGGACCTTGTGTGTTGATTCACATTTGTTCACTTCTATCACGTCATTTTTACAACCTGTGAGGATCATATCACTGGTTCATTTATTATTATATTTATACTTATTTAGAGAGTGTATTTATTTAAACTTACAGTTGCAAGAAAAAGTATGTGAACCCCTTGGGATTACGCAGAGTTTTGCATGAATTGGGCATAAAATGTGCTCTGAACGTCATCTAAGTCTCAACAATAGAAGAACACAGTCTGCTGAACATAATACTACACAAATATTAGATGTTGCCATGGTTTAATTGCACATAGCATATAAACATTCACAGTGCAGGGAGGAAAAAGTATGTGAACCTTTGGACTTAATAACTGGTTGACCCTCCTTTGGCAGCAATAACCTCAACCAAACGTTTCCTGTAGTTGCAGATCAGACCTGCACAACGATCTGGAGTAATTTTGGACCACTCCTCTTTACAAAACTGTTTCAGTGTAGCAATATTCTTGGGATGTCTGGTGTGAATCGCTCTCTTAAGGTCATGCCACGGCATTTCAATCGTGTTGAGGTCAGGACTCTGACTGGGCCACTCCAGAAGGCGTATTCTGTGCTGTTGCAGCCATTGTTTTGTTGAATTACTTGTATGCTTTGGGTCATTGTCCTGTTGCATCACCCATCCTCTGCGGAGCTTCAGTTGGCGGACAGATGGTCGTACGTTTTCCTGCAAAATGTCTTGATAAACTCTGGAATTCATTTTCCCATCAATGACGACAATCCGTCCAGGCCCTGAGGCAGCAAAGCAGCCCCAAACCATGATGCTCCCTCCGCCATGTTTTACAGTGGGGATGAGGTTTTGATGTTGGTGTGCTGTGCCTTTTTTTCTCCACACATAGTGTTGTGTGTTCTTCCCAAACAACTCAATCTTGGTTTCATCTGTCCACAGTATATGTTGCCAGTAGTGCTGTGGAACATCCAGGTGCTCTTTTGCAAACTTCAAACGTGCTGCAATATTCTTTTTGGACAGCAATGGCTTCCTCCGTGGTGTCCTCCCATGTACTCCATTCTTGTTTAATGTTTTCCTTATTGTAGATGTGTCAACAAAAATGTTAGCATGTGCCAGAGATTTCTGTAGGTCTTTAGCTGACACTCTGGGATTCTTCTTTACCTCATGCAGCATTCTGCGCTGTGCTCTTGCAGTCATTTTTACAGGAGGACCACGCCTAGGGAGAGTAGCAACAGTGCTAAACTTTCTCCATTTGTAGACAGTCTGTCTTACCGTGGACACATGAACATCAAGGCTTTTGGAGATACTTTTGTAACCCTTTCCAGCTTCATGCAAGTCAACAATTCTTGATCGTAGGTCTTCTGAGAGCTGTGTTCTGCGAGGCATGGTTCACATCAGACAGTGCTTCTTGAAACCAGTAAACCCAAAACAGGTGTGTGTTTTTTAAGGGCAGGACAGCTGTCAGCAACACATCCAATATCATCACACTGATTGGAGTCAAGGTTGTCTCACTCCTGGCTCCAATTAGCTCTGGGAGAAGTCATTAAGCTAGGGCCTCACATACTTTTTCCTCCCTGCACTGTGAATGTTTACATGTTATGAGCAATTAAGCCATGGCAACATCTAATGTTTGTGTAGTATTATGTTCAGCAGACTGTGTTCTTCTATTGTTGTGACTTAGATGACGTTCAGAGCACATTTTATGCCCAATTCATGCAAAACTCCAAGTAATCCCAAGGGGTTCACATACTTTTTCTTGCAACTGTATGTGTATATGTACCATATTACTGTTTATTTGCTATTACACCTATAGGTAAAGGATTGAGGTGCTAGCTGCCTAATATCTTTTAGGTACATATTAAGGGGGAACACTATTTTGTTAGGTTCGCAGCAATAGATTTCAAAGGCAAATACCACACTTAGAATCAACTCCAGACCTTTTACCTGATTAATTGAGGAAGAAATAATGAAGGAGTAGCCCACACCTGGCCATGAAAAAGCTTTTGATTCAATTGTCCAATTACTTTTGGGGGATGGATATTCTTAAGAGCTGTAATTCCTAAACACTTCCTCCAATTTGGATGTACATACCCTCAAATTAAACCTGAGAGTGTGCACTTTCAGCTTATATCCAATATATAACTATAGCTTGAATATATTTTGGCCCTGAAGCCCTAAGGCAGGCATGTCCAAAGTCCGGCCCGCGGGCCATTTACGGCCCGGGGGTCAGTTTAATACGGCCCTCCAACAGCCCTCCCTGCTCTGTGTAATGTGGCCCTCCCACGGCCCTCCGTTCTATGGCAGACATTCTTCTGCTTGAGAGCAGAGGACAGTGCGCATGCCTGACTGTGGCGCGTTCTCCCTGGTCTGTGTAAATGCGGCTGTCGCACGGCCCTTCCTTCTGTGGCAGACAGTCTTCTGCTTGAGAGCAGTGCGCATGCGTGACTGCGCCGCGCTGGGAGCGACAGACGGCGGTGACGTCAGGGCCGGGCTTCCAGCATGAAATGTGTTTCTCTTCCCCTCCCGGCTGCCAAGCAGAGACTTCAGCTCCAGCTACCTTTTTCACCCTTCACATTAGTGCAGGTAAGTTTTTTTAAAATTTATTTCTGTCATTTGCAATTAACTTGGCATAAAATAATTTATTTGCATTTAATTGTAATGGTTCAAAGAATGTTCGGAAAAATGTTCGACCCTCCACCATGTTCACTTCATCCAATCTGGCCCTCTTTGAAAAAAGTTTGGACACCCCTGCCCTAAGGCAACTACCAGTATAAGTAAGAATGTAACAATAAGTGGGCTTCTGACAAAGTCGCAGGTTATGTGGGTGCTATCTAAGTGTGACATTCAGGCTAGGCTGATTTAGCTTAGGTATATATTTAGACTTTCGGTTTTCCAAAGGTTGTTTTAGCTTAGCACAGAGGTCAAACTTTTTTTTATAAGTTTACCATTGGTACCCATGCAAAACCAATACTGTGATTATAAGCACAATGTGGGGCTTTGCGCACTGCAGTTTCCAATTAAAATAACAGTAGTAAGCAGACATGCATCTCTGACATTGCTCTTAATTTCACAGCTGCAGTAGAGTCAGCATGTCTGTGATCCTGACACTTTTTCCTGGCTAGTAAATACAAGAATATAGCAGTAACCCCCATGGTAGTGAATGTAATTGTGTTCTCCTACCAAAATAATATATACTAGTAATGTCTGTACAAAGATATTGGAGTAGTAATAAATCAAGCTGAAATTAATACACATAAAGCATGTCAAGGGTGATGCAGATTACCATACACATTCTGATACTTCATACCATACTTCCAAACTTCAGAAATTGAGAGAGAGGGATGCCTTAGGCATATTGGATATTGGAAAGATTCTGCCATTTTCTGTACAGGTGATATATACCAGAACACAACATGGCAAGGGAAATCTCTCCAGTGTGGACCAAGACAGCTCAAAAAAATTCTATTGAGGTTCTTACTATTTTCTACTCCATCCAAATCCAGATGAAAATATTTTCTTTTGGGCAGAGTTGGCCTTTCAAGCAAAACAAATTACCAATGATTACAAAAACAGGGTTAAATATGAACTATGCATCTGTAGTACCCTCTTAGTTAGCTAGGGGGAGCTAGAGACCTGATTGTTAGAGAGAAGGGCTGAGTAGTAGCCTGTGTGAAATAGTCAGGAAGTCAAACTGTGGTCAGGAGCTGAGAGGCTCTGCAGACCAGCCCTCTGGAATTCCCCCCTGCTCTAGATCTTTGGAAAAAGGTCTAGAAGCAGTGGGCAGGTCTGAGGAGTGGCTGGCCTGGACTCTTGGAGGATCCTAGCCAATCACCAACTGGAGGCTTGGAAAGGGGCTGGGACAACCTTTGAGAGTTACCCAGCCTACCAGCTGCAGGAGGGTGGAGTTTGGGTGGACGACAGAGAGGAAGATGTGAGGCTGAAGACAGAAGCCTGAGAGAGGCCCCAGATAGAGAGATGAGCCCCTCTACAGGCAGTGAAGCTGGAAAGGAAGAAAGCTCAGAGCTTCACTGGGCCCCAGAGCAAGGACCACTTGTACAGCAGGGAAGGAGTGGCCTAGCTAGAAGGTCTGATCAGTGGTACAGGAAAGAATCTGAGTGAGTACCCCTGCACCCCCTGGGCGGATGGGGAAGGAGCATTCTGGTGGTAAACCAGCAACAATCACCAGATCACCTGTTCAGGGATACCTCCAGATTGCTGGATGAAGGAAGAGGAGTTTATCTAGGGTCTGGGGTGGTACATTAGGATATGCTGGCTGGTTCTCCTTCAGAGACTGTGTTGCAGTGGAGGCTTGTAAATAGTTCCATGAAGTTGTCCTCAGTTTATTAGTTCCATTGGGCATCCTGTGCAACCTTAACCCTATCCCAGTTCAAATCCCCCTAATAACATAACAAAAATACAAAGCTCAAGGACTGATCTCTGACTCCTGGATGCAAGCCTGTGTGAAGATGCTTGTTGCCTGGCTGTGTAGGACTATAGGGGGACCCGAAATCTCTTTTGAAACTCCTAAAGAGGTAGTGCTACACATCTTATAAACAATGCATGAATGCAAATTGAGTTTACAAAAATTTTGTTCAGGTCTGTCTCCAGAGAAAAAGTTATTCTCCTGTAAGAACACCACCATTCTGTCTCTTGCATAACAAATAGAAGGTGAAGCCAGTTCACCCATCAAAGGCACCTTTGCCTTTTTTTGTTACTGCTCTCTGCATATGTCAACAATCAGGAGGAGTAGTTAGAATTTAATAAAACATGTTTAACTTAAAAAACGTGTATTTTATACATACATGTCTTTATAAAGTGGGTAAATTAAATTAAAAACCAATATAAATAAGTGAAATTTGTGCAAAATTATTATACTTGTGTATATAATTTAAATAAATATTAATTAAATAAATATATAAATAATAAATATATAAGTGAGTGGGTCGCCTACACCATACACATACTCATACAGGTGTGTCACTAAAATCAAACAAATGCAAACGTGTCGCGCTCCACTAATAGCATTAAATGTGAAATATGCACAAAAGGATATATACATAAATCAAATAAATTAATAAATATAATTTTAAATGACATAACTGAGTCCAACTTTAGTTTGCAATTCTAATATTGCTGCGTGCTTATTTCAAAACAATCCATGACTTTTGGTGTGTCTTCAACTAGTGAGAAATATGAAAATAGTCCATAAATCTTTAACTTGTGTGCTCCTTCACCAGTGTGCGGTCACCTGACTTATATGACCAAACCGTCAAAAACAGCTTGTGTCCCTTTAAATGTACTCAGAGATGAGTGGATATATGTACAAGAAATTAGAATTGTTTGTATATTATCAGCTTAAGCACATTGAGTTTGTCTACTGCTGTGACTTAAATGAGTATCAGATCACATTTATGGCAAATTATGGCAGAAAACCAAATAATTCCAAGGGGTTCACATGCTTTTTCTTGCCACTATATATTTCAAAATAAAAACTTTCAGGGGGATATAAATATCTTATTTTAATAGGTAACTGGTTGTATTGTGTACACACATAATATCACAATGTCCAAAATACCTATGTGAACTCAAAGTAACATTTTACTTATAATAGACAGCAAGAGCAATGTAAGACTCTAGCTAAAGATGAAAATTGTGCTTAAATTACAGCACAGGCTTTTCATGGGAGATAATGGTGGATATTTGTACATAAACATATACAATGGGAAGTCCCAAAGTCCTACATATCCAATTTTCTCTTTGGGATAATCTGTGGTGTTTTCCTTTCACAGTTATAGTCACAGAACATTAAGACCTGATCCAAAATTATGGGCTTAGCAAATTCTGGCTGGTGGCGATAATCCTACATGATTAGTCTTGTACAATGTGCCAGTTTGGGAACTAAGATAATTTTGTGTGTATTTTATACACACCTACAAAACACCAAGTTAGCTCTGTATTTCCATTACAGATTCATCATAAATAACAGTGTATTGCTCTGTTTTAGGATCTAGCTGCAATTTGTAATCATTGCCAATGTTACTGCCTAAAATTGATGGTAAGAGTAAAGTGTGTTTAGACTATTATTTTTGCTAAGTTTTTGATAGAAAATACAAATCTTTATCAGATCACAAAAAGGTTCCAACATGTCTCAGATATGACAATTTGTGTTAATAAAGGGGGTTACAGAGATTAAATGTAGTGTTTGGTAATTATTAAAGTACATCTAGAGGATCAGCAACTGTGATTTGAGGACTGAAGGTCCTCAAAATCCAATACCCAGGGGCAGAAAAAGGGAAGAGGATATAGAGAAAGGGGTGGGTATTACTCCACAGCAATTTAACGTATTAACTTATGTTCCATGTTGAAAAACAAAATAAAATATAAAATGAGTGTAAAGAATTAAATAATGGTAAGAGGTAATGTGAAAATAGAAATAGAAAAAAGAATGGCAGTTGAAAGGAAATATAACGGGGTCAATGGGGGGGACTAGGGAGCATGGTGCTGCTGGGGAAAGTTTCACTGCTGGGAGACTAAGCCAGCATCTCCCTTCCCTCCCCAGTTCGGCACTCCTGTGAGCTCTGGAGGGGCAGAGCTTGGAGCCAGTGAATGACAGTCACCGCTGGTTAGAGCAGAGTGGAGAACTGAGTGATCAGCGGTGTTTGATTGCTCAGTTCTCAGTGTAGAGCTGACGTCCACCTAAGTGAGTATATATATTGTTTTTTGTAAACCCCAAACTTCTCTATTAATGGCTGCTTCCAGGGCAGCGATGTTCATAGAGCATGTAGCATATGCAGACCAAGTTTATATCCAATCTTACTGCCCTTCAGGCCCCCTCCCATACGGTAACTGTGTGGTAGGAGAAGGCAAATGGTTGAGAGTAAAGTGTTTCTTGTGTGTGGGTTAATGGTATGATGTGGGATTTCTTAACACCTCTTAGAGCTTGTTCACGCCATAATGGGTTTTTCTAATATATCATGTTTTAGGAATGACACACAGTGCACAGTTACACACTGTGGATGTAATTTTGAGGTTAAAATTAACTGTGCCCCAATGCATTTCTACAGTATACTGCAAAGTTATAGCTCACTGAAACAAATGTGCTGTCTTTTACATTGCACTGTGCTAAAAAAAAATTGCATGGGCAGCACAGTGGCTAAACAGTTAGCAATTCCGCCTGGCAGTAGTGTTGTTGGTTCAAATCCCAACCACTGCACCACCTGCCTGGAGTTTGCATGTTCTCCCTGTGCCTGTGTGGGTTTCCTCTGGGTACTCAGGTTTCCTCCCACACTCTAAAGACATGCTGGTAGGTTAATTGGCTCCTGTCTAAATTGGCCCTAGTATGTGTATGTATGAATGTAAGTTAGGGACCTTAGATTGTACACCCCTTTCGGCTTAGGGACTGATGTGAATGTACAATATACAGTATATGTAAAGAGCTGTGTAAATTGACAGTGCTATATAAGTACTTGAAATAAATCATCTATTTTTCATTGCAAAGAGGTGTGTTAACGGCCCTTTCATTTTAAACTGGCTGTCTAAAGCAACATACCTCAATACACAAAAAAAAAAAACTTTTTGAGTACAAGGTGTTTTATAAATTGGCAGACTTCTGCTTCCAGCATTAGATAGGCAATGTAAAATGTGGCTACAATATACATACAAATAGTACCGTATGTATATAGTGTAGCAACATTTCACAGCACCCTCTCTCCTGAGGAAAAAAAAACTAGTTTTGAAATAATTTAAGTAGGTTTCTGAACAGAACACCAAGGTGGCATCTATCCTGTGTTCTCATGTCAGCGAGGAGTGGGTAGCTGGCCTCCAGCACCTCAAAACTGCAATGTATTGATGATAAAACCTTTTGAATACTTGTAAGAATTTATGGAATCATTGTAATAGAATTGTTCATTTTTACTGTATGAGCAGGAGTGCTATTTGTTTAAATTATAGGTAAAACTGATATAAGGAAATATATCAGATGATCTGTAGGAAATGAATCTAAATGAATTTATACTGTATGTGGAAGAAGCCCTAGATATTACATGGCAGAGAAAACTGTGGAGTGAGTTTGGCTTTGAGACTGGAATGGGACTGCACTGACCTAACCTTACTTTTGGAGAAGCACGGAGACTTGGAGAGTGCTGAATTTAAACTTTAGAACCAATATAAAGGTAGTGTAGAGGCTGATCTAGTGGTGACAATAAATTACAATCAGTGCAGAGCTTCAACAGTTTGGTGTTGTGTCTAATTTTAAAATAAACTATAATAAATTGGTTTTACTTCCTATTCATGTCCCCCCCCCCCCTTTGGCAGAGTCACTGCAACAGGCCTTTCCTTTTGTATGGCGGAAGGACTCTTTACTGTACCTGGGGACCCAGAGTTACCCTGACACACAGCTTTTATATGACCTTAATTATGACAAACTATTAACTGGCATTCTACAGGACTTACAGCAGTAGCGGACCCCCCCTTTGACTTGGTTTGGTAGGGTGAATATTTTCAAAAAGACTATCCTACCGTGGATTTTATACTTTTTATATACCATACCTATTACATTGCCTCAGTCCTTCTTTAAGCTGCTTCGCTGAGCTTTTTAGACTTTTATCTTGCATTATAAACACCTCAGATTGGCATATGACATTTTGCGTAGACATAAACTAGATGGCGGGGTGGGGCTTCCAGATGTGGCTTTATATTATAAAGCCATTGCCTTAGTACGCATTCTTAACTGGCAACATGATACCCTGATGAAACAATGGGTCGCCTTAGAGAAATAAATGACTGGCAGAAACTTGGCGGGTGCCCCTTGGATTCCGACGACCTGCAGAGGTCTTTCCGACTGGACCTCTCTCTTGACACGTATACCCTGACGGTTTGGGACAGAATGAATGGGTCTGGTTCATACGTTCCTGGGACTTCTCCACTGGCCTGCTAGGGGGTTAACCCCAGTTTCCTCCGGGGGAGGACATTAGACTCTTTCATTCTTGGGGTGCAGACAAGGATTTTTCCTGTGCCAAGTTTGCTCCTATGGGCACCCTCCTACCCCTCCCTGTGTTGCTCTCTAGATATAAGACATTTCCTTTTTTTGCATGGCGGCATTGACAACTCATTTTTTTATGAACCTGCACCCTAAGCTGCGCCATAAACAGACTCTTACATCATACGAACGTATAAGCACCTCACTCCCCAACTCTAAGCATCTATCTCAAATGCATAAATTGGTGTTGAATGAGCACTCTATATAGGCTCCATATTACTTAAGGGAGTGGGAGTAGGAACTAGACCTAGAATTTACCCCCCAGCAAATACATAGGATTATTAAAATGACACATACCTCCTCTATTAGCTCCCGTATTCTGGAGTCCTCTTATAAATTTCTTACTCGATGGTATAGAACTCCGTCCCATCTAACTCAAATCTTCCCTACTGCCAATCTCGCTGCTGGAGAGAATGCGATCACAGGGGTACCTTTCTTCATCTCTGGTGGACCTGCCCCAAAATTGTGCCATTTTGGGATGCAATTATCCCATGGATTCAGAAATTGACACTGAGCTCAATGGAGCAATCTCCCCTTTGTCTACTTTTTCATATGACTTCAACTTCAATGAAGGCCTATAAGCGTAGTGTTATGCCTCACATCTTGAATGCAGCTAGATCTTTGATCCCTAGGTTTTGGAAACAATCTGAGTGTCCCACGCTTTCTGATTGGAACAGGAAGTGGATAAAATCATGGATGTGGAGTGTTAATTTCACCTGGTTAGAGGTCAAAGGGAGAAATTTAAAGATATCTGGCAGGGGTGGATGTATTATTCCTCTCAGACACCGGATGCATGAGTCTTTTTAGGTAACTGTGATATTTTGTGCTCCCCGACCATGTCGCTATGTACACCTGGGTACTATGTGTAATTGCTTAGATAATACCACTGATAATACGGAACTGATTCACTGGATGTTTTATGTGTTTTTTTTTTCTTTCTTCTTTTCTCTGCTTTCTTCTTTTTCTTTTCCTCTACTTGTTTGGAATATTGGAGTCACTAATTGCCATAGCTATTCCGATTATGTGCGCTTTTGGTCAAGGTGTCCGTTTGATTATGTTGTTATACATTTTATTACTGTTTCCTTGCCCGATTGACATATATCTGCTGACATTATTGTATACTCTGTATCACTAGAAAATGTTAATAAAGATTGATTGTAAAAAAAAATTACAATCAGTGGCAGGAGAGTGTCTTTGTGTGCAAGCACAGTTGAGATTAATTGCACAGCATACACTTTACAGGCCGCTCACAATCACATAAGAGTATGAGGTGTCAAACATATCTAGGGCTAGACAGAAATTATTATAGCCTTTAGCTCAAACTCGAGACTGAAAATATTTATTCATGTATCTTAAGAACCATCATTGCTGCAATTAGAGACCTTTTACTGGTATGGTAGATATTTTCTAGCAATTTAACTCTGATCAACATAACACTGAAGGCTTGTGTGAACATATGGTACCTTATGACCTCCATCTAAAATGTAGAGATTTTATATTAAAATACCCTTCTTGTCCTTTTCGGGGCAAATAAGGATTAGAAGAATTATTTTCTATGGGCCCTTTCACACAGGCGATCCTACCCGGTCTAGCTGTCAGATTTCATGCAGACCTGATCGGATTATCAGTGCACTCCTATGGACCGGTGGATGTATACAGACTTGTGTCTATTTACACTCGCCTACTTCTGGATCCAATAAGGCCCGCTAGAAAAATGGAGGATGACGGCATCTTTTCTAACCTGTGTGTTTAGACGTGATAGCACCTACCCTGCTGGTTCATATTGTGCAGTGCTTCTGGATACTCCCTTTGAGAAAATGTATGGAAAAGCTTTTTTAATTTGATCAGTACAATTTGGAGTTGCCTGATTAAAGTCCTCCCTTAGTATCTGTTCCCATACTCCTGTTCGTTCCCATGACCCTTGTTCCTTGTTATACGCCTGCCCTGAGCGCTTGGCTGTTTGATCTTGCCTGGAGATTTTGTATCATGCTTTGTTTCTTCTCATTGTCATCTATTGCCTCTCTGAATGAGGACTGCAACCTGGGAGCCAGCATAATACCCTACAAAGTGCTGATAGAGCCTGCTCCTCCATCCTCTTTAGGGCCCAGAGGTGTAGCTAGGATATTTTGCACCCGGGGACAAACTATAAAATTGGCGACCAAGCCCCCCTCCCCATTTAATCACATCAGTGACACCAATGATGGGGCACTATTCTTCCCACTGGCACCAATGACACTTACCTTGCTGACCCCTGTTCCAGCCTAGGCTCCTTTCCTCTCCCATCCACAGCCGCCATACCTGGTTGCAGCAGCACCATCTGCACGGCACACTTACCGGTCAGCTGTCTTCTTCACTTGCTCCAGCCGCTCCCTCACTCGATCTTCACGCTGCCGCTCGGCTTCTCCTCTCCAAGCTCCGCCTCAGTGATTGGCCACCTGTGTGCCTTTCCTGAGCTACAGTTCTGGCGCCCAATCACCGATGAGGAGGCGGAGCTTGCAGAGGAAGGTACAAGCTGCCATAGGCTGTCCAGTGATCCCGAGGGTGTGGCCAGGTGACAGGGGCGGCATGTCATCCCGCCCACACATCGCGTTCAGGGAAAAGAAGACACCGGACCTGCGGACCTCTCTATCCCTCCTCCAGCAATGCCTCTTGGACTGGATCGTCATGGGACTGGGACACTGAGCCAGGTAAGATATAACAGCCCGCTGCCTGCCCCTGTACTAAGTGTCCCTTCTGTTGGAAGGGGGGGCCGCAGCAACGTGCTGCCCACCTAAAAAGTGCCACCCTAGGCAAACGCCTTGTTTGCCTCGCGACAAATACGCCCCTGGTTGTAAGCCTCATTTTGGCGCCCCTGTACCTTGGCGCCCGGGTACATACAGTGGGGTAAAAAAGTATTTAGTCAGCCACCAATTGTGCAAGTTCTTCCACTTAAAAAGATGAGAGAGGCCTGTAATTGGCATCATAGGTAGACCTCAACTAAGAGACAAAATGAGAAAAAAAATCCAGACAATCACATTGGCTGATTTGGAAAGAATTTGCAAATTATGGTGGAAAATAAGTATTTGGTCACCTACAAACAAGCAAGATTTCTGGCTCTCACAGACCTGTTCCTTCTTCTTTAAGAGGCTCCTCTGTCCTGCACTCATTACCTGTATCAATGGCACTTGTTTGAACTTGTTATCAGTATAAAAGACACCTGTCCACAACCTCAAACAGTCACACTCCAAACTCCACTATGGTGAAGACCAAAGAGCTGTCGAAGGACACCAGAAACAAAATTGTAGACCTGCACCAGGCTGGGAAGACTGAATCTGCAATAGGCAAGCAGCTTGGTGTGAACAAATCAACTGTGGGAGCAATAATTGGCAAAATGGAAGACATACAAGACCACTGATAATCTCCCTCGATCTGGTGCTCCACGCAAGATCTCACCCCGTGGGGTCAAAATGATCACAATAACGGTGAGCAAAAATCTCAGGACCACACGGGGGGACCTAGTGAATGACCTGCAGAGAGCTGGGACCAACGTAACAAAGGCTACCATCAGTAACACACTACGCCGCCAGGGACTCAGATCCTGCAGTGCCAGACGTGTCCCCCTGCTTAAGCCAGTACATGTCCGGGCCCGTCTGAAGTTTGCTAGAGAGCATTTGGATTATCCAGAAGAGGATTAGGAGAATGTCATATGGTCAGATGAAACCAAAATAGAACTGTTTGGTAGAAACACAGCTTGTCGTGTTTGGACAAGGCCTCTCTCATCTTTTTAAGTGGGAGAACTTGCACAATTGGTGGGTGACTAAATACTTTTTTGCCCCGCTGTATGTATACCCCTGCCATCCCCTAGCTATGCCTCTGTTAGGGCCTACAATTGCCTGACAATGCAAATTACAAATGATCACACATTTCTGTTTAGTATGCCTTGATTGTTTTTAGCATTTATAAAAAAATAAAGTCTGTGCAAAATTTTGCAAACTTTTTTTAAATATTGTTTGTTTTATTGTTTTTTTTATATATATACACCAGTCAATATTCTGTAGATTGTGCAATAGATCTGTTTCACCATCTTTCATTTATAAATGTCACTACAAGTACCAGTAACATTTTATATGTCTACCTGATCAGAAAACCTGTGCTGATTAAACAACCAATCAGTTCCAGGAGAAATGTATAAAACCTGGTCTGCTATGGGGACTTTGAACTTCTAGTACAGTGGCTGCTTTGTCCTAAATAGCAAGTAAACATTTCTATCTGCTCCTCCAAGCTGTAGCAGTTGTGATTATGCTTTTCTTGTTAAACTGCCTCTAGCCACTTATTTTGAAACTTGATATTGAATTTATAATGAAACTTGATTTCTTGTTGCACTATTTCACAAGTAAGGATGAAAATAAAGGAATAATTCTTCCTTGCTTATTTTTACTTCTTGCAGTTACCGCATGAGGTCATCATCAATGACAAGTTAACTATTTTACTTTGCATTTAGTAATGCAAACAGCTATAGCACCATATTCCCAGTACCTAAATGCTGAAGGGATGCTGTAAGAGGGCCCCATAAATATGCATGTGTTTTTCATAATTGTGCCTATTCATTTTCAAATGACCCTTAACATATGTCATTTAAACAAAAACCACAACAGATTTTAGGGAAATGCAAGGAAACAGGTGTTGTTTGACAAGTGCTTTGCAGTGCACTGGGAAGCAGGTATATTTGTTTGCATTGTGTATGCATGTTTGGGTGCTTGATAGGCAATGCACCATGATGTGCACGCAAAGTTCATTGTTGTACTTTATCACACGGATAATAATGCACAGTACAACACACATGCAAAAGTAAAAAAGGGGGAAGTTAAAGTAAAAGTATAGTGCACTTTCAGTAAGCGCTGTTAAATTTTAACCAGTTCCCGCCCGACCAATAACAAAATGACAGTAGATCATTGTCGGTGTCATATGACTTCTTCCTAGATTGCCATCTCACGCTCCCATGGAGCTGTGTTGCTGTGAGATCTGTCACCAGTTGTGTCTTTCAGATACAGCCGATGACTGATCTGTGTACCGGCCCTTTGCCGGTACCATGTGGCCACTGTGATCAATCACAGCAGGTCACATGACAATTGTAAACAATGGATGGCTTCCTTTCATGCCATCCATTGTATACAATTGTGTTGCTAGCTGGTCATGGTAATCACATGGTACAGACTAGGCCAATCACATCTGTGTCCCATCTGTGTCATGTGATTAGCCTTGGCCAATCACAGCTAGTCACAACAAAACACATTGAATGAATCGATTTCATTCAGTTAAATGCTCACCTATAGCAGTGGAGTTCACTGCTATGGGCAATCATCTGTAAAAAAAAATAAAATAAAAAAAATATATGTATATATATACTGATTGCTTCCCCAGATTAGTGTAATGTTACTATAGTAACATTATATTCCTCTGATCACAGTGTTTTATAAACAAAAATTGTAACAAAAAAAAATAATGTAATAAAAAATAAAGAAAATTTAAAAAAATATATTCATTTTTGTTTTCTACACAGTCACCAGTTAGTGTCCCTGATCACCACCACACCAGTTATATGATGACGCTGCACTGCACTGGTGACAGTATGTAAAAAAAAAGGTGAACTTCTTCAATTTCCAAAAAGTTGTGACAAAAATGACAACATCAAAAATCTCACCATGCCTCTAAATACCGTAGGCTGACTACTTTCCAAAAAGGGGTAATTTGGGGGATATCTGTACTGTCTTGACATTTTTGGGCCTCAAGTAATGAGATAGGCCATCAGTACATACAGATTGATCGATTTTCAGATATATACCACAGTTTGTGGTCTCTTTAACTTTCCTACAGTCTAAATAATATACACTAATTTGAGTTATTTTCACCAAAGAAATGTAGCAGAATAAATTTTGGCCTAAATTTATGAAGAACAATTATTTATTTGCAACATTTTATAACAGAAGCAAAGAAAAACTTGTTTTAACAAAAAATAAAAAACCCAATGGTGATTAAATACCACCAAAAGAAAGCTTTAGTTGTGTGAACAAAATGATAAAAACTTAGTTTGGATACAGTGTAGCATGACCGTGCAATTGTCATTCAAACTGTGAGAGCACTGAAAGCTGAAAATCGGTCTGGGCAGCAAGGGGGTAAAAGTGCCCAGTATTGAAGTGGTTACTCAAAAGCCCAAATCCAGGATATCAGTAACCCCACCCCTTCTAACAGTTTTTATGAAAAAATAAAATTGCCCATTTTACTGAAGCCACGGTTATGTGATGATCCTTTTCGCTTCTTCTTTGGGTGTCCATGTTGCTGCCTGTGCAATGTGGACATTATTGTCAGATGCGACACTTCCAGCAGCCAGGCCTTCTCTTATAGGCTCTAGAGGCAGGAGAACTCGGGGGGGGGGGGGTGGTAAGCAAACCAGTGCTCGATGAAATAATTAGCAGGGGAAAATGGATGGTCTTCAAGGCAGCAAATTAAGTTGGATCATATAGCAAACTTTGATTTTAATCCATTACATTGTAGAGTCATGTTTGGAATGAAGTAATTGACGCACATTGCACTCTTTAAATTTCACTATTGCCTAATTTTCTGATGTGTCTTTCACACATTTTTGTATGCCTGATCCTCCATATTTTTGTTCTTGTCTCATTTATATGTGCTATTGCTTGTTTGTGAAATAACCTCTAAACTAAGCAAGCACTCAATTTGCAATCTCTTTATCTCTCTTTACAATTGTTGAGATATGATATCAGCTACACAAGTGTATTGTTTCAATGAGTTGGCTGACTAATTTGCGTTGATATACTTAAGTTGTTTAGAATGTTCTATCAAAAAATAGAGTGAAGATTCATCTCAAGTATCCAATCATGTTCAGATGAAATAAAAGAACAGGAATTTGCTTTTCACATAATTTGATACTTGAAGTAAATCTTCACTTTTTAGCAAATAATCTAAACTTATCTAGTGCTGTACAGAAGGAACAGGAATTTTAAAACATGAATAAACATTGATAACCTTTTTTACAGCAAGCTGATCTCTTTTACACAGATACACTATATTGCCAAAAGTATTGGGGAGCCTGCCTTTACACGCACATGAACTTTAATGGCATCCCAGTCTTAGTTTGTGGGGTTCAATATTGAGTTGGCCTACCCTTTGCAGCTCTAATAGCTTCAACTCTTCTGGGAAGGCTGTCAACAAGCTTTAGGAGTGTGTCTATGGGAATGTTTGACCATTCTTCCAGAGGTGCATTTGTGAGGTCAGGCACTGATGTCAGACTAGAAGGCCTGGCTCGCAGTCTCCGCTCTAATTTATTCCAAAAGTGTTCTATTGGGTTGAGGTCAGGACTTTGTGCAGGACAGTCAAGTTCCTCCACCCCAAACTCGCTCATCCATGTCTTTATGGACCTTGCTTTGTGCACTGGTGCACAGTCATGTTGGAAAAGGAAGAGGCCATCCCCAAACTGTTCCTACAAAGTTGGGAGCATGAAATTGTCCAAAATGTCTTGGTATGCTGATGCCTTAAAAATTCCTTTCACTGGAACTAAGGGGCCAAGCCTAACTCCTGAAAAACAACCCCACACCATAATCCTCCCTCCACCAAACTTTACACTTGGCACAATGCAGTCAGGCAAATGCCGTTCTTCTGGCAACCACCAAACCCAGACACCTCCATCAAATTTCCAGACAAAGAAGTGTGATTCATCACTCAAGAGAACACATCTCCACTGCTCTAGAGTCCAGTGGCGGCATGCTTTACACCACTGCATGTGACGCTTTCCATGGCGCTTGGTGATGCAAGGCTTGAATGCAGCTGCTCACCCATGGAAACCTATTCCATGAAGCTCTCTATGAACTGTTGTTGTGCTAATCTGAAGGCCACATGAAGTTTGGAGGTCTTTAGCTATTGACTCTCTAGACAGTTGGCGACTTCTGCGTACTGTGCACTTCAGCATGTGCTAACCCCACTCTGTCATTTTATGTGGCCCACCACTTTGTGGCTGAGTTGCTGTTGTTCCCAGTTACTTTCACTTTGTTATAATACCACTAACAGTTGACCGAGGAATATTTAGTAGCAAGGAAACTTCACGGACTTACTGTTTGCACAGGTAGCAACCTAACACGCTTGAATTCACTATGCCCCTGAGAGTGACCCATTCTTTCACAAATGTTTGTAGAAGCAGTCTGCATGCCTAGGTGCTTGATTTTATACACCTGTGGCCATAGAGGTTATTGGAACACCTGAAAGATTTGGAGGGGTGTCCTAATACTTCTGGCAATATAGTGTATCTAAACATAGAATAATTGAAAAGACTATACATTCCTCGACCGCATCAAAGCTGTAACTTCTCATTGCTGATGTTAACTTCATAGTTTCTTGGCACCTGCACCCAAAATAAATTGCAATAAACTGCAATCAATCATAAGGTGCAGTTATAGTCATTATCACCTTTACTAAAATTATCTTATGGGTTTTTTAACTATTGCAATTATATATAATTTTGAAGTTGGCCAAAATAATCCATGACACTATGAAACATTTCTGCGATTGAAAATTAAAAAGAGAAAGGTATGGAAACATTTGAAAAAGAGAAAATAAATAATACATTTTAGATTTAAATCTGTAGTTTTGTATTCCTTGAAAAATCTTTTTGCTGCAAGAGGATTTTATTATGACTGTCGCAGCAATGGATTAAATAACACCTTCAGAGCTTTGTGCCAGCTTTCCCCTCCAGACAGAAATGCAAGCGGAATTAAAGCGGCTTCATGAATCTTTTAAGTGACTAATACCAAATATGTTTTTCAAATGAACCTGTGGGTTTAGAGTCACATTTATCTCATCCTTCAAAGTGATTCACCTTCCCAGTGACTATCAGCAGTAGATTCAGTAATGCAAACAGAGGAAAATAATGCAGTGATTGGAAAGAGAAACTAAAGACTGCAGCATAGGTTGTTTATGTACAATTTTAGGACAAAGATATAATGTAAGTTTATTAGGTCATGCAGAGCTCACCTTTCCACCTAATACCTGGAATACTCATGTTTGTATAGCATATAATGTGGGGTTGTCATGCTGGCTTAATTTTAACCATCAGAATTTATATGACCTTAAGAGCATGCCATGCTTTCCGTTAGGTGTAAAAAAGTGGGGTTCAGGTTAACATTTAGGTAACTTACTAACGTTTGATTCACAAAGCCTTGTAGGGATGAAGGCTTGTGTAATCTTACGCCATCTCTAGTAAATTCCATTTTAGGGAAGAAAACTTGTCTATAGCAATACCCCTTTCTTCAGTAAAATATATTCAGGAATATATTCTAATTTAACTTCATCTAGCTAGGTTTAAAGTGAATATGTCAGTCTTTTTAAGTAAAAGGCTGTGCTGCATTTGAGATACAGTTGCAAGAAAAAGTATGTGAACCCCTTGGGATTACGTGGAGTTTTGCATGAATTGGGCATAAAATGTGCTCTGAATGTCATCTAAGTCACAACAATAGAAGAACACAGTCTGCTGAACATAATACTACACAAACATTAGATGTTGCCATGGTTTAATTGCACATAACATGTAAACATTCACAGTACAGGGAGGAAAAAGTATGTGAACCTTTGGACTTAATAACTGGTTGACCCTCCTTTGGCAGCAATAACCTCAACCAAACGTTTCCTGTAGTTGCAGATCAGACCTGCACAACGATCTGGAGTCATTTTGGATCACTCCTCTTGACAAAACTATTTCAGTGTAGCAATATTCTTGGGATGTCTGGTGTGAATCGCTCTCTTAAGGTCATGCCACAGCATTTCAATCGGGTTGAGGTCAGGACTCTGACTGGGCCACTCCAGAAGGCGTATTCTGTGCTGTTGCAGCCATTGTTTTGTTGAATTACTTGTATGCTTTGGGTCATTGTCCTGTTGCATCACCCATCCTCTGCGGAGCTTCAGTTGGCTGACAGATGGTCGTACTTTTTCCTGCAAAATGTCTTGATAAACTCTGGAATTCATTTTCCCATCAATGAAAACAATCCGTCCAGGCCCTGAGGCAGCAAAGCAGCCCCAAACCATGATGCTCCCTCCGCCATGTTTTACAGTGGGGATGAGGTTTTGATGTTGGTGTGCTGTGCCTTTTTTTCTCCACACATAGTGTAGTGTGTTCTTCCAAAACAACTCAATCTTGGTTTCATCTGTCCACAGTATATTTTGCCAGTAGTGCTGTGGAACATCCAGGTGCTCTTTTGCAAACTTCAAACGTGCTGCAATATTCTTTTTGGACAGCAATGGCTTCCTCAGTGGTGTCCTCCCATGTACTCCATTCTTGTTTAATGTTTTCCTTATTGTAGATGTGTCAACAAAAATGTTAGCATGTGCCAGAGATTTCTGTAGGTCTTTAGCTGACACTCTGGGATTCTTCTTTACCCCATGCAGCATTCTGCGCTGTGCTCTTGCAGTCATTTTTACAGGACGACCACGCCTAGGGAGAGTAGCAACAGTGCTAAACTTTCTCCATTTGTAGACAGTCTGTCTTACCGTGGACACATGAACCTCAAGGCTTTTGGAGATACTTTTGTAACCCTTTCCAGCTTCATGCAAGTCAACAATTCTTGATCGTAGGTCTTCTGAGAGCTCTTTTCTGCAAGGCATGGTTCACATCAGACAGTGCTTCTTAAAACCAGTAAACCCAAAACAGGTGTGTGTTTTTTAAGGGCAGGACAGCTGTCAGCAACACATCCAAGATCATCACACGGATTGGCGTCAAGGTTGGCTCACTCCTGGCTCCAATTAGTCCTGGGAGAAGTCATTAAGCTAGGGCCTCACATACTTTTTCCTCCCTGCACTGTGAATGTTTACATGTTATGTGCAATTAAACCATGGCAACATCTAATGTTTGTGCAGTATTATGTTCAGCAGACTGTGTTCTTCTATTGTTGTGACTTAGATGACGTTCAGAGCACATTTTATGCCCAATTCATGCAAAACTCCACGTATTCCCAAGGGGTTCACATACTTTTTCTTGCAACTGTACATATATATATATATATATATATATATATATATATGCAGTATGTGTGTACTGATTTCTTCAGACTGTTTGTCTTGGAGACAGACATTACATTTCATGGAATTTGAGGAGATGCTTCTCAAACAAATGCCACTGGATACAATAACATAGATACCATTGCTGTATTTCAGTTGACAGTTGTCAGTCTGTTGTTCTGTAACCATAGCCAAACACGACCTTTGACATGTATGATACCACAGTGTCATCTTGAGTTCGAATTGGAGAATGTTTCTGGTATTGACACACATTATTGTGAAAGGGGCCACACCCATGCGGGGATGGCAAACTTTTCAAATAAAAGGTGAGCAGGTTAGACTAACAAGGAGGACTGCATGATGACTTAACACCAAGGAAGATCCCTGCCAGAAACTGAAGAGGCTTTTAGCCCAATCTCCTGCAACCATTTTGGAGCAAGCCTGGAGTCTGCATTGCCTATTGAAATAGTGAAGCCTCTATAGTTGGAGCTAAGTAACTGTTACTATTGTATATGGAGCTTAGCTTTGATAGGAAGTAGGTAGCATTTTGCTTGTTATAGGTATATTTGTCAGTCATTGTTTCTATGTACAGCATTTTCATTTAGTAAAAGCACATTAATACACTATGGAAGTTTCCTTGCTTATAACACAAAGTAACCTTTATTACACACAAAGCAAAACAAAGGCTTGCCTAGGAGCAGACATCACAGCTGCCTGCTACCATGTTTATTTGCAAAGAAATAATTCTGTGCATGCTTACCATATCTTAGTCTCATTTGATACCTGACTTTCCAAATTCCAGGGCAATGACCCACCATTTACCATCTCTTCTTCAAAGACAGTTCTCCTACTGGGCTACAAAGCCATTCTCATTAAATAGGGGGTCAAAACTTAGCTCAGAAGTCAGGGTAGTGAAGCTTCAGTAACAAAGTAAATCTAGTTTAAAGCCAAGTGACAAACTAACCTATGATATCTGCAACAGTTAAAGCAATAAAGCTTGGGTGAAGACAGTCCCATCTGTGATTGGATAGAGACAAAGTCCTTCCTCCCACTGCAACTTTTCCATTGATACTCCATGTATAAGAGACACAGTTCTTCTTATACTTATTTGATAAGGTAAACGTAACTTTCTGTGAGCTGACCGTTCTAGTTTGACATGTAAGTTTTCCAATTTGGAAGCAAGATTGTGATATACTGTCCTGGTTAAATAAGTATTTTTTTTAATGAAGCTGTCTTCCATAGTAGATTTTTTTTCAGAACCAGTACTTTCTTTCTCTAAAGAAATATATCTTTATTTTCCTTTAAATATTAAAATGTTAGCTCCAGTCAATTACCCACAAGTACTGATCTTGCCAAAACAAACATTTTTAAAAAGGAGATATTAACTTTAATCTAGCAGCAACAGAAATGTTTTTGGTCATCAGTTCAATATTTTCACAAAGCACAATAAGTTGTTCAAATATAGGGAATTATAATAAATTATTACTTTAAAACATTGTATATAAAAAAAGTGATGTAATGGATTACTTGCAGGCAGAAAGTAGAGAAAAAAGACAGACATGTAGCCCTGTCTATTAGTGATTAAACAAAGCTCAGGTCTACAGGCCTGTACTGTAGCTTAGGGACAACAATTAACTGCCATCTGTGAAACAGGCTTGTACTTGTCTAACAATGTGAGAATGCCGATATTGATAACATTAATTAGTCAGTTCATATTTAAATCCTCACAATCTGGGAATGGGTCCATTATATATAAAATGATTAATGTCACCGGGGGAGATGACTTTAATAATATTTTGTCCCTTTTAACTTATTGTGAGAGACTTTGAAGAGTTTCAGAATTGCAGACCCTTGTGAAATATACTTGCTTTAATTAGAGTCTGTCAAAGACTTTGAGGTCCATCTGAATTTTAATTAATGCTTAAGAGACCAAAATTCACACATTATAAATAAAATATAAATAATATTAGTTCTGATGGATGACATGGCTCACCGCAGCATGGGCTTGTAACAGAGATCTGGATTGGCAAAAAGCAATAACTTTACACCCTTATGAAGGTAAAATGTGCATGAAAAGCATTTGTGTGTCTATTTTACAAGCGCCTACATTTGTTCATTATAATGAAGTTGCCCAGCTGTTAAGGTGGTACAAAAATAAAGCATACAGAGAAGCGGTGCGCCAGATGGAAATGAGCAAGAAATCCAATTAAAACTACCTACAAATCTCCCCCTGACAATTCTGGTACAAAGACTCTTCTTCTTAAATGAGAATTAGGGTTTTTTTATTAATATTATTATTTAAATACATTTCATTACTGCCTTTTTCATTTCTAAAAAAAATGATTACATATAAGAAGAAAACTGCAAATATTAATACTTCACAAAGAAAGCTGTATACAACAATATGAACCTTACTTCAGAAAGAAAGCTGTATACAACAATATGAACCTACATCTTGTATTTAAATATGCAAAATTTTATATTCTGTGTATAATTACATATTCTAGAATTACAATAATATTTACAAAATATATACAGTATTTTATAACGTAAATTGTTAAGAATAAAATTGTTTTAAAACCTGGGAACATACTTTCTCTTTACGCTTGTCATGGCAATTATACGGGTGTCCCAATCTCCCCAATCAGTTTTCAATGTACTTTATACCATAGTATAAGGAGGAATACAATTCTGAGATGCACAGGAAGACAACTATCATGGGAAGATATTGCCAGAAGATTCCTTAAGACATATTGAAAGTCCACCAAATTTCATCTGAAATATCACATTTAAACAGACTGCTTCTTTAATACGAACTTTTCTTTACTGCCCTACTTGTGTGGATGCTAGATATCAAGATAGATGTATTATATAGCTCTCAGCTATTGATATATACTTTTCTTTAAGTGGTTCTCAAGGGAAAAGATTCTCAACTTCAAAAGATTTTCAAGTGATTGATAACTTGCTCCATGAAAGAAATGCTATTATGCCCTCTCATGCATGCTCTAAATGCCCCCAAATCCTGCCAGCCTTATTTAAAAGTTACTGCAAAGGAACTCCTAAAAATGTCAATTTCTTATGCTGCACAAGATAAGAATCCAGGGTATCTCTTGTGTCTAGTCTTTTGACTTTGAATGTCAAATACATGAGCTGAAAGGCTGAGCAGCATTTAAACCAAGAGTTGACCATGCATGCCAACTCATAGTACAAGCTAATGGAGATAAACGGAGGAGAAGAAGTATACCAAGATGCATGACCACTCCTTAATTATCTCCATGGTTCTGCATAGGATAGGATGAAAAGTGCCAAGAGTCACAAGAAAAAGGGGGCTGACTCCTGAATAGCAGTGCTGCTGTAGGGAATGATAGAGCATTTTTCCTGCCAGCATGTTCTACTATAGGCCAATGGTGCGTGCCTTCATGAGCCTGCATTTCACATGTAAACACTCAGATACAGTGACAGAGTGAAAGAGGTAATAACATGCCACTGCATTCTTCATCAGGAAAGGTTCCGAACTTTAATTTCAAATTTTATTTATTGCTTACCCATCTTTTGTTTTATTTTTTCTCATGAAAATACTATGTAATTAAAAAATTTGACCACAGTTTTTGTTGACAGGAACTTCAGTCCTACATGTGTAGCATCATGGTCACTTTTAGGATCTCACATATACAGGGCTTGTATTTTGTTGTTTCCTATAACCACTAGCTTTTTTTTATTTTTATTACTCTTTCTCATATTATTAAACATTTTTTTTGTGACTTATTACAGTTTGTTGTCAATATTCTATTGAAATATGAGATTATAACTAAAGAAAGGCCATGTATTTGCTTCCCTATCAAAATGATGTTGGACATTCATAATATTAAAAATATATACATAATTTCATTTTAGATGCGTGCAAGTTAATTACTGTGATAGATAATGATCACCTACACGTAGGACACACCAATCAATAGTGCACACTCAATATTAAACAAAATCTGGGCTGCTGCTCTTATAAAGGTAGAACCTTAACAACATAATACACAAAATAGCAGGAGCGCTGCCTCAATGTATGTTATATGTCATGAAAAACATGCTTAAATAATGAACACATAACAATAAATAGTGAAATAAAGTCCCAAATGTGAAATCAAGTGAACAAAAATTATGCATCCAGAAGGTGATAAGTGCTCTGTGCTCCCGCCTGTGTGCCCCCTCACTCACCAACTTTAATGGACTCTTTGGTGAAATGTGAATGAGTCTTTCACGCTTTTTGGTTGGGCATAGGAAGTGCAACACCAGTGTGTCTGCTTTTATTAACACATTGTTATGTGTTCATTATTTAAGCATGCTTTTCATGTCATATAACATACATTGAGGCAGCGCTCCTGCTATTTTGTGTATTATGATGTTAAAAACTGTGTTTCTGTAACACCTTCAGGTACTTATTATTAGTCTTCTGTTGCTTCTCACCTTGTGAAATATCAGAAAGTGACAATGTTCCTTCAGTCCCAGTGAGTGATCACCGAGGAGAGAAGAACCAGAAAAATGCTTCCTATGTGCCTGCAGGTTTATCATGACATCATTCTCCCAAGGTGCCTAGGAGCATTCACTTGGCTGGAGCTCAATGACTACTTTTTTATAATACAGTAAAGATTAGGTTTTAAAAAAAAAAACATATGGATGCTGTATATCATGATGTCAAGAGTGTATAATGCTACTAATAGGCCCACTTTAAGGGCACATTGCTGATAGGATTGCCCTTCTATACTATTACAGAGAATAAAAATGAGAACACAGACCTCACTAAGACAGTGCATTGATGGTGTTAAAATCTGGCAGGTATTCAAATGGCTTGAAATCACAAGAGAATAAATCAGACAGGAGACAACCTAGAGTCAATAGCACTAAACGAAGTGCAAGCAGAACTGTGGTATACATACCTTGGGGGAAGGATGAATGGAAAAATCCATGAAAGTAATTTGAAATGATTTAAAATCCCGTCATACGGTTCCCCGATATGTAGCGTTAGTGTGTACTTAGGTTGCACAGCAAGGAAGAACAGATGGGAGTTGATGGGGCATAATACAGTACTGAATGTCTTGGAGGAAAAGAAAAGGCTGAGGAAGGTCTTGGATAATTTGCTATGTATGCCTGAAGAGGTGTAAGAGGAACACTTATTAATGGTGCCAGAGAACTGATCTGGTAAAGCAAGATATAGAATTCCACACGTTCACTGCAGGGTAAGAATGTGTGAACAGTGCAATAATAAAACTAAATGGCAATTCTACCAAATTTAAGACAACATCTTATGTGTGCATAAATTGCTAACATTTTCTAAGCCTAGTAGAGCATAAATTTTTATGTATTGGCATCACCGCCATCTTAGTACCACAGGAACAGATGTAGAATTTGTAGTCTACAGTGAATGTCTGATATATTAATGTCGTGAGCATTTTTAAATAATTATCTTTATTATATAATAATTATCAAAACAGATTGTTCATTTTCAACATATACTTTTGTTTTTAAGGGAAATGAAATTCTTTTGTTGTGAAAATGTTGGATTTACTATACAAATGAATGCCCACTTTTCGGTACAAGCAGAAGACTTACTGCCCTAAGAAGCCATGACACTAACATAGCCCATCAAAGAAAGAGGATTAGTAGTTAAAGGATAAGATCACCTTTAGTAACATGTTACACCAATATTCAGGGTGTAACATGTTAGTAATGGACCGGCCCCAACTCCTCCCTGCTCCCCATTGTGACAGCTAGAAGGGGATCTTCTTCTCCCTGCTAGCTGCGTCACTCATTCACAATATTCTGTGAATGAGAACACTACAAGTTTCGACAGCCTTTGCAGCTGACGGCTTGTAGTTCTCAGTGGAGAACCATGGTAGTTCATTGAGTCTTCCTGTCAGTATGTAACTGCTTGCCCATACTGGATGTATGAGCACACAGATACACTGACACAGGGGTGGACTGACAACTAATGGGGCCCCCGGGCAATAGGGGATCATGGGGCCCCTGTGTCCTTGCCCAAACTCAAAAAAAACTATGAAAAGGTACCAGGGGCATCTCATGGGGCCCCCTACTGATCCTGGGCCCTCGGGCAGAGCCCGAGTTTCCAAATGGTCAGTCCACCCCTGCACTGACAGGTCTGCAGGAGACCTGCTTGGCAGCAGCGATCTGTTTTAGAGGCTCCAGAAAAAAAGCACATTTTTATACCTGCAAATAAATGTACATTTATTATTTTTTGTAAAAATGGCGAATTTACCCTTTAAAAGTGGGACATTTTTGGCATAACTTGATGAAGGCAGGAGTTCAGTAATAGTTGGCTGTTATTCTTTTTACAGCCCACCTATCGTGCTACAACCTCAGAGAGAAGATAATGACTTACCAAGAAGCTCAGAGGCTGTTCACATAATAAAGTGAATAATCATTTTACAAAGTGAACAAATCTTAATGAACAATGTGAAGCTGTGATCAGTTTGAATACGCAGTCAATGTGTGGGGAGAAGTATAAAATAATATGTTTGTTCTAGTGTATAGGTCAGGGATCGCCGCGGCGCTGGTCCCGGCACATGCGCATTAGGCTGTCTCAGGCGGGGATGCGGGCGCTAGGGCCCGGCCCGCCGCGGCGGAGTTCGTGCATGCTCACTAGCATGCGCTAGTGCACGCCTGGCACCAATGACAGCGCAGGGTGCGGTATTTAAATCGCCCTGTGCTGTCACTTGTTGCCAAATGGTCTTCTGTGATTCCTGTTACCTGTGTTTGAGTACTACTACCCGGATTGTTTTGACCTCTGCTGCCTTCTCCCCTTCCTGACCTCTGGCTTGTCTGACTTCGCTCCTGGATGTTCCCCTTTAGATCTGATCTCCTGTTATTGACCTGGCGTGTGACCCGACCATTCTTTGCCTGCTGCCTTGTACTGCACCAACCCCCCTGTTACCGACTCGGCTTGTTTGACTTAGCTTTAGCTCATCCATCCATCCCATTGGGATCTTCCGGTCCCCTCACATCAGACTCTCACCCGGTGGGAGCCTCTGGCAGACTCCTCTACCACTGATGGGTATACCCAATAGTCGCGGCCTGGTCTCGGAGCGCTCCAAGTCCATCCCCACCATTAGGAGCTCTGGTGAACAAGTGCTCTGGGACATAGACTCCGCGCTCCGGGGAGGCCTGACCAGTGGGTTGCTAGAGGTGCTGCCAGGTGGTCCCTTACAGTACCATTTGGCCATGACTGAGTCTGGAGGAGGACCCTCCCCACTGGAGGACATATGCAGGCACTTATCGGCCCTGACACAAGCCATCACAGCACTATAAGATAAATACACCCATCTAGAGAATTGTTTTGAGACCCTGACCATGTCTGACACCACCTCCCAGGCCCGGGTCACTACCACCATGTCCGGGGAGACCCCTGGGCCCGCTACGGGAGCTGCCATCGCACTCCCTCTGACTGAACCCCGTGTTCCTCTAACGGAACGATTTCGGGGAGACCGTGCACGTTTCCGGGCTTTCCAGAATTCATGCCTCCTTTACTTTAATTTACAGCCCCGCACATTCACTACCGAGTCGGTTAAAGTGGGATTTATAATCTCACTGCTTCAGGACGAACCCCAGGACTGGGCCCATCGATTGATGGAAAACCATGATTCCCACCTAAAATCTGTAAACGACTTTTTTGCAGCAATGGCCATACTTTATGACGAACCGCAACGGGCAGCTTCCACTGAATCAGCCCTATATTCTCTGAGACAGGGTCGTCGGGCGGCGGAAGAATATGCTTCCGAATTTAGGCGGTGGATGGGGGACACACTCTGGAATGACGCTGCTCTGCGTCACCAATTCAGAGTCGGACTCTTGGCGGCCCTAAAAGACGAATTGGCCTGAGTGGGCCTACCAGAGTCCCTGGAGGATCTTATCGGCCTGGCGATCCAGATCGATCGCAGGTTGCTGGAACGCAATTTCGAGAGGTCTGGCCAGGGTCAGGGAATGACATGGGCCCCGGTCAGAGGGGCAGGTCAGAGAGAAAACAGGTGGCGCACACACCTAGTGCATTATCCAAGGTTTATTGTAGGAATGAAATAATAAAAACATACTCACAGATGAAGCATGTATCTAAAAAGCATAGAAAAATGACAATGGCCACAACGGCGGGCAAGGTGTTCTCACTGTCAGTGCGGTCAAATGGCTGACGTGTTTCGGGGACGAATCCCTTTCCTCAGAGCTGATGACCAACCTCTGATGCTGATGTATGATGTATGGACAGAAAGAGCCTCGCTGTTGACTGGGAGACCAGGTCAATAAGGTTCCTTTCGACATATTGTCAGGAACACTGTCACGCTCCGGGCCCCGGAACCCCCCAGATCCTCCTGTGCTCAGAAGAAGACCCCAGTCTAAGACAAGTCATTCCGGCGGCCTACCTTGGCTACCTGGATGTCTTTAGCAAGTGTGGGGCGGACATCTTGCCTTCCCACCGCCCATACGACTGTCCCATCGATCTGTTACCCGGTTCCGAAATTCCTTTCGGCCGAATCTTCCCCCTGTCTGAATTGTAGTTGGGGGTTCTCAAAGAGTATATTGATGAGAATCTTCAAAAGGGGTTCATCCGCCCTTCCACCTCACCAGCAGGGGCAGGAATTTTCTTTGTGGAAAAGAAAGATAAATCCCTAAGACCTTGTGTCGACTACCGCAAATTGAATAGAATCACGATTAAGAATCTCTATCCCTTGCCTCTGGTCCCAGAGCTTTTTCAAAGTTTAAAGTCCGCAGCCTGCTTTACCAAGTTAGACCTGAGGGGGGCATATAATCCGGTTCGCATAAAGGAGGGGGACGAGTGGAAGACGGCATTTCGCACTCGTTTTGGCCACTACAAATACTTGGTCATGCCTTTCGGACTCTGCAATGCCCTGGCCACTTTCCAACATTTTGTCAATGACATATTCAGAGATTACCTTGAAATTTTCGTCACTGTGTACCTTGACGACATATTGATTTTCTCACCCTCACTGGAGATTCATAGGGATCATGTGACAAGGGTCCTGGAACGCTTACGCCTGCACAGCCTGTACGCCAAGGCTGACAAATGCAGCTTCGAACAACGCAGTATCTCCTTTCTGGGTTTGATCATCTCCACCGTGGGGGTCGTGATAGATCCCCAAAAAGTCTCAGCAATTCTCGATTGGCCAATTCCTACCGATAAGAAGGGCGTTCAGCGGTTCATTGGATTTGCTAACTTCTATAGGAAATTTATCAGGAACTTTTCAGGTCTGGTCTCCCCCATTACGCAATTAATTAAACAAAGAATCCGCTTTAAATGGACGCCAGAGGCCCAGGCGGCCTTCGAGTCCCTAAAGAGCTTGTTCACCACAGCACCCATTTTGGGCCATCCAGACACTGCACTACCTTATGTCCTAGAAGTAGACGCATCTGAGAATGCAGTAGGTTCGATCCTGTCCCAGAGGAAGGGCGCGAAGGAACTTCTGCACCCAGTGGCATTCTTTTCAAGGAAGCTTACTCCAGCCGAAAGAAATTATGACATTGGTGACCGAGAATTATTGGCCATCAAGACAGCTTTGGAGGAATGAAGATATTTGTTAGAAGGGGCCGCGCATCCGATCTTGATTTTCACAGACCATAAAAACTTGGAGTACTTGAGAACGGCAAAGCGCCTACGTCCATGCCAGGCGAGATAGGCACTCTTCTTCTCCCGATTCTCATTCCACATCACCTACAGACCAGACTCCAAGAACACGAAGCCTGATGCCCTCTCGCGCATGTTTGAGGATCCTAAGGAAGAACCAAGGCCCGATACCATCCTTTCGTCAGGAAACTTTCTGGCTCTCCAGACAGAACTACGCTCTAAGCTGCAGGATGCATCAATAACTATGCCCACCCCACCTGGGGTACCACTCTTGAACAAAGGGGGACTGATATGTAAAGAGGGGTTGATCGTGGTGCCAGAGGAAGTCCAGACACTGGTCCTGGGACATTGTCATGATCATCCGATGGCAGGACACTTCAGACTAGCAAAGACCCTTCAGCTGCTCAGACGCACCTTTTGGTGGCCCAACATGGCCAGAGACTGCGAACGGTACGTCAAGTCATATACTACTTGCCAAAGGAACAAGCCACCTAGAAGCAAGGCCTGGGGGCTACTACGCCCACTACCTATACTCGTTCGACCGTGGCAAATGATTGCTATGGACTTCATAGTTGAACTTCCTCCCTCCCTGGACCACACCGCGATATTCGTGATCATTGACCGCCTGTCAAAAATGGCCCATTTCATACCCCTGAAGAGTACCCCATCGGCGCTGGAAACCACTCAGATTTTCATTTGAGAAGTGGTTAGGTTACACGGAGTCCCGGAAGATATCATTTCAGATCCGGGAGTTCAATTTACCTCCAAATTCTGGAAGGCATTATGTAAGGCACTTGGTATCAAATTGTCTCTCTCCTCTGCATTTCATCCACAGACCAACGGGCAGACAGAAAGGACCAACCAGACTTTAGAACAATATTTAAGATGTTACACGTCCTTCCTACAGGATGATTGGCTGATGCTTCTGCCTTTGGTGGAATTCGCCTATAATAATGCGAACCATTCAACCACAGGACAATCCCCATTTTTCGCAAAATTATGGGTTTCACCCCACCTTCTTGCCTGATCTGGTTGCTGAGAGTGCAGTCCCAGCTACCCAAAGCACTATCAGTTTTTTTTCAGACAATAATAATTTGCTTCAGGAAGCCATGGCTAAGGCCCAGGAAGACAACAAGAAGGCCTTTGACAAGAAGCGAAGGGGGGAACTGGTGCTGCAACCGGCGGATAAGATCTGGTTGGCAACAACAAATCTGAAGATGTTGTGTCCTTCAAAGAAACTAGGACCCAAATTTTTGGGCCCTTTCCGTGTGAAATGCATGATTAACAAGGTGGCATACGAACTCATCCTTCCGGAAACCTTTAAGATTCACCCGGTATTTCATGTTTCTCTGCTAAAACCAGTTGTATCAGACCCATTCCCGGACCGAGAATCCAGACCTCCTGAAGCCATCACTATTGAGGAACAAGAGGAATTAGAAGTGGAAGCAATACTAAATTGCCGAAAGAGGGGGGGCCAGACCCAGTTCTTGATCAAATGGAAAGGCTATGGTCCAGAGGAGAACTCTTGGGAACCAGCCCAAAATATCCATGCCCCGAGACTTGTCCGGGAGTTTTTTCGTAGCCATCCGTGGTGGAGAGATCAGTTGGGCATCCGGAGGTTGCCCGTAAGGGGGGGGCAATGTCAGGGATCGCTGCGGCGCTGGTCCCGGCGCATGCGCATTAGGCCGTCTCAGGCGGGGATGCGGGTGCTAGGGCCCGGCCCACCGCGGCGAAGTTCGCGCATGCTCACTAGCGTGCGCTAGTGCACGCCTGGCAACAATGACAGCGCAGGGCGCGGTATTTAAATCGCCCTGTGCTGTCACTTGTTGCCAAATGGTCTTCTGTGATTCCTGTTACTTGTGTTTGAGTACTACTACCCGGATTGTTTTGACCTCTGCTGCGTTTTCCCTGTCCTGACCTCTGGCTTGTCTGACTTTGCTCCTGGATGTTCCCCTTTAGATCTGATCTCCTGTTATTGACCTGGCGTGTGACCCGACCATTCTTTGCCTGCTGCCTTGTACCGCACCGACCCCCCTGTTACCGACTCGGCTTGTTTGACTTAGCTTTAGCTCATCCATCCATCCCATTGGGATCTTCCGGTCCCCTCACATCAGACTCTCACCCGGCGGGAGCCTCTGGCAGACTCCTCTACCACTGGTGGGTATACCCGGTAGTCGCGACCTGGTCTCAGAGCGCTCCAAGTCCATCCCCACCATCAGGGGGTCTGGTGAACAAGTGCTCCGGGACTTAGACTCCGCGCTCCGGGGAGGCCTGACCAGTGGGTTGCTAGAGGTGCTGCCAGGTGGTCCCTTACAGTATGATTGTGTATTTAAAGTGAACATAGCTTCACCTTATTCACTAAAATGTACTTTAACCACATGCCGCCCAGCCACTGTAGAAATACGGTGGCAGGGCGGCACGGCTGGGCAAAACCCCGTTTTAAAACGTGTGTTTTCAAAACAGGTAGGGGGCGCGCCCGAGGCGCGCCGCCGCCGGTCACGGCCGCGGATGTCAGTCGTCGGGTCACAGCCGGTTGTTACCGGCCATGTCCCGGCTATTAGCGGCAATCACTGACAGAGAGCACAGCTGCAGTAGCTGTGCTTTCTGTCAGTTCCCTGACAGCTCCTGACACGCTGATCGGGACAGAAGAGCTTATCTGTCCAGATCAGTGTGTCTCCGTGCAGTACACACCCCCGCTCCCTCGTAAAACACTCCCCTCACACAGTTAACCCTTTCAGTGAATAATAAAGTTAACCCCTTCCTCCCCAGTGCTATTAGTACAGTGTCAGTTTTTTTTTTGCACTGATCACTGTATTGGTGTCACTGGGGATGTCAGTGACCCCAAGTCAGTTCCCCCCCAGTGTCAGAATGTCCGCTGTAGTCCCGCAGTCCCACCATAAGCCGCTGATCGCCGCCATAAGTCACTGATCGCAGCCATAAGACGCTGATCGCCGCCTTTAATAGTATAAAAAAAAAATTAAAATCCCAGTATCTTTCCCGCCATTTGTAAATGCTATAACTTTCACGTAAACCAATTAATTTACTCGTATTGGGGTTTTTTGGAGCAAAGACATGTCGCAGAATACATTTTGGCAAAAATTTATGACTAAATTTGATTTTAAATTTTTTTTTACTGGACATGTTTTATAGCACAAAGTCCAAAATATAGTTTTTTTCATCAAAATTGTCAGCTTTTTTTTTTATAGCGCAAAAAATAAAAAACACAGAGGCGATCAAATACCACCGAAAGAAAGCTCAATTTGTGGGGAAAAAAAGGAGGTAAATTTCATTTATGTACCGTATTGCATGACCGTGCAATTGTCCGTTAAACTAGCGCAGCGCTGTATAGCAAAAAAATGGCGTAAATTGCAGTATCTATACCATAGTTTGTAGATGCTATAACTTTCACACAAAGCAATCAATATACACTTATTGGGATTTTTTTTACCAAAAACATGTAGCAGAATACATTTTGGCCTAAATTTATAACTAACTTTGAGTTTACTATATATTTTTTATAGCTGAAAGTAAAAAATATAGTTTTTCTTCAAAATTTTTGGTCTTTTTTTGTTTATAGCATGAAAAATAAAAAGCGCACAGGTGATCAAATACCACCGAAAGAAATCTCTATTTGTGTGAAAAAAAGGACGTACATTTCGTTTGGGTGCAGCATTGCATGACCGTGCAGTTATCAGTTGAATTAGTGCAGCGCCGAGTAGCAAAAAGAGACCTGGTCCTCAGGAGGGCAAGTGGTTAAAAAGTAAATATACACTTTGAAAAATGAACAGTATCTATTCCTTTAATAAATAAACTCCAGTGTCTTTGTCAGATTACCCCATACCAATAAGTAATCAAGTTAGATAGGATCCATTTAAGAATTGTTAGTGATGGAGGAAAACTTCCGACATTACAAGGGGGATGAAATGAGGAAAAGATCATTGAAAGTGAAATGAAAAGTCAGCAGATACATTGTATGTCAGTTGTAGTAAATTAGGTAGCCCATTCAAGTTAAAGTGTTGCTAAACCCAGGACCCTGCATTCACTATATCTGGTCTCCCACAGTACACAGAACATGGAAATGCAATTATTTTAGTAAATATAAACAGCTAAATACCTTCTCTCATTAACAGTATATAGCAGTCTTGTGTCCAGCTGAGCACTTTTTAAAGCTTGTAGGAGGAGTTTTCATTCTCCTCTCACTGCCCTATGAGATTGCATAACCCCTGACCCCCTGTCTGGACAGTGCTGATTGGCCCTGTGCTGATCATATGCAATAAAAATAAAAAACTCTCTGGCAATACACACCAAACTGAGCATGTGTCCCCGAGGCTGTGTTCTATCAGGAGATGAAATGGGGAACAAGAAAGAAGGGGAAGAGCAGAGAAGTCAGGATCAAACATCCTTTTTACACAATGCAGAGGATTAACTCCTTAAGTTCCACAGTGAGTATAACAAGCATGCTTTACTGCATATACAAACTAATTTTACTGTTGTGGGTTTAGTAACACTTTAATAGGCTGCCTTGACACAGTACATATTAATATATAACTTAACATTAGCTTTTATGTTAAATGCACCACAACAGACCTCCTTGGCATGAATGGCCCCTTATATTCTCTACTAATATTTATTTATGGCTTGTCATCTTTATATTACAAAAATGTTATAATGCAGCAAGGCAAGAAATAAGACTTAAAGTAAAAAAATCAATAGACATAATAGTGTATCGCAAACACATAAGGCAGTCATATAAACAAAATGTCTTTCTTTTCTCCGTGTTAAAACAAATGTCTCAAAAATCCACGTGGTATGAGAAATCTTCTAAATTTTCACATAAAACACCAATAGTGCTTGACCCACCACTACATATACTGGCCGCTCACCTCAATTTAATGACCACTGCGCTAACAGTAAGTTATAAGCACTTTCCCTTTAGGGGCAAATGGTGATCCACTTGTTACTTCTTCTGTAATATCATGTGTAATACTCATGAAATAATACAAGAAAGCAGCCCATAGTGTATACTGCTGGAAAAAATGTACCGCTAAAATGGTAAAACTTACAAGCTGTGGCACTCCATAGTGCACAGTAAAAAGCATTTACAGGTTCCTCACATTTCTCCAAGATGGCCACGGGATGACGTCAGATATGTAGCCCCACTCCCCTCATGCATTACATCCTGGGCGGGACTTCCTCAGTAGGCCTCCTGTTCTCTTTTTTAAGGCTGTTTTCTTAAAAAAGAGACTTCTGTGAGAGTCAATTAGACCATCTACTCCAGATACTGTTAAAAAATATGTAGACCCACCTTTTTATATGTCTGATATGTGCCTGCTGTACCATGTACTTGCATGGAAAAGTATCCTGGTCTCTTTGTATTGTTTCCTATGTGTGAAATTCTTGGTTTTCCTGGCAGTCCCTCTGTGTTCCTATCAAAAACTGACCACACTAGGCATGATAGCACAGCTTGATCAGTTTACTTGTCTTGACACACTCCCCCTGCACATCCATTCACTGTGCTGCTGTTTCTCCTCCCTCACCTCTCCATGCAGCTGAGAACAGAGGCTATATGATAACTTATAATAAAGGTAAAAAAAAGTATTTATATTTTATTGTATATCTATACACAAATGTTTTAAATTTCATTTCTATTGAAACTTAATGGGTTGCTTTACAATATGAGAGTTTACATATACTTTAATGATCCTGATACCAAATATTAAGTAAAGGAGTAAAAAAAAAACCCTGATAAGACATATCTAGAGGTTCCAGGATTTTGGAGTGAATTATCCCCAGCAGGTAAAAATAGATTTCCATGCATATAACAGTATTAGCAACAACAGGTCTATGAGTAGAATTTAAGGAGCCTACATGTATAAACATAATTTATAATTTAGCTAGGAGATGTATGTTGAACATAGGATACATAGGGGGTATGTACCAAAACTTCATGGTGCAAAATCTGGAGCAGCTCTGCATAGAAACCAATCAGTTTCCAGGTGTTGTTGGCAAAACTTAATTGAACAAGTTGAGGTTAGAAGCTGATTGGCTACCATGCACAGCTGCACCAGATTCTGACAACTCCAGTTTTAGTAAATTTCAGCCACAATGCATCCAAAAATGTTCCAATGTAGTTTCTTATCATATAATAAGGCTTGCAGAAGAATCACATTATTGCAGCAAGGCAAGTGAGAAAACCAGTTCTGACTGAATCTAATAGGTAATCTGGCTAAATAAGATGGACTAAGATGTAGGAAGGAGAAATACTGTAATTAGAATATCCTTTTCAAGCAATATAAAGTACAGTCACTGGATACAAAATATAAACGTAGGGTCAAAACCAGATATGGTCAAAGTTGCTGATAGAAACCTACATTTAACAGTTATAATGCTTTTTTAACAATATTAATAATTGCTCTTGATTTGCTACTGTACTAGGGGATTGAATATTAAAATAATATTGAAATAATCAATTATATGTTATTATTATTATATGTTATTATTATTTTATTTAGTGCAATAATGTTGTCTAAATTGGTTCTATATTGCTAAAATACCCCATACAATTTTGTATATTGCTGAAGTAACACATACAATTAGGTTTAGTACCAACAACATATGGCCCCTTTGGACTGCAAATGCAAACATGTTTTGACATTTAAATAAAAGTTTTTTGTTTCAGATACAAATGAAAAAATCATTCCTAAACTGAAATTTTCATAAAGTTAATGAACAAATGTTCATTATGTATAAAGCTTCTGCATCTAAGCATAACATTACTGACTGTGATAGATGTTTGCCAAAATTTGCGCAATAAAAAGCTATGCTTGAGTTAGGGAATGCCCTGGAAAAAAATAAGTAAATGTTTCCAAAAAGGTTTCTATGTTTACTGCATCTACATAAGATGTACTGTATTGTCATATATGTTACCTGTATTATGTCTCTTTAAAGCCTGATGGTACCTAACCACCCCATAGTAAGCAGTCTATATGACTGCACCATGTACAGAGGCGTCTCTAGGGTTGGTGTCACCCGGTTCGGTAACACTTGGTGACACCCCCTCCGATGAGCCCCGCAGAATGCATCGAATCTGCGGATTGAGCATAATGGATCAGACTCTGATCCATTATGCTCAATCCACAGATCTGATCCATCCTGCGGGGATCGTCGGCTTTCTTTACAACTTACCTTTTCTTGGAGAGGGTCCGGTGTCACCCCGTATAGGTTGCATGCTGACGATCCCCGCAGGATCGTCGGCATGCAACCTATACGGGGTGACACCAGACCCGCTCCAAGAAAAGGTAAGTTGTAAAGAAAGCCGACGATCCCCGCAGGATGGATTGGATTTATCCTGCGGGGATCGTCGGCTTGCTTTACAACTTACCTTTTTGTGGAGCGGGTCTGGTGTCACTCCGTGCGATCGATGTCACCTGGTGCGGACCGCACCCCCCGCACCTGCCTCGGGACGCCACTGACCATACACAACGTAAAGTATGCAGATGAAAGAAAAGCAAGGTCAGTTTGTGAAAGTAACATGGTAAGCCCTAAAATGTTAAATGTTTCCATCTCCAAAGACCAGCAAATGCAAATTAATTTGGCCAATAAATTTTTGTCATGAGGAATAGTTTTCAACTTCTCCAAAAATAAAGACTACCATACATAGCTTGAATTTCAGGCAATTCCCATTGAATCGCCCAAAATTTGAGGCATGAGTGCTATTGTTGGCAACACCTGACTGGACAAAAGCCAGGTGGAAATCCATCATTTGAACAGCACCTGCATCCAAGCAGCTGCAGCCACTGTTTGGGTACGCTGACTGCCGCAGATTTCAGCTGCTAAAATACTCGAGCAATGACTGCATCTGGTTGGGTGCAGGAACTGTTTGGCCATCAGGTTCTCACCCATCTCCTTTGCAATAGCCTTTGACAATAGCCAGCCCTTCAAATTCATCCATCCATGCTGTTTAGCATGGATGGAGGAATCTGTCAGATTTTTTTTTGTTCAGTCTGCATTCTTAAGGAAAGAAATCTATATGTGTATAGCCATATAAAGTCTAATATACTCTGAAATGTTTTCATTACTAAAATAGTAGATGGAGGAAATTATGAGGCTAGCAATTGTTGAGTTGCTGAATAGCAGCCATATGGGAGTACATGTTACTAGATGAAGTGGAGAAGGGGAGAGAAGGAGGTGAAGTCACTGGTACTACACACTGGGAATGAAGCCAATTCACTGTCTAGTAGACATGATAGTGGAGACCATGATGGAGGCGACAATGAAGGATTCCTGTTTGGAATGAAAAGGACCATCATCGTGGTACAGAGTAAGCCAAACTTTTAGTCCCTTGTTAAAGCAAAATGGGGTTATTTTTCAAGGCATCTGAAAGGGAAGTAAACTATGGCTTTGTCAAGCTATGCTTTGCACCCAGTTTCAGCAGTTTTCAGTAAGCAGATAGCTCAGAGTCCTGGTTTAAAGTGTAAGGGCCCACTCTGTACCCTATGCATCATCACTTTACCACCTTTGCTATCTACATTAGAGATGAGCGAATCGAAGTATCCGAAGTGGAATTCGAGTCGAATATCTGAAAAATTTCGATTCGTGCCGAATCCGAAAAATAGCCTAATTCGGACGCGCGAATCGAAATTTTTCAGAAAATGGCGGCTGACATGTGCGGCGACGGAGCGGGGATGTCTGGGAAGGCGCGCAGACAAGGCGCGCTGACCCATAATGCATGCCTCAACTACATGTGATCGCATCAGCCTATCAGCAGCCAGCCAGCCAGCACTGTGTAATGGTCGAGCTATAAATAGCGGCCATTTTGGAATTCTTCATTTGCCTGCAGTTATTGAACAGAGGCAGACCGCTCTGTACTAGGGACAGGGACAGAGTTAGGGCCACAGAAACGATAATTGGGGACAGAGAAAAGTTACTTAGGGACAGAGAACCATTACTCAGGGACACAGACTTGTTAATGAGGGCCACAGAATCGTTATTTAGGGACAAAGAAACGCTAGTTAGGGCCACAGAATTCATAATCAGGGACAGACAGAATTGTTACTCAGTGCCAGAGAATTGTTACTTAGGGCCACAGAAACGTTATTAGGGCCACAGAATTGTTACTCAGGGACAGACAGAATTGTTACTGAGTGCCAGAGAATTGTTACTCAGGGACAGACAGAATTGTTACTGAGTGCCAGAGAATTGTTACTTAGGGCCACAGAAACTTTAATTAGGGCCACAGAATTTTTACTCAGGGACAGACAGAATTGTTACTCAGTGCCAGAGAATTGTTACTCAGGGACAGACAGAATTGTTACTGAGTGCCAGAGAATTGTTACTCAGGGCCACAGAAACTTTACTTAGGGCCACAGAATTTTTACTCAGGGACAGACAGAATTGTTACTGAGTGCCAGAGAATTGTTACTCAGGGACAGACAGAATTGTTACTGAGTGCCAGAGAATTGTTACTTAGGGCCACAGAAACTTTACTTAGGGCCACAGAATTGTTACTCGCACAGACACAGAATTGTTACTCGCACAGACACAGAATTGTTACTGAAGGCCACAGAACTGTTACTTAGGGCCACAGAATTGTTACTCGCACAGACACAGAATTGTTACTCGCACAGACACAGAACTGTTACTGAGGGCCACAGAACTGTTACTTAGGGACAAAGAAACGCTAGTTAGGGCCACAGAATTCATACTCAGGGACAGACAGAATTGTTACGGAGTGCCAGAGAATTGTTACTCAGGGACAGACAGAATTGTTACGGAGTGCCAGAGAATTGTTACTCAGGGACAGACAGAATTGTTACTGAGTGCCAGAGAATTGTTACTTAGGGCCACAGAAACTTTAATTAGGGCCACAGAATTTTTACTCAGGGACAGACAGAATTGTTACTGAGTGCCAGAGAATTGTTACTCAGGGACAGACAGAATTGTTACCGAGTGCCAGAGAATTGTTACTCAGGGACAGACAGAATTGTTAATGAGTGCCAGAGAATTGTTACTTAGGGCCACAGAAACTTTAATTAGGGCCACAGAATTTTTACTCAGGGACAGACAGAATTGTTACTGAGTGCCAGAGAATTGTTACTCAGGGACAGACAGAATTGTTACCGAGTGCCAGAGAATTGTTACTCAGGGACAGACAGAATTGTTACTGAGTGCCAGAGAATTGTTACTTAGGGCCACAGAAACTTTAATTAGGGCCACAGAATTTTTACTCAGGGACAGACAGAATTGTTACTGAGTGCCAGAGAATTGTTACTCAGGGACAGAGAGAATTGTTACTGAGTGCCAGAGAATTGTTACTTAGGGCCACAGAAACTTTAATTAGGCCCACAGAATTTTTACTCAGGGACAGACAGAATTGTTACTGAGTGCCAGAGAATTGTTACTCAGGGACAGACAGAATTGTTACCGAGTGCCAGAGAATTGTTACTCAGGGACAGACAGAATTGTTACTGAGTGCCAGAGAATTGTTACTTAGGGCCACAGAAACTTTAATTAGGGCCACAGAATTTTTACTCAGGGACAGACAGAATTGTTACTGAGTGCCAGAGAATTGTTACTCAGGGACAGACAGAATTGTTACGGAGTGCCAGAGAATTGTTACTCAGGGCCACAGAAACTTTACTTAGGGCCACAGAATTTTTACTCAGGGACAGACAGAATTGTTACTGAGTGCCAGAGAATTGTTACTCAGGGACAGACAGAATTGTTACTGAGTGCCAGAGAATTGTTACTCAGGGACAGACAGAATTGTTACTGAGTGCCAGATAATTGTTACTCAGGGCCCCAGAAACTTTACTTAGGGCCACAGAATTTTTACTCAGGGACAGACAGAATTGTTACTGAGTGCCAGAGAATTGTTACTCAGGGACAGACAGAATTGTTACTGAGTGCCAGAGAATTGTTACTTAGGGCCACAGAAACTTTAATTAGGGCCACAGAATTTTTACTCAGGGACAGACAGAATTGTTACTGAGTGCCAGAGAATTGTTACTCAGGGACAGACAGAATTGTTACGGAGTGCCAGAGAATTGTTACTCAGGGACAGACAGAATTGTTACTGAGTGCCAGAGAATTGTTACTTAGGGCCACAGAAACTTTAATTAGGGCCACAGAATTTTTACTCAGGGACAGACAGAATTGTTACTGAGTGCCAGAGAATTGTTACTCAGGGACAGACAGAATTGTTACCGAGTGCCAGAGAATTGTTACTCAGGGACAGACAGAATTGTTACTGAGTGCCAGAGAATTGTTACTTAGGGCCACAGAAACTTTAATTAGGGCCACAGAATTTTTACTCAGGGACAGACAGAATTGTTACGGAGTGCCAGAGAATTGTTACTCAGGGACAGACAGAATTGTTACGGAGTGCCAGAGAATTGTTACTCAGGGCCACAGAAACTTTACTTAGGGCCACAGAATTTTTACTCAGGGACAGACAGAATTGTTACTGAGTGCCAGAGAATTGTTACTCAGGGACAGACAGAATTGTTACGGAGTGCCAGAGAATTGTTACTCAGGGACAGACAGAATTGTTACTGAGTGCCAGAGAATTGTTACTTAGGGCCACAGAAACTTTAATTAGGGCCACAGAATTTTTACTCAGGGACAGACAGAATTGTTACTGAGTGCCAGAGAATTGTTACTCAGGGACAGACAGAATTGTTACCGAGTGCCAGAGAATTGTTACTCAGGGACAGACAGAATTGTTACTGAGTGCCAGAGAATTGTTACTTAGGGCCACAGAAACTTTAATTAGGGCCACAGAATTTTTACTCAGGGACAGACAGAATTGTTACTGAGTGCCAGAGAATTGTTACTCAGGGACAGACAGAATTGTTACGGAGTGCCAGAGAATTGTTACTCAGGGCCACAGAAACTTTACTTAGGGCCAGAGAATTTTTACTCAGGGACAGACAGAATTGTTACTGAGTGCCAGAGAATTGTTACTCAGGGACAGACAGAATTGTTACGGAGTGCCAGATAATTGTTACTCAGGGCCCCAGAAACTTTACTTAGGGCCACAGAATTTTTACTCAGGGACAGACAGAATTGTTACTGAGTGCCAGAGAATTGTTACTCAGGGACAGACAGAATTGTTACTGAGTGCCAGAGAATTGTTACTCAGGGACAGACAGAATTGTTACTGAGTGCCAGATAATTGTTACTCAGGGCCCCAGAAACTTTACTTAGGGCCACAGAATTTTTACTCAGGGACAGACAGAATTGTTACTGAGTGCCAGAGAATTGTTACTCAGGGACAGACAGAATTGTTACTGAGTGCCAGAGAATTGTTACTTAGGGCCACAGAAACTTTAATTAGGGCCACAAAATTTTTACTCAGGGACAGACAGAATTGTTACTGAGTGCCAGAGAATTGTTACTCAGGGACAGACAGAATTGTTACGGAGTGCCAGAGAATTGTTACTCAGGGACAGACAGAATTGTTACTGAGTGCCAGAGAATTGTTACTTAGGGCCACAGAAACTTTAATTAGGGCCACAGAATTTTTACTCAGGGACAGACAGAATTGTTACTGAGTGCCAGAGAATTGTTACTCAGGGACAGACAGAATTGTTACCGAGTGCCAGAGAATTGTTACTCAGGGACAGACAGAATTGTTACTGAGTGCCAGAGAATTGTTACTTAGGGCCACAGAAACTTTAATTAGGGCCACAGAATTTTTACTCAGGGACAGACAGAATTGTTACGGAGTGCCAGAGAATTGTTACTCAGGGACAGACAGAATTGTTACGGAGTGCCAGAGAATTGTTACTCAGGGCCACAGAAACTTTACTTAGGGCCACAGAATTTTTACTCAGGGACAGACAGAATTGTTACTGAGTGCCAGAGAATTGTTACTCAGGGACAGACAGAATTGTTACGGAGTGCCAGAGAATTGTTACTCAGGGACAGACAGAATTGTTACTGAGTGCCAGAGAATTGTTACTTAGGGCCACAGAAACTTTAATTAGGGCCACAGAATTTTTACTCAGGGACAGACAGAATTGTTACTGAGTGCCAGAGAACTGTTACTCAGGGACAGACAGAATTGTTACCGAGTGCCAGAGAATTGTTACTCAGGGACAGACAGAATTGTTACTGAGTGCCAGAGAATTGTTACTTAGGGCCACAGAAACTTTAATTAGGGCCACAGAATTTTTACTCAGGGACAGACAGAATTGTTACTGAGTGCCAGAGAATTGTTACTCAGGGACAGACAGAATTGTTACGGAGTGCCAGAGAATTGTTACTCAGGGCCACAGAAACTTTACTTAGGGCCAGAGAATTTTTACTCAGGGACAGACAGAATTGTTACTGAGTGCCAGAGAATTGTTACTCAGGGACAGACAGAATTGTTACGGAGTGCCAGATAATTGTTACTCAGGGCCCCAGAAACTTTACTTAGGGCCACAGAATTTTTACTCAGGGACAGACAGAATTGTTACTGAGTGCCAGAGAATTGTTACTCAGGGACAGACAGAATTGTTACTGAGTGCCAGAGAATTGTTACTTAGGGCCACAGAAACTTTACTTAGGGCCACAGAATTGTTTCTCGCACAGACACAGAATTGTTACTCGCACAGACACAGAATTGTTACTGAGGGCCACAGAACTGTTACTTGGGGCCACAGAAACGTTAATCAGGGACACAGAATTGTTACTGAGGGCCACAGAACTGTTACTTAGGGCCACAGAATTGTTACTCGCACAGACACAGAATTGTTACTCAGGGACACAGAATTGTTACTCAGGGACACATAATCGTTTAATTAAAGAGTATGTCAGACAACATGCAGAGGAGTGGCAGAGGAGGCAATGTTTTAGGAGCGAGCAGACGTGGCAGCAGAGGAAGGGGTCGAGGCAGCACTATTCGCAGCCAGAGGCCAGTGCTCCCGGTGTCATCCAGCGGTCGTGTCTCCACCGACAACCCTGCCGTCGTCGATTGGTTGGCTCGGTCGTCTTCCTCTTCCCAGGTCACCTCTGACACCTACAGCCAACGGTCGGTGGGTACGTCAGACACAACCGTTAGTTGGCATGGCCCGGGACCAAGCCCACTGAAATCACGTGTCCTCTACCTGCCCCTGTCCTTTGGTGTTCCCTCACCAAGCGAAGTATCGCATGCTGTGGGCTCAGCCCCACTGTACAGTGAGGAAGAGCTAACAGAGGGCGGTCAGGAATGGGGTGAGACATCCGCCTTTTCAGCAGCCAGGCGAAGAAGTAGTGGCGAGGAGAGTGGCTCGGTAGCCGGTCTAGAGACAGGTCTGTCTCCTGACCCAGACGCAGCCGAGGGGGCTAGTAGTGAGGCGGAGACCCTACTTGATGATGAGGAGGTTGATCGCACTTGGCAGCCTCGTCGTCATCAGGCAATTTCTTCCGCATCATCAGGAGAAGAGGGTGGCAGCTTGGCAGCGAGCAAAACAGTCGGTGGGTTGCCCAGGAGACAGCAGCAGGGTCGCAGCAGTGTCAGTGGAGCCAAACGGCCACGGAGTAGAGCACCAGCTCCACTGCAGCCTACCACCACGGCCAGTAGTGGTGCCGGTGTGCACGGAGGAAGCAGCAGTCAGCCAGTGAGGAGTATCGGGGGCAAAGTTTCCTACTCGGCGGTGTGGCAATTTTTCGTCAAGCCGCCCGAGGAAGTAAACGTAGCCGTATGTCGACTATGTGGCCAGAAAGTCAAGCGTGGCCAGGGGGCCCATGTTGGGACTACAGCGTTGCGGCAGCATATGCAGCGTCGCCATTTGGTGGCCTGGGAAAACCGTGATAAAGATACGGCGGTTCTGCCCGCCCCAGCCCCCGCTCCATCACCCGCTCCGTTACTTGCTCCGTCACCCGACGTCAATCGCCCTCCATCAGCCAGTCAAGGCTCCAACACCTCTGCTGAGGGGAGTTGTCGCTCGTTGGCATCTTCCGCTCGTTCAGATGCTCCTTCTCCTGCTACTCCTCTTCACGGATTCCGTCAGCAGTCTTTCTTGGAATCCGTTTCCAAGAGACAACAGTTTGCGAGCACGCACCCGACGGTGCAAAAGCTGAACGTCCTCCTGTCCAAGTTGCTGGTGCTGCAGTCCCTCCCTTTCCAAGTGGTGGACTCAACACCTTTCAGAGAAATGATGGCTTGTGCCGCGCCGCGGTGGAGAGTGCCAAGCCGTCATTTCTTCGCCAAAAAGGCAGTGCCAGCCCTGCATTCACATGTAGAAGACATGGTGGGCCAGTCTTTGAGCATGTCGGTCTCTGCCAAAGTGCACGGCAGCGCCGACGTGTGGAGCTGTAACTACGGTCAGGGACAGTACATGTCATTTACGGCCCACTGGGTGAACGTGGTGCCGTCACAGCCGCACCAGCAACTTGGACAGGTCACGCCGCTTTTGCCTCCACGTTTGCACGTCCTTGGTCCGGCAAAGATGTCCGCCTCTACCACCTCTTCTTCCGCCGTGTCCTCAGCCGCCACCCCCGTGCCAAGTCCCATTACCCGACCGGCATATCACATGTGCAGGGCGCAACGGTGTCACGCTGTTCTGCACCTGGTATGCCTTGGCGAACGTAGTCACACAGGGGAGGAACTTCTGAGTGTAATGAACAGAGAAATCGACAGATGGCTGTCTCCGCGCAAACTGAAAATCGGAACCATGTTGACCGACAACGGAAAGAACATGGTGTCTGCTCTGCGTCAAGGAAGGTTGTGCCATGCGCCATGCATGGCTCACGTGTTCAATCTGGTTGTCAAGCGGTTCTTAAAATCCACCATCCCACTGCAAGACATCCTTAAAATGTCACGTAAACTTTGCATGCATTTCAGCCATTCCTACACCGCAAAGCACACCCTCCTTGAGCTGCAGCGGCAGAACGGAATTCCACAGCATCGCCTGATCTGCGACGTTGCAACAAGGTGGAATTCAACCCTACACATGTTAGACCGCCTTTACGAACAGCGAAAGGCCATCACCGATTTCCTGATGTTACAAGCGGATAAAGGTACTCCCCTGTGTAACTTAGATGTCAGCCATTGGCAGCTCATGCGTGACACCTGCCGCTTGCTCAGGCCCTTTGAGGAGGCCACGCTATTCGTGAGTCGGCAGGACTATGGGATGAACGACGTCATTCCTCTGTTGCACGTCCTTGAACAAATGCTGTTAACAATGGCTGGTCAGGGTGCGGTAGACGTGGCGCACAGATCTCAACGCCACATGACCCCTGTGGGGGCAGGACAGGAAGAAGAGGAGGAGGTAGAGGAGGACATTTGTGCTCAGGAATTATTGAGTGAAATGGGTGGTTTTTCCACTCAGCGGACAGGAGTGGAGGAGCAGGAGCATCTGGTAGAGGAGGAGGAGGAGGAGACAGAGGACCCAGACGCACCGTGGCAGTATGCTGTGGAGATGGAGGCAGGGAGTCCCTCGCATTCCTTGGCACAAATGGCCCATAGCATGCTCGGTTGCTTGCGTAGCGACAGCCGAATAATAACCATCAGACAGAGGGATGACTTTTGGCTGTCCACCTTGTTGGACCCTCGCTACCGTTCCAAAATGGTGGCCTTTTTCACACCTGCTGAGAGGGAGGCCAAAATAACGTACTATAAAAACCACCTATGTAGTCAGTTGGTCTCTGCCTTTGTGCGCCAACGTCCATCCTCAGACACTGTGGGCCCTGTGCGCTCGCGTTCCGCTGCCATGGCAGCAGGGGAGGGGTGGGGTGGTAGGAGCAGTGGCAGCTCCACCAGCAGCAGCTGCCTCAGTCTGCAGTCGATGATGAGTAGCTTTCTTCACCAGCGCAGTGAGGAAACTACTAACCAGCCGCAGCAGCAGCAGCAGCATCAGGTGGACCTGGAGCAGGACCTCAAACAACAGGCTTGGGCCTACTTGGACAGCACCCTGCCAACCGAGGTAGACAATCCCCTTGACTACTGGGCAACGAAACTTGACCTTTGGCCCCAACTAGCTGAATTTGCCCTTGAAAGGCTGTCATGCCCAGCCAGTAGCGTGGCATCGGAGCGCGTGTTTAGTGCGGCAGGAGGTATTGTAACTCCGCGGAGGACACGACTGTCCACCCAAAGTGTGGAGAGACTCACGTTTGTGAAAATGAATCAGGCGTGGATTAGTCTGGATTTCAAACCACCAGTTCCTGACACAACTGACTAAATCCGCCATGAATCATGCCTCAAACATGTGCCACTTTGAGGTCTCCTCACACACTGCTGGTGTGTAGAATTTTTTGACATAGGGTGCTGGCAGATTATGGGCCTCCTATAGCTGCTGCCAGGCCCCTAATCTGCCATAGGCCCCTATATACCGCTTCCTCATGCTGCTGCCAGGTCCAGAGTCTCTCATGCCATGTGCCACTTTCAGGTCTCCTCACACTGCTGGTGTGTAGAATTTTTTTGACATAGGGTGCTGGCAGATTAAGGGCCTCCCATAGCTGCTGCCAGGCCCCTAATCTGCCATGGGCCCCTATATACCGCCTCCTCATGCTGCTGCCAGGTCCAGAGTCTGTCATGGGTCCCTGTACGGCCTCCCATTGCTGCTGTCTCCATCGCCACACTCTGCCATGTGCCACTTTCAGGTCTCCTCACACACTGCTGGTGTGTAGAATTTTTTGACATAGGGTGCTGGCAGATTATGGGCCTCCCATTGCTGCTGCCAGGCCCCTAATCTGCCATAGGCCCCTATATACCGCTTCCTCATGCTGCTGCCAGGTCCAGAGTCTCTCATGCCATGTGCCACTTTCAGGTCTCCTCACACTGCTGGTGTGTAGAATTTTTTGACATAGGGTGCTGGCAGATTAAGGGCCTCCCATAGCTGCTGCCAGGCCCCTAATCTGCCATGGGCCCCTATATACCGCCTCCTCATGCTGCTGCCAGGTCCAGAGTCTGTCATGGGTCCCTGTACGGCCTCCCATTGCTGCTGTCTCCATCGCCACACTCTGCCATGTGCCACTTTCAGGTCTCCTCACACTGCTGGTGTGTTGAATTTTTTGACATAGGGTGCTGGCAGATTATGGGCCTCCTATAGCTGCTGCCAGGCCCCTAATCTGCCATAGGCCCCTATATACCGCTTCCTCATGCTGCTGCCAGGTCCAGAGTATCTCATGCCATGTGCCACTTTCAGGTCTCCTCACACTGCTGGTGTGTAGAATTTTTTTGACATAGGGTGCTGGCAGATTAAGGGCCTCCCATAGCTGCTGCCAGGCCCCTAATCTGCCATGGGCCCCTATATACCGCCTCCTCATGCTGCTGCCAGGTCCAGAGTCTGTCATGGGTCCCTGTACGGCCTCCCATTGCTGCTGTCTCCATCGCCACACTCTGCCATGTGCCACTTTCAGGTCTCCTCACACACTGCTGGTGTGTAGAATTTTTTGACATAGGGTGCTGGCAGATTAAGGGCCTCCCATAGCTGCTGCCAGGCCCCTAATCTGCCATGGGCCCCTATATACCGCCTCCTCATGCTGCTGCCAGGTCCAGAGTCTGTCATGGGTCCCTGTACGGCCTCCCATTGCTGCTGTCTCCATCGCCACACTCTGCCATGTGCCACTTTCAGGTCTCCTCACACTGCTGGTGTGTTGAATTTTTTGACATAGGGTGCTGGCAGATTATGGGCCTCCTATAGCTGCTGCCAGGCCCCTAATCTGCCATAGGCCCCTATATACCGCTTCCTCATGCTGCTGCCAGGTCCAGAGTCTCTCATGCCATGTGCCACTTTCAGGTCTCCTCACACTGCTGGTGTGTAGAATTTTTTTGACATAGGGTGCTGGCAGATTAAGGGCCTCCCATAGCTGCTGCCAGGCCCCTAATCTGCCATGGGCCCCTATATACCGCCTCCTCATGCTGCTGCCAGGTCCAGAGTCTGTCATGGGTCCCTGTACGGCCTCCCATTGCTGCTGTCTCCATCGCCACACTCTGCCATGTGCCACTTTCAGGTCTCCTCACACACTGCTGGTGTGTAGAATTTTTTGACATAGGGTGCTGGCAGATTATGGGCCTCCCATTGCTGCTGCCAGGCCCCTAATCTGCCATAGGCCCCTATATACCGCTTCCTCATGCTGCTGCCAGGTCCAGAGTCTCTCATGCCATGTGCCACTTTCAGGTCTCCTCACACTGCTGGTGTGTAGAATTTTTTGACATAGGGTGCTGGCAGATTAAGGGCCTCCCATAGCTGCTGCCAGGCCCCTAATCTGCCATAGGCCCCTATATACCGCCTCCTCATGCTGCTGCCAGGTCCAGAGTCTGTCATGGGTCCCTGTACGGCCTCCCATTGCTGCTGTCTCCATCGCCACACTCTGCCATGTGCCACTTTCAGGTCTCCTCACACTGCTGGTGTGTTGAATTTTTTGACATAGGGTGCTGGCAGATTATGGGCCTCCTATAGCTGCTGCCAGGCCCCTAATCTGCCATGGGCCCCTATATACCGCCTCCTCATGCTGCTGCCAGGTCCAGAGTCTGTCATGGGTCCCTGTACGGCCTCCCATTGCTGCTGTCTCCATCGCCACACTCTGCCATGTGCCACTTTCAGGTCTCCTCACACACTGCTGGTGTGTAGAATTTTTTGACATAGGGTGCTGGCAGATTATGGGCCTCCCATTGCTGCTGCCAGGCCCCTAATCTGCCATGGGCCCCTATATACCGCTTCCTCATGCTGCTGCCAGGTCCAGAGTCTCTCATGCCATGTGCCACTTTCAGGTCTCCTCACACTGCTGGTGTGTAGAATTTTTTGACATAGGGTGCTGGCAGATTAAGGGCCTCCCATAGCTGCTGCCAGGCCCCTAATCTGCCATGGGCCCCTATATACCGCCTCCTCATGCTGCTGCCAGGTCCAGAGTCTGTCATGGGTCCCTGTACGGCCTCCCATTGCTGCTGTCTCCATCGCCACACTCTGCCATGTGCCACTTTCAGGTCTCCTCACAGTGCTGGTGTGTTGAATTTTTTGACATAGGGTGCTGCAGATTATGGGCCTCCTATAGCTGCTGCCAGGCCCCTAATCTGCCATAGGCCCCTATATACCGCTTCCTCATGCTGCTGCCAGGTCCAGAGTCTCTCATGCCATGTGCCACTTTCAGGTCTCCTCACACTGCTGGTGTGTAGAATTTTTTTGACATAGGGTGCTGGCAGATTAAGGGCCTCCCATAGCTGCTGCCAGGCCCCTAATCTGCCATGGGCCCCTATATACCGCCTCCTCATGCTGCTGCCAGGTCCAGAGTCTGTCATGGGTCCCTGTACGGCCTCCCATTGCTGCTGTCTCCATCGCCACACTCTGCCATGTGCCACTTTCAGGTCTCCTCACACACTGCTGGTGTGTAGAATTTTTTGACATAGGGTGCTGGCAGATTATGGGCCTCCCATTGCTGCTGCCAGGCCCCTAATCTGCCATAGGCCCCTATATACCGCTTCCTCATGCTGCTGCCAGGTCCAGAGTCTCTCATGCCATGTGCCACTTTCAGGTCTCCTCACACTGCTGGTGTGTAGAATTTTTTGACATAGGGTGCTGGCAGATTAAGGGCCTCCCATAGCTGCTGCCAGGCCCCTAATCTGCCATAGGCCCCTATATACCGCCTCCTCATGCTGCTGCCAGGTCCAGAGTCTGTCATGGGTCCCTGTACGGCCTCCCATTGCTGCTGTCTCCATCGCCACACTCTGCCATGTGCCACTTTCAGGTCTCCTCACACTGCTGGTGTGTTGAATTTTTTGACATAGGGTGCTGGCAGATTATGGGCCTCCTATAGCTGCTGCCAGGCCCCTAATCTGCCATGGGCCCCTATATACCGCCTCCTCATGCTGCTGCCAGGTCCAGAGTCTGTCATGGGTCCCTGTACGGCCTCCCATTGCTGCTGTCTCCATCGCCACACTCTGCCATGTGCCACTTTCAGGTCTCCTCACACACTGCTGGTGTGTAGAATTTTTTGACATAGGGTGCTGGCAGATTATGGGCCTCCCATTGCTGCTGCCAGGCCCCTAATCTGCCATGGGCCCCTATATACCGCTTCCTCATGCTGCTGCCAGGTCCAGAGTCTCTCATGCCATGTGCCACTTTCAGGTCTCCTCACACTGCTGGTGTGTAGAATTTTTTGACATAGGGTGCTGGCAGATTAAGGGCCTCCCATAGCTGCTGCCAGGCCCCTAATCTGCCATGGGCCCCTATATACCGCCTCCTCATGCTGCTGCCAGGTCCAGAGTCTGTCATGGGTCCCTGTACGGCCTCCCATTGCTGCTGTCTCCATCGCCACACTCTGCCATGTGCAACTTTCAGGTCTCCTCACAGTGCTGGTGTGTTGAATTTTTTGACATAGGGTGCTGGCAGATTATGGGCCTCCTATAGCTGCTGCCAGGCCCCTAATCTGCCATGGGCCCCTATATACCGCTTCCTCATGCTGCTGCCAGGTCCAGAGTCTCTCATGCCATGTGCCACTTTCAGGTCTCCTCACACTGCTGGTGTGTAGAATTTTTTTGACATAGGGTGCTGGCAGATTAAGGGCCTCCCATAGCTGCTGCCAGGCCCCTAATCTGCCATGGGCCCCTATATACCGCCTCCTCATGCTGCTGCCAGGTCCAGAGTCTGTCATGGGTCCCTGTACGGCCTCCCATTGCTGCTGTCTCCATCGCCACACTCTGCCATGTGCCACTTTCAGGTCTCCTCACACACTGCTGGTGTGTAGAATTTTTTGACATAGGGTGCTGGCAGATTATGGGCCTCCCATTGCTGCTGCCAGGCCCCTAATCTGCCATAGGCCCCTATATACCGCTTCCTCATGCTGCTGCCAGGTCCAGAGTCTCTCATGCCATGTGCCACTTTCAGGTCTCCTCACACTGCTGGTGTGTAGAATTTTTTGACATAGGGTGCTGGCAGATTAAGGGCCTCCCATAGCTGCTGCCAGGCCCCTAATCTGCCATGGGCCCCTATATACCGCCTCCTCATGCTGCTGCCAGGTCCAGAGTCTGTCATGGGTCCCTGTACGGCCTCCCATTGCTGCTGTCTCCATCGCCACACTCTGCCATGTGCCACTTTCAGGTCTCCTCACACTGCTGGTGTGTTGAATTTTTTGACATAGGGTGCTGGCAGATTATGGGCCTCCTATAGCTGCTGCCAGGCCCCTAATCTGCCATAGGCCCCTATATACCGCTTCCTCATGCTGCTGCCAGGTCCAGAGTATCTCATGCCATGTGCCACTTTCAGGTCTCCTCACACTGCTGGTGTGTAGAATTTTTTTGACATAGGGTGCTGGCAGATTAAGGGCCTCCCATAGCTGCTGCCAGGCCCCTAATCTGCCATGGGCCCCTATATACCGCCTCCTCATGCTGCTGCCAGGTCCAGAGTCTGTCATGGGTCCCTGTACGGCCTCCCATTGCTGCTGTCTCCATCGCCACACTCTGCCATGTGCCACTTTCAGGTCTCCTCACACACTGCTGGTGTGTAGAATTTTTTGACATAGGGTGCTGGCAGATTAAGGGCCTCCCATAGCTGCTGCCAGGCCCCTAATCTGCCATGGGCCCCTATATACCGCCTCCTCATGCTGCTGCCAGGTCCAGAGTCTGTCATGGGTCCCTGTACGGCCTCCCATTGCTGCTGTCTCCATCGCCACACTCTGCCATGTGCCACTTTCAGGTCTCCTCACACTGCTGGTGTGTTGAATTTTTTGACATAGGGTGCTGGCAGATTATGGGCCTCCTATAGCTGCTGCCAGGCCCCTAATCTGCCATAGGCCCCTATATACCGCTTCCTCATGCTGCTGCCAGGTCCAGAGTCTCTCATGCCATGTGCCACTTTCAGGTCTCCTCACACTGCTGGTGTGTAGAATTTTTTTGACATAGGGTGCTGGCAGATTAAGGGCCTCCCATAGCTGCTGCCAGGCCCCTAATCTGCCATGGGCCCCTATATACCGCCTCCTCATGCTGCTGCCAGGTCCAGAGTCTGTCATGGGTCCCTGTACGGCCTCCCATTGCTGCTGTCTCCATCGCCACACTCTGCCATGTGCCACTTTCAGGTCTCCTCACACACTGCTGGTGTGTAGAATTTTTTGACATAGGGTGCTGGCAGATTATGGGCCTCCCATTGCTGCTGCCAGGCCCCTAATCTGCCATAGGCCCCTATATACCGCTTCCTCATGCTGCTGCCAGGTCCAGAGTCTCTCATGCCATGTGCCACTTTCAGGTCTCCTCACACTGCTGGTGTGTAGAATTTTTTGACATAGGGTGCTGGCAGATTAAGGGCCTCCCATAGCTGCTGCCAGGCCCCTAATCTGCCATAGGCCCCTATATACCGCCTCCTCATGCTGCTGCCAGGTCCAGAGTCTGTCATGGGTCCCTGTACGGCCTCCCATTGCTGCTGTCTCCATCGCCACACTCTGCCATGTGCCACTTTCAGGTCTCCTCACACTGCTGGTGTGTTGAATTTTTTGACATAGGGTGCTGGCAGATTATGGGCCTCCTATAGCTGCTGCCAGGCCCCTAATCTGCCATGGGCCCCTATATACCGCCTCCTCATGCTGCTGCCAGGTCCAGAGTCTGTCATGGGTCCCTGTACGGCCTCCCATTGCTGCTGTCTCCATCGCCACACTCTGCCATGTGCCACTTTCAGGTCTCCTCACACACTGCTGGTGTGTAGAATTTTTTGACATAGGGTGCTGGCAGATTATGGGCCTCCCATTGCTGCTGCCAGGCCCCTAATCTGCCATGGGCCCCTATATACCGCTTCCTCATGCTGCTGCCAGGTCCAGAGTCTCTCATGCCATGTGCCACTTTCAGGTCTCCTCACACTGCTGGTGTGTAGAATTTTTTGACATAGGGTGCTGGCAGATTAAGGGCCTCCCATAGCTGCTGCCAGGCCCCTAATCTGCCATGGGCCCCTATATACCGCCTCCTCATGCTGCTGCCAGGTCCAGAGTCTGTCATGGGTCCCTGTACGGCCTCCCATTGCTGCTGTCTCCATCGCCACACTCTGCCATGTGCAACTTTCAGGTCTCCTCACAGTGCTGGTGTGTTGAATTTTTTGACATAGGGTGCTGGCAGATTATGGGCCTCCTATAGCTGCTGCCAGGCCCCTAATCTGCCATAGGCCCCTATATACCGCTTCCTCATGCTGCTGCCAGGTCCAGAGTCTCTCATGCCATGTGCCACTTTCAGGTCTCCTCACACTGCTGGTGTGTAGAATTTTTTTGACATAGGGTTCTGGCAGATTAAGGGCCTCCCATAGCTGCTGCCAGGCCCCTAATCTGCCATGGGCCCCTATATACCGCCTCCTCATGCTGCTGCCAGGTCCAGAGTCTGTCATGGGTCCCTGTACGGCCTCCCATTGCTGCTGTCTCCATCGCCACACTCTGCCATGTGCCACTTTCAGGTCTCCTCACACACTGCTGGTGTGTAGAATTTTTTGACATAGGGTGCTGGCAGATTAAGGGCCTCCCATAGCTGCTGCCAGGCCCCTAATCTGCCATGGGCCCCTATATACCGCCTCCTCATGCTGCTGCCAGGTCCAGAGTCTGTCATGGGTCCCTGTACGGCCTCCCATTGCTGCTGTCTCCATCGCCACACTCTGCCATGTGCCACTTTCAGGTCTCCTCACACTGCTGGTGTGTTGAATTTTTTGACATAGGGTGCTGGCAGATTATGGGCCTCCTATAGCTGCTGCCAGGCCCCTAATCTGCCATAGGCCCCTATATACCGCTTCCTCATGCTGCTGCCAGGTCCAGAGTCTCTCATGCCATGTGCCACTTTCAGGTCTCCTCACACTGCTGGTGTGTAGAATTTTTTTGACATAGGGTGCTGGCAGATTAAGGGCCTCCCATAGCTGCTGCCAGGCCCCTAATCTGCCATGGGCCCCTATATACCGCCTCCTCATGCTGCTGCCAGGTCCAGAGTCTGTCATGGGTCCCTGTACGGCCTCCCATTGCTGCTGTCTCCATCGCCACACTCTGCCATGTGCCACTTTCAGGTCTCCTCACACACTGCTGGTGTGTAGAATTTTTTGACATAGGGTGCTGGCAGATTATGGGCCTCCCATTGCTGCTGCCAGGCCCCTAATCTGCCATAGGCCCCTATATACCGCTTCCTCATGCTGCTGCCAGGTCCAGAGTCTCTCATGCCATGTGCCACTTTCAGGTCTCCTCACACTGCTGGTGTGTAGAATTTTTTGACATAGGGTGCTGGCAGATTAAGGGCCTCCCATAGCTGCTGCCAGGCCCCTAATCTGCCATAGGCCCCTATATACCGCCTCCTCATGCTGCTGCCAGGTCCAGAGTCTGTCATGGGTCCCTGTACGGCCTCCCATTGCTGCTGTCTCCATCGCCACACTCTGCCATGTGCCACTTTCAGGTCTCCTCACACTGCTGGTGTGTTGAATTTTTTGACATAGGGTGCTGGCAGATTATGGGCCTCCTATAGCTGCTGCCAGGCCCCTAATCTGCCATGGGCCCCTATATACCGCCTCCTCATGCTGCTGCCAGGTCCAGAGTCTGTCATGGGTCCCTGTACGGCCTCCCATTGCTGCTGTCTCCATCGCCACACTCTGCCATGTGCCACTTTCAGGTCTCCTCACACACTGCTGGTGTGTAGAATTTTTTGACATAGGGTGCTGGCAGATTATGGGCCTCCCATTGCTGCTGCCAGGCCCCTAATCTGCCATAGGCCCCTATATACCGCTTCCTCATGCTGCTGCCAGGTCCAGAGTCTCTCATGCCATGTGCCACTTTCAGGTCTCCTCACACTGCTGGTGTGTAGAATTTTTTGACATAGGGTGCTGGCAGATTAAGGGCCTCCCATAGCTGCTGCCAGGCCCCTAATCTGCCATGGGCCCCTATATACCGCCTCCTCATGCTGCTGCCAGGTCCAGAGTCTGTCATGGGTCCCTGTACGGCCTCCCATTGCTGCTGTCTCCATCGCCACACTCTGCCATGTGCCACTTTCAGGTCTCCTCACACTGCTGGTGTGTTGAATTTTTTGACATAGGGTGCTGGCAGATTATGGGCCTCCTATAGCTGCTGCCAGGCCCCTAATCTGCCATGGGCCCCTATATACCGCCTCCTCATGCTGCTGCCAGGTCCAGAGTCTGTCATGGGTCCCTGTACGGCCTCCCATTGCTGCTGTCTCCATCGCCACACTCTGCCATGTGCCACTTTCAGGTCTCCTCACACACTGCTGGTGTGTAGAATTTTTTGACATAGGGTGCTGGCAGATTAAGGGCCTCCCATAGCTGCTGCCAGGCCCCTAATCTGCCATAGGCCCCTATATACCGCCTCCTCATGCTGCTGCCAGGTCCAGAGTCTGTCATGGGTCCCTGTACGGCCTCCCATTGCTGCTGTCTCCATCGCCACACTCTGCCATGTGCCACTTTCAGGTCTCCTCACACACTGCTGGTGTGTAGAATTTTTTGACATAGGGTGCTGGCAGATTATGGGCCTCCCATTGCTGCTGCCAGGCCCCTAATCTGCCATAGGCCCCTATATACCGCTTCCTCATGCTGCTGCCAGGTCCAGAGTCTCTCATGCCATGTGCCACTTTCAGGTCTCCTCACACTGCTGGTGTGTAGAATTTTTTGACATAGGGTGCTGGCAGATTAAGGGCCTCCCATAGCTGCTGCCAGGCCCCTAATCTGCCATAGGCCCCTATATACCGCCTCCTCATGCTGCTGCCAGGTCCAGAGTCTGTCATGGGTCCCTGTACGGCCTCCCATTGCTGCTGTCTCCATCGCCACACTCTGCCATGTGCCACTTTCAGGTCTCCTCACACTGCTGGTGTGTTGAATTTTTTGACATAGGGTGCTGGCAGATTATGGGCCTCCTATAGCTGCTGCCAGGCCCCTAATCTGCCATGGGCCCCTATATACCGCCTCCTCATGCTGCTGCCAGGTCCAGAGTCTGTCATGGGTCCCTGTACGGCCTCCCATTGCTGCTGTCTCCATCGCCACACTCTGCCATGTGCCACTTTCAGGTCTCCTCACACACTGCTGGTGTGTAGAATTTTTTGACATAGGGTGCTGGCAGATTATGGGCCTCCCATTGCTGCTGCCAGGCCCCTAATCTGCCATGGGCCCCTATATACCGCTTCCTCATGCTGCTGCCAGGTCCAGAGTCTCTCATGCCATGTGCCACTTTCAGGTCTCCTCACACTGCTGGTGTGTAGAATTTTTTGACATAGGGTGCTGGCAGATTAAGGGCCTCCCATAGCTGCTGCCAGGCCCCTAATCTGCCATGGGCCCCTATATACCGCCTCCTCATGCTGCTGCCAGGTCCAGAGTCTGTCATGGGTCCCTGTACGGCCTCCCATTGCTGCTGTCTCCATCGCCACACTCTGCCATGTGCCACTTTCAGGTCTCCTCACAGTGCTGGTGTGTTGAATTTTTTGACATAGGGTGCTGGCAGATTATGGGCCTCCTATAGCTGCTGCCAGGCCCCTAATCTGCCATAGGCCCCTATATACCGCTTCCTCATGCTGCTGCCAGGTCCAGAGTCTCTCATGCCATGTGCCACTTTCAGGTCTCCTCACACTGCTGGTGTGTAGAATTTTTTTGACATAGGGTGCTGGCAGATTAAGGGCCTCCCATAGCTGCTGCCAGGCCCCTAATCTGCCATGGGCCCCTATATACCGCCTCCTCATGCTGCTGCCAGGTCCAGAGTCTGTCATGGGTCCCTGTACGGCCTCCCATTGCTGCTGTCTCCATCGCCACACTCTGCCATGTGCCACTTTCAGGTCTCCTCACACACTGCTGGTGTGTAGAATTTTTTGACATAGGGTGCTGGCAGATTAAGGGCCTCCCATAGCTGCTGCCAGGCCCCTAATCTGCCATGGGCCCCTATATACCGCCTCCTCATGCTGCTGCCAGGTCCAGAGTCTGTCATGGGTCCCTGTACGGCCTCCCATTGCTGCTGTCTCCATCGCCACACTCTGCCATGTGCCACTTTCAGGTCTCCTCACACTGCTGGTGTGTTGAATTTTTTGACATAGGGTGCTGGCAGATTATGGGCCTCCTATAGCTGCTGCCAGGCCCCTAATCTGCCATAGGCCCCTATATACCGCTTCCTCATGCTGCTGCCAGGTCCAGAGTCTCTCATGCCATGTGCCACTTTCAGGTCTCCTCACACTGCTGGTGTGTAGAATTTTTTTGACATAGGGTGCTGGCAGATTAAGGGCCTCCCATAGCTGCTGCCAGGCCCCTAATCTGCCATGGGCCCCTATATACCGCCTCCTCATGCTGCTGCCAGGTCCAGAGTCTGTCATGGGTCCCTGTACGGCCTCCCATTGCTGCTGTCTCCATCGCCACACTCTGCCATGTGCCACTTTCAGGTCTCCTCACACACTGCTGGTGTGTAGAATTTTTTGACATAGGGTGCTGGCAGATTATGGGCCTCCCATTGCTGCTGCCAGGCCCCTAATCTGCCATAGGCCCCTATATACCGCTTCCTCATGCTGCTGCCAGGTCCAGAGTCTCTCATGCCATGTGCCACTTTCAGGTCTCCTCACACTGCTGGTGTGTAGAATTTTTTGACATAGGGTGCTGGCAGATTAAGGGCCTCCCATAGCTGCTGCCAGGCCCCTAATCTGCCATAGGCCCCTATATACCGCCTCCTCATGCTGCTGCCAGGTCCAGAGTCTGTCATGGGTCCCTGTACGGCCTCCCATTGCTGCTGTCTCCATCGCCACACTCTGCCATGTGCCACTTTCAGGTCTCCTCACACTGCTGGTGTGTTGAATTTTTTGACATAGGGTGCTGGCAGATTATGGGCCTCCTATAGCTGCTGCCAGGCCCCTAATCTGCCATGGGCCCCTATATACCGCCTCCTCATGCTGCTGCCAGGTCCAGAGTCTGTCATGGGTCCCTGTACGGCCTCCCATTGCTGCTGTCTCCATCGCCACACTCTGCCATGTGCCACTTTCAGGTCTCCTCACACACTGCTGGTGTGTAGAATTTTTTGACATAGGGTGCTGGCAGATTATGGGCCTCCCATTGCTGCTGCCAGGCCCCTAATCTGCCATAGGCCCCTATATACCGCTTCCTCATGCTGCTGCCAGGTCCAGAGTCTCTCATGCCATGTGCCACTTTCAGGTCTCCTCACACTGCTGGTGTGTAGAATTTTTTGACATAGGGTGCTGGCAGATTAAGGGCCTCCCATAGCTGCTGCCAGGCCCCTAATCTGCCATGGGCCCCTATATACCGCCTCCTCATGCTGCTGCCAGGTCCAGAGTCTGTCATGGGTCCCTGTACGGCCTCCCATTGCTGCTGTCTCCATCGCCACACTCTGCCATGTGCCACTTTCAGGTCTCCTCACACTGCTGGTGTGTTGAATTTTTTGACATAGGGTGCTGGCAGATTATGGGCCTCCTATAGCTGCTGCCAGGCCCCTAATCTGCCATGGGCCCCTATATACCGCCTCCTCATGCTGCTGCCAGGTCCAGAGTCTGTCATGGGTCCCTGTACGGCCTCCCATTGCTGCTGTCTCCATCGCCACACTCTGCCATGTGCCACTTTCAGGTCTCCTCACACACTGCTGGTGTGTAGAATTTTTTGACATAGGGTGCTGGCAGATTAAGGGCCTCCCATAGCTGCTGCCAGGCCCCTAATCTGCCATAGGCCCCTATATACCGCCTCCTCATGCTGCTGCCAGGTCCAGAGTCTGTCATGGGTCCCTGTACGGCCTCCCATTGCTGCTGTCTCCATCGCCACACTCTGCCATGTGCCACTTTCAGGTCTCCTCACACACTGCTGGTGTGTTGAATTTTTTGACATAGGGTGCTGGCAGATTATGGGCCTCCTATAGCTGCTGCCAGGCCCCTAATCTGCCATAGGCCCCTATATACCGCTTCCTCATGCTGCTGCCAGGTCCAGAGTCTCTCATGCCATGTGCCACTTTCAGGTCTCCTCACACTGCTGGTGTGTAGAATTTTTTTGACATAGGGTGCTGGCAGATTATGGGCCTCCTATAGCTGCTGCCAGGCCCCTAATCTGCCATAGGCCCCTATATACCGCCTCCTCATGCTGCTGCCAGGTCCAGAGTCTGTCATGGGTCCCTGTACGGCCTCCCATTGCTGCTGTCTCCATCGCCACACTCTGCCATGTGCCACTTTCAGGTCTCCTCACACACTGCTGGTGTGTATAATTTTTTGACATAGGGTGCTGGCAGATTACGGGCCTCCCATAGCTGCTGCCAGGCCCCTAATCTGCCATGGGCCCCTATACCGACTCCTCATGCTGTGACGTTGCAACAAGGTGGAATTCAACCCTACATATGTTAGACCGCCTTTACGAACAGCAAAAGGCCATCACAGATTTCCTGATGTTAAAAGCGGATAAAGGTATTCCCTGTGTAACTTAGATGTCAGCCATTGGCAGCTCATGCGTGACACCTGCGCTTGCTCAGGCCCTTTGAGGAGGCCACGCTATTCGTGAGTCGGCAGGACTATGGGATGAACGACGTCATTCCTCTGTTGCACGTCCTGGAACAAATGCTGTTAACAATGGCTGGTCAGGGTGCGGTAGACGTGGCGCACAGATCTCAACGCCACATGACCCCTGTGGGGGCAGGACAGGAAGAAGAGGAGGAGGTAGAGGAGGACATTGGTGCTCAGGAATTATTGAGTGAAATGGGTGGTTTTTCCACTCAGCGGACAGGAGTGGAGGAGCAGGAGCATCTGGTAGAGGAGGAGGAGGAGGAGGAGACAGAGGACCCAGACGCACCGTGGCAGTATGCTGTGGAGATGGAGGCAGGGAGTCCCTCGCATTCCTTGGCACAAATGGCCCATAGCATGCTCGGTTGCTTGCGTAGCGACAGCCGAATAATAACCATCAGACAGAGGGATGACTTTTGGCTGTCCACCTTGTTGGACCCTCGCTACCGTTCCAAAATGGTGGCCTTTTTCACACCTGCTGAGAGGGAGGCCAAAATAACGTACTATAAAAACCACCTATGTAGTCAGCTGGTCTCTGCCTGTCTGCGCCAACGTCCATCCTCAGACACTGTGGGCCCTGTGCGCTCGCGTTCCGCTGCCATGGCAGCAGGGGAGGGGTGGGGTGGTAGGAGCAGTGGCAGCTCCACCAGCAGCGGCTGCCTCAGTCTGCAGTCGATGATGAGTAGCTTTCTTCACCAGCGCAGTGAGGAAACTACTAACCAGCCGCAGCAGCAGCAGCAGCAGCAGCATCAGGTGGACCTGGAGCAGGACCTCAAACAACAGGCTTAGGCCTACTTGGACAGCACCCTGCCAACCGAGGTAGACAATCCCCTTGACTACTGGGCAACGAAACTTGACCTTTGGCCCCAACTAGCTGAATTTGCCCTTGAAAGGCTGTCATGCCCGGCCAGTAGCGTGGCATCGGAGCGCGTGTTTAGTGCGGCAGGAGGTATTGCAACTCCGCGGAGGACACGACTGTCCACCCAAAGTGTGGAGAGACTGACGTTTGTGAAAATGAATCAGGCGTGGATTAGTCTGGATTTCAAACCACCAGTTCCTGACACAACTGACTAAATCCGCCATGAATCATGCCCCAAACATGTGCCACTTTCAGGTCTCCTCACACTGCTGGTGTGTTCCATTTTTTGTCATAGGGTGCTGGCAGATTACGGGCCTCCCATAGCTGCTGCCAGGCCCCTAATCTGCCATGGGCCCCTATACCGCCTCCTCATGCTGCTGCCAAGTCCAGAGTCTCTCATGGGTCCCTGTACGGCCTCCCATTGCTGCTGTCTCCATCGCCACACTCTGCCATGTGCCACTTTCAGGTCTCCTCACACTGCTGGTGTATTCCATTTTTTGTCATAGGGTGCTGGCAGATTACGGGCCTCCCATAGCTGCTGCCAGGCCCCTAATCTGCCATGGGCCCCTATACCGCCTCCTCATGCTGCTGCCAGGTCCAGAGTGTGTCATGGGTCCCTGTACGGCCTCCCATTGCTGCTGTCTCCATCGCCACACTCTGCCATGTGCCACTTTCAGGTCTCCTCACACTGCTGGTGGGTTCCATTTTTTGTCATAGGGTGCTGGCAGATTACGGGCCTCCCATAGCTGCTGCCAGGCCCCTAATCTGCCATGGGCCCCCGTACCGACTCCTCATGCTGCTGCCAGGCCCGTAATCTGTCATGGGCCCCTTTTGTCGCTTGTTGGCATATTCCGCTCGTTCAGATGCTCCTTCTCCTGCTACTCCTCTTCACGGATTCCGTCAGCAGTCTTTCTTGGAATCCGTTTCCAAGAGACAACAGTTTGCGAGCACGCACCAGACGGTGCAGAAACTGAACGTCCTCCTGTCCAAGTTGCTGCTGCCAGGCTTGTAATCTGTCATGCGCCCCTGTACCGCCTCCTCATGCTGCTGCCAGGTCCAGAGTGTGTCATGGGCCCCCGTACCGACTCCAAATGCTGCTGCCAGGCCCGTAATCTGTCATGGGCCCCTGTACCACCTCCCCATGCTGCTGCCAGGTCCAGATTGTGTCATGGGTCCCTGTACGGCCTCCCATTGCTGCTGCCAGGCCTGTAATCTGCCATGGGCCCCCCTACCGACTCCTCATGCTGCTGCCAGGCCCGTAATCTGCCATGGGCCCCTGTACCGCCTCCTCATGCTGCTGCCAGGTCCAGAGTGTGTCATGGGTCCCTGTACGGCCTCCCATTGCTGCTGTCTCTATCGCCACACTCTGCCATGTGCCACTTTCAGGTCTCCTCACACTGCTGGTGGTTTCCATTTTTGTCATAGGGTGCTGCATGGCCTCCCATTGCTGCTGCCTCCACCGCCACACTGTGGCTCCACACTCTGGTTTTGGCCCCGTGACTGGCCAAATGAGTGAAGTGTGCGGTGATTCTAAGATCGACGGCACTCATCTGCATGTCATACTGCCTGACAGTATTATTTCTCTTCCCCAGCAGACTCCAAGGGCATTTAAATTAAAGGTACAGTGTTCAGCACTAATATTAAGTCTCTCTGAAGCCTAGAAACACCCTTTTTTAAGTTAAATTCACAGCGAATATATTCGACTCGAATCGAATTTTTTCTACGAATTCGCCGAATCAGTCGAATCGAATTTTTGAATACTTCGCTCATCTCTAATCTACATCTGAGGGAAAACTTTAGAACTAGTGAATGCAGTAGTATCGATGACCATTACAGCTTACTGGATGTATTGGGAATTTCTTTAAGCTATGACATGAATCTAAAAAAGGGCATCAAATGAAAGCTTGAATCAGCATCTGGAAAACAGAGTAAACTCCTCCCTCAACCCAAAACCACATGGTTATAATCACATGCTTTTTTGGATGTACAAAGGCTATAATGAGGAATCACAAGAAAAATATAAACTGTAAATTCAACCTTCTATTTGCACTAACAGTTCATTATTTTAATTCAAGCTTTTGGGAGTGCTCTCAAAAGCTTTTCATGACAAATTAAATGTTAGTGCAAAAAGAAAAAACAAATCAGGTACAAAATATTTTGTGAAATAGTGAATCTCATAGAGGAATTTATCTCATTCTGAATAATATGTGAAGATGACAATAGTATTTAAACAAATAAAACAAACATTTATACCAACCATCTAAAATAACAGTTGGATATCAAGCAGAGTCCAGGGCACAGCAATATACTTGACAAGGTCCTTTGTCACTGTACCTGGCCAGTATCCCAGACTGAGATGTCAAACTTCAAAAGCACAATAAACTTAAAAGTGAGATTGCCAACTATCAGAACATTTACTAATAGTAACTAGAAAATGAGGCTTTCACCTACAAGGACAAAGTAAAGGTTGCTAGGTAGTTGTAAAGTAGATATTGTGAATTTCAACACACTCTGTGAAGAATTTAAGATTCTAAAAACCCTATTATCTCTTTGATCAAGCAGTTCTCTTACTTCAAAAATGATAAAAGTTTAGAATAGCATCACGCTTTATCAGTAAAATGGTAGTCACCACCAATAAAAAACTAAACAGTTACACAGGAGAAGTGAGCAGTTAGTTTGAGAATGCTAACTAAAAGAAAATGATTACTGTAATGTTCTTTTCCAGTAGAATATAAAATATATATATAAAATATGCCTATTTCTATTTAAACTAGATTATAATAGATATGTCCCCACGCTGGGAAAATATGCATGCTAGTGTAGAAAGAATTTTGTTTTAAAGCAGAGCTTTAAGATTTTTTTGCTCATGGTTGCCAGAAGAGTTGGATTAAGGTCAAACAGGGCCCTAGGAAATAGAAATGTGTTAGACACCCCACTTTGATTACCATACCTGACATAGAGAGCATTGGCCACATTTACAGTGTAAAGAATATTGGACTCCTTATAGCCCTACAGAAACTGACACTGACAAGACTGATGGGGCATTATTCCACTCACTGACACCAACAATGGGCCATTATTCCTCCCACTGATATTAATAATGGACCACTACTCCTACCACTGACACAAACAATGGGACAGTTTTCCTCCTCCTACTTACCAAAGGTGCTTTATAAAATTTTTTTTACTCTTCCCTACCACTAACCCTGTTTTTTTTTTTTCCTTCCAATGACATCTAATGCTGGGGCATTTTCATTAGAAATGTCAAAATTTGTTTAATTTCAGCTTCATTCATTACATAAATCATTTAGTTTGTTGCATGCATCCAAAAGTAACGAATGGAACAAAATTCATTTCATATTCATTCTTTATGTTATCATTTGGAGATTTTGATGGACCCACCTCCATCAAACCCAAACACAATAAGTAGGAATCATCTTATTTCACTTTTCTACCTTCATTTTTCTACCTTTCTACCTCTACTGTATTTATTGCAATGTTTCCTTTTCATAAGTTAATGCAAAAAGAATAGTCTGATTATCCAACAGTCAAAGACTACTGCGCTGCTCTCATCCTAATAAAATGAATGAATCTGAATCAATACATATTCATTCATTATGTTATTAAGTTGAATTCATTTTCCCAATTCCCAACTGACTTTGTTTGGTTGGCCACGCATATACAAATCAAACGAATAATCTCTCAACTTCAACCCCAATACAAAAAGAATCCTATTAGAATTTTCACGCTACGCTCACTAGAATAAAAATGAATGAATCTGAATAAATGTGGATCATTTGTTATGTTTTTATGTTATTTTGGATGCTTCAAATCTCTGAATCACACAATGTCAATCTGAATTTTGATTTGTAACAATCCCATATGTCTAATTTACATTTTCTCACTGATTACAGTCCAACCTCCAAAGTATGAAGGACAGTAAGCTGGACCTTTTTTAAAAAAGTTTGGGGACCCCTAACATCAGGGTCTAACTGCTTTGTAACCTTATATAATAGCTACTAATTTCCATGAATTTATAAAGACAATTAACTTATCTTCTTTGGAAAACCTAAACTATATACCGTGCAAGATAAAAGAGATATGCAATTTGCTTTGGAGATTTCAACAAGAAGCACACTTGCTTTGTAAAATGTGTGTTGTGTCAGAGGAGTAGCATTGGACAAATAACTAAAAGTAACAAACATCTCCTGACACATATACACTATTAACTGTATCAAAACTAGCCAAGGCTAAGATGTCAATGCAACCATCAGCACCCTAAATCCTCTGTGTACAGACAAAAGTTTAAAACCCATCTTCAGGTTCAGACTCCAAGCCTATCAATTACCATTCCACCAAAAATCTCCACACTTAATGTTTTGCTCCCTTTTTAGGTATACTAACCTTTTTCCAATGTCTTCAGGTGGGTCAGGTGACGTTCTGGGTCCTCTGATCCTCTTCACCTTTTCTCCAGCCTGAGGCACAGCACTCTGCATGAGGCCATGACACCCTTTAGTAAGGCTAAATGCACCCAGCATTCAAGACTGAAGATATATTTTGATGAAAATGTGCTGTGGGATACATGTCCAGATGTCCAGATGAATATTGCAGCCTGAGCTGCTTTTTCTTTCAATTCTTTTTTATTAAATTTTGAAGGTAATAACAAGTTAAAAAAAGATTATAACATTAGTAATACACTCATATGTCTGCCTTAATCCATCAAACTAGGTTTGGTAATTAACAAATATATAGGTCAAATTGAAAAATGTATACAATAAAGCATACAGTAAGAAAAATTTGTCCAAATAAGACACACATCATATTCGCAGAACAATTATCCGTTTCCTAAACTGAAGCAGGAAATACACTAAGGTGTATATTCCGTATAGTATAGAATCGGCAAAAGAGAGAAATAGAAAGATAGAAGAAAAGATAGAAAAGTAACAAAGCTAAAACTCAAAATCATATTAACTCTAACAGTGTGCACCATAACCTATTAATTATTCCATAGTTAATTCCTATCTCACAGGTCTGTAAGTTTGAATATACCATTACAGCAGGACCACCTGGCGCTAAATACCTTTATAGTATGAGACGAGATGGAGAAAGACTTCTCATAGATATAATGAGAATGTACTCTATTAACAACTTCCGAGATATTGAATGTTGCAGAGAACTTCCATGCATTAGTAATTATCAGCCTGGCTGCGATTAAAATGTGGGCAATTACTGTTTGGTGTTGAACAGGAAATAAGTTTAAGGTAAGATTTAACAGTGCCAAGTGGGGAGTTGGTCTTGTAAGCACCCCTGACACCTGAGAAATTAAGGCAAAAACAGCTTTCCAAAAATTTTGTATACATTTACATTCCCACATAACATGTAATAAATGACCCACACTACCACAATTTTGCCAGCATAAGGGTGTTGCATCTGGGTACATTTTACATAATCTATATGGAGTGATGTAGCGACAAAATACATTTTTAGGGAATTGTCCCAATGATTGGTACACTTCGTAAGGCCTAGGTTATTAGTCAAAGTGGCTTGCCATTCCTCTTGAGTAAAGGATCTTTGCAGACCCCTCTCCCACCTTCCTACACATGCTATTGTGGAACTTTAATTTTCACATTGTAGATACTTATAGAACCACAATATACCCTTTTTCAATCCCAGAGGGTTTAATAGAGCATGCCAAATCTTAGAATCCACTTCCACCCATGTTTTTTGGTTTGATCCATGGTAGTTGCTAATCTGGATATAAGGATATATATTCCTTTCCAAATGCAAGAAGTGGATATCATTAAGTATATGATAACCTGCATCTCTCAATGGTTTTATATTAAGGTTAGGTATAAAATGTTCATACGCTGTTAATGGTGTATCTATTCACTGTTTAGGTGTGGAAAGGTTAGCTTTGGTTAATCCTACCAACCATGGTTCGAGTGTTGCAGAAATAGAAGGAAGGTAGGTATCTATTATTTTAGGTGAAATGATTTTCGCAATTAACAAAGCTAGGAGATCCTGGTTAGGGACCATATTCTATTCTATTTGCACCCATAGTTTATCCGAAGGGACTAGCCATGCTTGGAGGTGATCCAGTAATGCAGCATAGTAATAGGTGGAGATAACTGGAAACCCCACCCCTCCCCTCCCATAGATTTATGTTTGGTAAAAACTGCGAATGGGATCCTAGATTTTTTCCCTTGCCAGATGTACTTTTTTATGGCTGTGTCTAATTTAAGGAAATAGGTATGAGGAATAAGGAGCGGAATTGTTCTAAAGTAGTACAGTAATTCTGCCTTAGGGCACATTTTAATTTAAAACATACCCAGAGATTGGCTATAAGGATTGGTATTTATTATTAGTACTCCGAAATGAAAATTCTGGTGCTGAAACCGAAAATTCAGGATGCACCGAAACCAAAATGGACAGTTTTTAAAAATTAATATAAATTTTGGGAAAAAAATACACTTTAATGATTAAAAAAAAGCACAACATATACCCCAATTTTTTGTAAAATTTGAAAGATGATGTTATAAGAGTAAATGGAGTCAAACTACGGTACATAAAAATCTCCATGAGTGACACTTTAAAATTTTCTACAGGTTACCAGTGTAAAGTTACAGAGGAGGTCTAGTGCTAGAATTATTGCTTTTGCTTTGACGTTCGTGGCGATACCTCACATGTGTGGTTTGAACACTATTTAGATATGTGGGCATGGTCTATGTATGCGTTCACCACTATGTCTGAGCACAGGGGGACAGAGGCACTTTAAACTTTTTTTTTCAATTTCATTCTTTTTTTACGCTGTTTTTTAAAAAATAAGTAATCACTTTTATTCCTATAACAAGGAATGCATTCCCTTCTGATAGAAATATTTAGTGACAGGTCCTCTTTATGGAGAGATATGGGGTCAGTAAGACCCCACACTTCTCTAAAATGTAAAGCATTAGAGCAAAAAAAGCATTTATCTAGTGCTTTAAAAAAAAAAAGTCCTTGTTTACAAGGCTCCGGAACCGGAAGTGACATTGCTCCGGTCCTCCAATGGCATAGAGATGAGTGGAGGCCATCTTTCCTTCACTTATCTCTATGCCCAGCACCGGGATTGTTCAGTGGTTTCTCAGGTAAGGCTGAGAACTACCAAGCGGCGGCAGGTGGCGGTAGCAGTGGCGAGGGGCAGTAGTGGCAGGCAAATGGTGGCAGCAGGGAAGGGGCAGGTTATTTTCAGCACCTGTATCGATGCTTATTATCATATTGGCCAAAACGTTTCGGCCATCAAAAATTCGGTGCACTGCTAGTATATATAAATGTTCAGTTAGTATTATTTCTGCAATCCATGTCACTTTTATATATAGTTAATTAACATTGAAAATATATTTTCATAAAGAAAAGATGGTATTGTAGTGTTTCTTGGTTAGCAATGTGTTAAACTATGTACAGCAACATGTTTTAAAATTTTTGTAACATTTTTTTGATAAACAAAACTATATGATCATGATTGGGATTGATCACGTTTTTGTTTAACAACATAGACACATTATCATGCACAATTCTGATCACATGAACTTTGTTTATCAACATTTGCATGCCCTTTGCTAGCCTGATGATCACATAGCTTTGTTAATAAATGTCAACAAAGCCATGGAAGAATCCCTTCAAATTAAGGGAGTCTCTAGAGCCCACCAAGTCTTCAGGACTAGTGTCCACACTAGAAGATTTCCCCTCTATTTCTTTATGGGGACAACCCAAAATTTGGGATTTTCTGTTACTTTCATTTTCAATGATTATCGTAAACATGGTTAACAGAGAGGGTGAATTTTCCTAATGGGGGCACAGACAGCAATGAAAATCAGCTAAAAAATTGTTTTGCCTTTAATTATACTTTAATTTCACCTTCTCTATGCACTCCAATGCATTTTGTTGAAATGGCAACATTTTTGTCATAAAATTCTGAGAAATTTGAGAAAAGTGAAAGCTCTCAGTTCTAGTCATTCCTGTACACTACACCATTGTAATGTGTAAGCTCAGCTTTGTGGCCCCTGAACCCTGTTCTGCCAAGGTTAGCATATGGGTGACCCATCTCTGATTTCAAATCAATCATTTTTATGGTTAGTGCACAATCTCCATTTTCTTTTGTAGAATTTTTAGAAGTGTTTGGCAGAATATTGGAAAGTTAATAGTCCAACTGTTGCTTTCAAACTGCACTTTGTTCATGTCCATAAATAATGTGTACGTCAGCAATCAACAAACTGTGGCAGCCAGAGACAGGCGATAAGTAAGGAACAGAAAGGTTCATGTTAACATCTTGTTAAGTGATCTCCCTGCAAATGCTAAGTAGTGATAGAATGACTAATCCCACCTATAAAGTGGTAGTAAACTCAATAGTTCTGAATGCTGTTAAACACAGAACCGCACTGCAATCCACATTACAATCATTACCAGACCTGTTACAGCACCATTGGAGTGTCCTTACTTTTATTGCAGCTGATGTTTTATTTCTTCCGATGCTGCAAAAGCAGGTGTTATCTTTAGGGAAACCTCCTGATACCATTCCCAACCTGTCTTCCTCCCTTCTACTACATCACCGCAGCAATCTCGCACATGCGCCGTCCGATATAGCAAAGGCTAATGAAAATACTCTGAGCTCTCGTGGTGCCACAATTACGGGAAGTGAGGACTGCATCACTACAGCACAAAACAATTCACGGCATAGTCAGTGTCAGTCACTGTGCTGTAAATGCTGCCCATGCGTAAATGACATAAACATCTTTACACATCTTCACAAGCATTTACAGGAACCTACATGTAAGTTTTATGTTAAAGGATTAAATGGAGCTAACTAAAGAAGTAGAGTTTACTATCACTTTGAATGATTCAGACTATTGTATTTCAGTTTGTTATATATAGGTCCCACTATTCAGATACTAATTTTTTTTACCTCAAAACAAATGTTCAATATGAATAAACTGGAAAATGTTATTAAATGTGACTAACTTAATTTATGTCTTAGGAGCATGGCTTGCATTCCCAAGGGACAGCAATTAAAACATACAAAATGTGTAAAGACAGAGTGATGGTTTAGCACTGTTTAATCTTTGTCTTTGTACATCTGAGTATGCAATTTTGTGGTTTCAACCTGAAATAATCAACCTGTCAGCATGAGAGCTCCAAATTATATATTTAATGGTGAAAATACAGCTGTATGAGAGCATGGTGAAGATACAGCTGTATGAGAGCACGCCCTCTGGCCACCCATTGCTCTGATTAAGTTGATTACAGTTCACATTTTTATAGGGTTTCTTTAGCACAGGCTACACCCATCATTGCTTATCAGTTTACAACACCTGTGATGTATAGTGGACCAAAAGGAACAACAAAAATTATTCAAACACCATTCTAGCTGCTTATTACAAATAGAAAACTAAAATTTATATTAAAAGACATATATATTAACTTATAATTGTATATATCTCTATATAGGCATAATAATAATAGCCATTACTAGTGTAATGGATCTCACTCTAAGACACTCATGTACTTACTTATAACATAATTGAACACTTTTATTACTGTTATTTCATTAAGATGTACTGTTATGATGTAGGATAGAGTAAGGATCACATTTATCCCTATACATTATTCCCTCCCTTTGACCCTTACTAATCATACATCTCGCTCCTAGCACACGAATGTGCAATGTCGGGCAGATTCTTCACTTTCATTATTCTTAACGTTTTATCACACATCAGTTTTAACAATTACAATGCAGACAAGGGACATATAGTCCAGCTGATTCACACATGACCATCAGAGAGGCTGTAGAGAACGTCAAGGTTCTCTACATTTTAATTGGTATGCCCTGAAGCAGTGGGCAATGATGCATGCATAAATGGCTTGGACTATAGAAAAATATGTTTTCCAACTTATCAGTGAATGACCACGGTGACCTTTTTGATGGGTGATGCCCCAATGTGTGTCTGACTAGCTAATTGAATGCTTCTTCATTACCTACTGTATGTTCATAGAATACATACATGTAGCTATATAGATGTAATGGGGGAGGATTCCCCTTGGGGTAAAGCAGGGCTAATTGATCACATTGCATCAAATGAAATTGTTCTTTTGAGTACAATAATACTTTTTACTCAAAGAATCGTCTCTGGGTCCTAACAATGGTCAGTGTATAGTACATGTCAGAAAATCAGGCTCCACGCCTATTTCTGATTCACCAACAACTTGAGGATTTCAGGGAAAAAAATACTTTCCATAACGGGGTAATTTATCTAAGGTAGCTGAACCCTCAAGGTATTCCTCACACGTAGGCAAGCTTATTGCTTTGCAATCCAATCTCTAAGCTGGTACCTCTCCACCCATACATACAGGACTTAACTTTGCCTAAATAGAACTATTTTCTGTTACAGCAGCATAGCATCAATCCACCATTGACTCTTTCTATCACTGTAACAAGAAACAAACTATTTCCATAAATTCAGAATTAGTTCAGTAAAGTAGAGGTGGCCAGTAAACAAACAAAATGCTCAGAAGAGAAGATCTAGCTTAAAGTGGAAGAAAACCCTAACTATAGCTATTCTTACAAATTTTCCATCCTGCATCCTCTAACCTATCCTGCCTAACCAGTATAAAAAAGATCTTTGTACTTTCCTGTTTTCAGTCTTCTCCAGTCCGATCCTGCAACTTTTAACCCACCTGGCGGTATTCCCGAGTGTAGCTCGGGGTTAACTTTCAGTACCAAAAGCAGTAACCCCGAGCTACACTCGGGATTGCCCTGCAGAGTTGCTCAGGGATTCCCTCTTGCACTTACCTTGTCCTTTGCTCCCGCGATGTCCCTCCTGCACCGTCCCCGGCCATCTCCTCTGGCCAATGCCAGCATCCGCCTTCCGAGTTCCGTTCCCTGCGAGACGTACGGGAAGTATGGGGGACGGAACCGGCGGGAAATTCAAAAATTGTAAAAGTGACATTTACTAAATACACTAAAGTCACATAGTATTACATTACTGTATCAAACCATTTCACATACATTTTGTCCCTACTGCTTTGTCCTGTGCCCTGCCTGCATTTTTACTGTTCTTTCTGCCTGGAAACTGAGAAAAGTCCATGGCGTCCAAAAAGCGTCCCTTTAGGTCAAAAGTGGTGTTAGACCAGCTAGAGAACAGCGATAGTAAATTAGAACCACTTGCAGAATTGAGTGATAATGATTTGTGGGGAAATTCGTCATCAGACACTGAAAACGATTTTGCGACTAAGCTCAGTGATGTGCGAACTTCGTGCTATATTTCAAATTTCAGTGGTTTTGGTTTGATAACATTATTGAATTAAATTTATTATTATTATATTATAATTTTTTTATGATTATTTATTATATTATAATGTATGTTTTCATGTTTCAAATGTTTTCATACCCGCAGGGGCGGACTGACAACTCATGGGGCCTCCAGGCAATAAGGGATCATGGGGCCCCTGTGTCCTTGCCCAAACTCAATAAAGCCTATGAAAAAGGTACCAGGGGCATCTCATGGGGCCCCCTACTGACCCCGGGCCCTCAGGCAGTGCCAGAGTTTCCAAATGGTCAGTCCGCCCCTTCATACCCGGAATGTTTACTAGACTCTTGTTCGGACAGATTTCAGCGAGTTATTCCTAAAAATTACAGGCCTACAATAAAAAAAGAACATATTTCCATGCAAAAAAATCATACCGCTAGTGAGGTTAATTAGCAACGGTGGTGAATTTCAGGAGCTGTGACATCACCCATAGGTTACCATGGCCCCTCCGCTGTCAGCTTTCCCTTCTATCTCCTGCACCAGCCACTCATTGACACAGAGGAGCCTCAGATGTGGGATTATGTGACTGTAATGGATCAAATGTGAGGCATCACCATGAATGCCAGAGTGAGAGAAATTGTTCTAGCACCAGAACTCTTGTGTAACTATAAACTGGTAAAATGCAAAGGCTTTTAAAGTATCGCCTATGGAGATTTTTAGGTATCGTAGTTTTGCACCATTCAGTGTACACAATTTTAAAGTGTGACATGTTAGGTATTGCTGTAACATCATCTTTTATATTTTTTTTTAATGGGTATTATATTGTGTTTGTATGCACTAAAATTCATTAAAGTGTATTTTTCCTCAAAAAATGTTGCGCAAATATTGTGTGACATAAAAAATTGTCACACCCACCACTTTTTTCTCTAGGGCCTTTGCTATATATATAAATCCGAAACTGGTTTAGAGGCACTCATGGGTCTTGCAGAGGAGGAAGATCAAAACCAGCAGTGTTTATATTGTCAACATTTTGATGAAGCTTAGTCCATCTTTCTCAAGACACTACAACATGGAAGTAAACAGAGAAATAAACCCAAAGTCCCACCCACCAACAACACCCCCTAGTGATGACCTCACACAGAGCAAGGGTTAAAAGACACATACAGGGAAGAGGTCAAAGAAAGATAAGAAAATGAGTAAATCACAATAGTTCATCAAAAAAGCAAAATATGCAAAATCCTATAATGTTTGGGGGTTTTAAATAATTTTCTAGCAAAAAAAATAATGATTTTTGTTTTTACATGTAGAAGAGGAATGGTAGAAGTGGCCTGGTAGGGAAGTAGTTACACCGGCAGCTAACCTCCTTTCCTTGGTGCTCCCTCTCCTGACTGGAGAAAATCTCAGCAATCAAAAAGAGATCAAGAGAGATGAAACAATGATCATTATGGACTCATAACTGGGGGAACTCTTTATTAAATGGAGGGCTTACAATTATACTGTACATGGCGCAGCGCACTAGCATGTGGACTTGGCCAAATCTTGGTGTGTGCAGGTGCTCTGAAATCAGCTGTTGTGCTTTTGATCCTAATGTGTTTTGTGTCTGATTGCAGACACTGACAGAACAAATTCCTCAGATTTTTTTCTTTTTTTATTACTAGAAACATAAAATGGAGGAAGGAGTTAGCAGCGCTGCGAGAATTCATAAATAAGAAAATATATTGACTAGATGTAAATGGCCCCAGCCCACCTTTTTTCTAAATCTACAGCTTTGTATGCTGTGAGCAGCAGAGCTATCTGCTACTTCCAGTCTCCCAGAAGGCCCCAGGGATCCATCACATTTCTTTCTTTGGAACCTGCTGGCACTTTGATAACAGCACAAATCAGCACACTTGCACAAGTCTAACAATCTTCCCTGTAACAGTTTGCCTTTGAAGTATATAACAAGCATTTAGGAGATTCTGGAAGTGCCAAAAACACTGCTGTAACTTAATCCTTAGGAAAATAATTTGAAATCTTAAAATGCTAATTTTCCCAGGAGCAAACAGATTTTTTACAAGCTGATCCAGGCCATGAAGTGTTTAGCAATGAAAAAATGCCAAATACTTTATTCCTTTTTTTTCTTACAACTAATACATTTTAGGGATTCTTTAATAATGGCAAAGAGCTACGGTGTTCAGTAACCTGAAGCAACCAATCAGATTTCAAATTCAAATAAATATGATTATGTGGAACAATGAAAGGTATTTTAGAATATTTTTTAGGTTGTTGGTTGTTAAGGACACGATGTTCTCAATGAACAACACATAGGATGACATTGTTCCTAAGAAACAAAAATGTGATATAATTATTAACCCATGTTCTTCTACTTAGATTCCATACTTGCCAACTGCCCCAGATTTGCTGGGACAGTGCTGCTTTTTAAATAAACGTCCCACCTCAGCTGTGTTCCCTTATGGTTTGTCCTGGGTGGCTAAAACTCTGCAGCTCCACCTTCTACATCACAGAATCGTCAGGAAAATGGAGAGGTGAGGTATCTGCACAGATCTTGGGAAGGAGGGACTGGGCTGCAGTGATGTGCTTGGGTCAGGCATTGAAAGTAAAGGTGAGCTTGGGAGGAAAGCACTGGAAAATGAGGTGTGCTGGGAGGACATTGCAGGTAGAGGTGTGTTTGGGGGGTGGCATTGGGGGCAGGAGTGTGCTAGGGGGACATTCCAGGCAGAGGTGTGTGTATGGGATGCATTGGAGGCTGATTTGTGCTGGGGGTACAGATGTGGCAGAGATTTTCCAGGGGTATAGAGTTGTGCTGGGGGGGTAAAAAGGTGTGCTGGGTACAGACATTTCTGGAGGGGGACATAGATATTTTGGGGGGTACAGATGTGGCAAAGGTGTACTGGGGGATACAGAGTCATGCTGGGAGGACATTAGCTGCAGAGATGTTCTTATGGGTACCCAAGTGTTGGAGGAGCATTGGTGGTAGAGGTGTGCTGGGGGTGGACGGCAGTGGAGGCAGAGGTCTGTTGCAGGTGGGGGCATTGGAGGCATAGGTGTGCTGGGGGGTATTGGAGGCATAGGTGTACTATGGAGGAATTAGAGGCAGAGGTGTACTGAGGGGGTACAGAGGTGTGCTGGGGTAACAGATGTGGCAGAGGTATTCTGGAGGTATAGAGTTCTTCTGCGGGGGTACAAAGGTGTGCTTGGATAAAGATGTGTAGGAAGAGTACAGATATATTTTTGGGGAGGGGGGTTAAAGACATGGCAAAGGTGAACGGAGAGGTCAGTGGTGGCAGAGGTGTTTTTATGGATACCCAGGTGGGTTGGGGGCAAATACAATTTAGCAAAAGTGTAGATTTACAATTTACATTTTTACTGAGCACTGAGAGTACAGATATTGCTATATTTTCAGAGCTACTACATTGGACCTTTGGGTTTCAGCTCCTGCAGGTGCAGAGTCATCCGCAGCCACTCTGTCCACCCCTCCCTCCTCTTGCCCAATCACAAAGTCCTTTGTATAAGGTGAATCCATTTATAAAATACTGTACAGAGCCTTCTGTGAATGGACAGCAGAGTAGAGTGGCAGGCAGAACAGCTGCTCTGTGAGAAAAGATAGTGATAGCTATACTCCCAGTGTAAAGTCCACAAGGTGGTATGCACCTTCATATTCCTGATATGTGCCTGCTGTACCGTGCACTTGTATAAAAAAAGTATCCTGTCCTCTTTGTATTTCTTCCTTTGTGTGAAATAGCTTGTGTTCCCACAAGTTCCTCTGCTTTCCCTTTAAATAATGACTACACTAGGCATGAGAACACACCATTGTCAGTTCTTTAGGTATGCTATGCCAGTTCTCCTTCAATGATCAGACATGCCCTGACACGCCCCCTCCTGCATAGCCATTCACTGGGGAAATCAGTGTACTGTTGTTTCTCCTCGCCCACCTCTTATGCAGTTGAGAACAGAGGGCATGTGATCACTTCTAAGAAAAGGGGGAAAAACGTGTTTATGTTAGTTATATTGTTTTATAGCTATACAAAAATGTTTTGCCTTTCATTTCTATTTTAAACTAAATGGACTGAGAGTTTACATATGCTTTAAACCACAGTAATCCAGCACATGTTAGAAAGTGTCTGAATTCCTGGAATTCAGCTTTAAAGCATGGCATTAGGTTAACAATGTGTCTGTATTAGAACCACACCAATTTAAATGAATATTCAACCCTCAAGTAAAATTCATACTCTGCATTCAGTGGCTGAAGTCCTTAGCTACTTCCATGTTTACTTAAAGCTGTATTAAGCCCAAAACCAAAAATGTAATATATTGCAGCTTACCAACCATTAGATGGTTGCTGTATTAGTTTTCTTTTTACAGTACATGTTTTTTTCCCTAAATTTTCCCCAGGTGATTTGGTGAAAACACATGTCCTGTATCAAAGTGCCCTCCCCCCTCTGGATGAATAAGCACAGGAGGCCCCTATGGACAGCTGGACAGCAACATTGTCAGTCTAAGGGGGGGGGGGGATTATTATAACAACATTGTTTCCTTCAGGGAAAAAGATTTTACATGAATAAATAAAAGATGTAAGCAGCCCCTACAATGGTAAATGGTTTGTCTTAACAGTCTAACTAATACATCTGCAGGGCAGCTTGGACTGTTTAAAAACAACAGACTTATTGACTGGATCACCAGAAGATAAAGGAAAGAAAACCTAAAAGAGAAAACAAATGCAGCCATCATATCTAAGAATTGGAAAGGTACGTCATAATAAATGTTTCTTTTTGGGTTGAATACTGCTTTAAGTGTACCAGACTGTGCATATTACTTAAAAAGCAACAAAAGTGCTTTAAAACACATCCCCATTGACCTCTGTAGCTGCAGGTTCTGTGTGTGGACTAATTTATCATCACAATAAACAGAAGCACTGAATTTGCTTCTCTCAACTTTATTTCTTTTGGCAGTAGAGACCTGGCACTCTTCCAACATAAAACAAAAAAAAATACAAAAACAAAAGCCATGTCTAGTAAGCTGCTAGAAACCTGATTACACTGTTTCTGTTGTTAATTTGAGGATGAATTACTTCACAGTGTATGCAGCTACAGAAGTCACTGATGACTTGTTTTAAACTTATTTGTTTGTTAAAAATATTCTAGTTTCACATAGTTGTGTTTTAGTAGCAAACATGGCAATACACTCATACTGAATGGCACCCCAAGGCAGTACCATTCATTCTTCATGGCACAGCACTGGAGCCATATATTGCACCAATGGTGCCCTGCATTTCACACGCATTGTGTATGGCAGTGTTATATACAGTGCAGGCACCTTTTCAAGTGTGTTAGATGTATTAGGAAGCCCATTTAAATGAATGAGCTGCCTTAAAGCCATACAGGTTAGTACACAGCATAGCACATGGTAGCACTCATGCTTTAAGATGTTAATGGGCCCTTAATGTCCATAAGCTAGGCATGAAGGTGCTTTAGCAAGGCATGTCTGTGTCCCCAGATTTTTGGTACTTTTTTATATAATCTCCGGACTTCGGTTTCATTCAGGAGTTTCTTTAATAAAAGGCCACCTTACATTATGGGACAGAGTTGAGCCAGGTAAAGGAAACAAGGATCGGCCCCTTTATTGAGAACTGGGCAAGATTTAACAGCAAAGCATAAGATACAGTGGGGCAAAAAAGTATTTAGTCAGCCACCAATTGTGCAAGTTCTCCCACTTAAAAAGATGAGACAGGCCTGTAATAGTTTAATGACACAATAGTGTCATTACAAAACATAGAGTAATCTTTATTGGTACTAACAATGCATTTATTTCTTAGAAACAATTTAATGGAAAGCTCATTGAAGATAGGTGCATTAACTTTTGCATTACAAGGGTTAACACTGAAAGTAAAGAGTTTTATAGAAAAGTAATTAAGAACATCTTGCTCCATCAAGTAACTGTAGAAATCTGTCTATTAAAGGGACCAGAGGGAGTAGCAACCCAGTAGTCTACTGGAGTGTGGAATGTTAGGCACAGGTCATTAATCTTAGATATCTCACTGTGCAATGCATCTGTCTGCGTGTCAATAACACCAGTAGCTTTACTCCTCTATGTACTGTATTGATAAGTGAACAGGAATAGTTGTAATGTACCATAGCTACAGAAACGTCACAGATACTGCAAATGTAGTTATGTCAACAGAGACGCATTATCATAGCTTGCATTCAGCAGACCAAAAAAAAAAGACCTTATTGATAGTTACATACTAATCACAAGAACTTTGCCGGTGTCTTGTTAAAACATTGCAAGCCAACCCTGATATGCATTTTATATACAGGACCAGTATCCCTATAGAAGATGTATTTTGCTGGAAGCAAACATGCAGCAAGCTGAATTTTGTCTAATGCACCTTGCTAGATTGTCGCAATTGTCATCCACTGTTGCGTAGATTGTCCTCCATTGTGTAAAATGTATTATAAATAGCATTCACTTTCATGCCCACATTCATCTGATGTACCCATATAAAGTACCTTTCAAAGGATAACTCCCACTCCACTGTGGGGACTCTCCAGCATTCATGTAGATCCCTGGTGCCCAATATTCTTTAGACTGGCTTCTAGTAGTTAAATGGCTTATTTTCTTTCACACTATCTTACCCTTTTCCATGCTTTCCACCTCTTTTCTCCTTTTATGTTTCTTTTCCTTGTATCTTATATAATGGATATTGTGAGAAGAAATATCAAATATGGAATTTTTTAAGGGGCTAGAATAAGAACAGATGTGGAAGCACTGTATTGCAGAGGGGTTATAATAGCAGAGATCTCTAGTAGCCTTACGTAATGTATCTCTGGTCTATGACTGTCTCCCAAAACATGTCTCCAGTCTTTGACTGTCTTTTAAAGCATGCCCTTAGTCTCCAGCAACTCCAGCATATTTGCAGTCTTTGGCCACCTCCTTTAGAATGTCCACAGTCTCTTCTAGCCTTCTCTTGTAGCATTTCTGTATTCTCTAACCATCTATTTTTGTCTGCAGTCTCTGATAGCTTTTTGTAGTATAACATTCTGTGATATCAAGGAGCATGCTTTATAATGAGAGTTGACCACTACTGATGTAGTAAGTGTAACCTGAAGGCTCTGGAACAGCTCCCCCTCTAGACTGTGAAATGGTGAATTGGAAAATACAGTAGGTGACCAGCCAGAAAGTATAGCTTAAACTCTGTATGAACCCAGCCAGCTATTTTGTTCCCCACTTGCTAGCTTAAGATGGCCTTTAAAAACAGGCAAAGTTCCAACTGTAGCAACAAACATTTCCAAAAGCTTGCACCCTAAAGCGATCAAACCTTTATGCTGGATTCCCTGGTTTTAAAAAAAGGATGGTAATATGATGTCTACACCACATCTGGTAGCCCCAGGTATTCATTTGATGATTATGTTTTTGTGCTCTCCTCATCCTCTCCATTAGGGCACAGTGTGCGGTAATCTTGCCTCCCTGCCTTTTGACCATGCTGATGTCTTTCCTCCATATGTTGTTTACACCCAGATAATATCTGCAAGCAACAACTTTAAAGAAACTCATTTGGGACTTTCCAATGAGAAAGAAATGGCTGATTATAAACAGACAGATGGACTGACATCTGCCAGAGCTTCAAACTCACCAGAGTCACCACCATTTTGAAAAGTTTCGACATGAAAAATGTGTATACTCTGTCTCCTGCTCATAATGAAACAGTAGCATAAGGCAGGAAGAGTACATTTAATGAAAATAAAAGAAAATAGAATATAACGGGGTATTTCTGAGAAGAAATGGACAATGTTAATGCAATATGTATACACATGGCGAATGAATGACACATAGTAGAAGCTAAGCTTACAAAAAAAAAATTTACATTCTGATAAAGAATACATAATGTGTTATTGTGCTCATATATATGAATCTATATTCATGTAGGAATTCTAAGAAATGGGTATATATACAAGGTTTATGCTTGTGAAGCTTGACACAGGGCAAATCACTTTCTATTTCTTCATCACAAGTAAGGAATTGAGCTGGAACTCTTTGTCACTGTATTCCATTAAGCATTACATTAAGGTATAAAACAGGGTCTCGTACGAAACAGTATTCAGTTGTTCACACAGAGAGGATCAAACATAATGCATATAGCCCATTACTGAGTAAATAGAAAATTCATTGACACAATACCTACAGAGTAAGCTCTGTTTAGCAGAGAAGATGTACCGGAGTGGGTAAAAGGTAGGGGGGGGGAGTCACAGCAAACCATAGCACATATAGCAATGATATATAATCGGAGTGCCCCAAGATAATACAGCATTTTTATCCTGTGGTATTTGAATTACATTCTTTCTATGTTCAGGTGTTTAGTGTTCATGGGTCACACAAAGCCATGTGACACAATAACTCAATTTACCTAAATGACAGTTTAGCAACATATACACTCACTGGCCACTTTATTAGGTACACCTCGCTAGTACCAGGTTGGACACCCTTTTGCCTTCAGAGCTGCCTTAACCCCTTGGTGCCGGCACCTCCTGGCCCTTTAAGGATTTCAGAAGCTGGTTTTAGGGTCATGTGACCGCTGTGATTCGCCGTCACGGCGGTCACATGATCAGGAAAGGTCCCGATCAAAAGAGGAGATTAAGACCTTTTTGTGAGTACCGGACACGTGTGCTGGGAGCACACCGGATGCAGGCTCTCAGCACATAAATTTTTCTTAATTGCACGCAATTGTGCAGCCGTTCAACGTCAAGGCCCAGACGCCAGGGGGCCACACATTTGCGTGCAGCCAGCGTGAAGAGGTTAATTCTTCGTGGCATACATTCAACAAAGTGTTGGAAACATTCCTCAGACATTTTGGTCCATATTGAGTTACTGCTGCATTTCTATCATCTCAAACCTGCCCATTCTCCTCTGACCTCTGACAGCAACAAGGCATTTTTGTCCACACAACTGCCACTCAATGGATTTTTCGCTTTTTTGGACCATCTCTGTAAACCCTAGAGATGGTTGTGCGTGAAAATCCCAATAGATCAGCAGTTTTTGAAATACTCAGACCAGCCCGTCTGGCACTAACAACCATGCTATGTTCAAAGTCACTTAAATCCCCTTTCATCCGCATTCTGATGCTTGGTTTGAACTTCAGCAAGTCGTCTTCACCACGTCTAGATGCCTAAATGCATAGAGTTGCTGCCATGTGATTGGCTGATTAGAAATTTGTGTTACCAAGCAATTGAACAGGTGTAATAAAGTGGCTGATGAATGTAACTTATATACAGAAATTATTGCCAATAAAAATGCTTTTGCACATTTACTGCTAAAAAAAATTATGCGAGGCATATGTATGAGAAATAGAGTGCAAACACACAAAACAATCAGGTATGAGCTATTAGATGTAAATGCAAAACATTTTTTTCTTTTTTTTTGGAGAGTAAAATATGGTTAAAAATCTAATTTTTTAAAATTTTGGTGGCTGTCTATGCCCCATTGGGGAGATTCTGCCCTAAAGACAATACAGAAAGTAATAAGAAATTTCTCCAAAGTGAGGGGAAGTCTCCTGGTAGACATTTGTCAACAGAACAGGTAACCGTATTCAAAAACATCCACTCTGTTTTTGCTTTGGTGACAAGTATAACATTTTTCATAATTTTCCCACAGGCAATCGCTATCAGATAAAAAAGAGAGTGTGAATCTGTCACAGCGTGAGAAAAGTACTACTGATAACCGGCAATTGTCAGAGGACATATCGGCACCGATCATCAGGGCACTGATGGTCAGTGCCCTGATGATCAGTGCCCAGCAGTGCCACCCACCAGTGCCGCCCACCTGTGCCAGCAGTGCCGCCCACAAGTGCCCAGCAGTGCCACCCATTAGTGCCCAGCAGTGCCACCCACCTGCGCCCATCAGTGCCTAGTAGTACCACCCACCTGTGCCCAGCAGTGCAACCCACCAGTGCCCATCAGTGCCGCCCATCAGTGCTGCCCAGCAGTGCCACCCATCAGTGCCCAGCAGTGCCACCAGTCAGTGCCGTCAGTCAGGGCCACCCATCAGTGCTGCCTATCAGTTCCCATCAATGCCACCTATCAGTGCCCAACATTGTTGAATATCAGTGCAACATCATCAGTGCTGCCTCATAAGTGCCAGCTCAGCAGTGCCGCCTATCAGTGCTGCCTATCAGTGTTGCCTATCCATGTCACCTCATCAGTGCCGAATATCAGTGCCCATCAGTGCTGCTTATCAATGCCCATCAGTGCCGCCTATCAGTGCCGCCTATCAGTGCAGCCTCATCAACACACATCATTGAAGGAGAAAAATTACCTTTTGCTAAATTTTCTAATAGAAACAAAGAAAAACTTTTTTTTTAAATTTTTGCTCTTTTTTGTTTATAGCACAAAAAATAAAAACACCACCAAAAGAAAGCTGTATTTGTGTGAAAAAAAATTATAAAAATGTTATATGAGTGCAGTGTTGCATGACTGCGCAATCGCCATTCAAAATGCGACAGCGCTGAAAGCTGAAAATTGGCCTGGGCATGAAGGCAGTAGGCAAATGGTTAAAACTGCCACACACTATCCCCAAAATGTTTTGGCATTAGATGCAATTTAACCACTTGCTGTCCTTAGGCCTTTTAAAACGCCCTGGGTTTGAAGTGGATTAGCTGCTCAGTAAAAGTTATCCTGGCAGCTTTAAAGCCACCTGATCACTTTCATGGTAGTGAGAAGAGCTTGTTAACCATCTTCTGTTAAATGAAAAAAGTGTAAGAAAATGAATCATAATATAAATAAAAGTTTAAAAAAATTTAACACACACCATGCATGAGCACAAAGTCAAGGGCATGAATGGGGTCTGCACCTGTATGTAAAAAGCAACTGCACAACACAGGAGAGGCACTTCTGTAGACATTGCACAGGGAACAATAATTTTAGGTGCATAAATTATGGTTTACTCTAAACTGATAACCTTTAAATACTTTTTAGTGCTATAGTTTATTCAGGTACAATAGATTAAATAGTTTTGTTATTTTATCTGTGCGTGCAATTTTGAGTCTTGATATGTTTGATATCTATTTACTCAACACAACCATAAAATGGGTATTATATTGTGTTTGTGTGTACATTTTAGTGTATTTTCCCTAAAAATATGCATTTTATAAGCAGTTTTGCAAATTGTAAAAATTGCAACTGCTGCCATTTTATTCTACAAGCCCTCTGCTTTCAGAAAATATATAATTATTTGGGGATTCTAAATATTTCAAGAAAAAAATGCTGACTTTAACATATGTGCAAAACATTTTAAAATTGCCCCTGTAGACAAGCGGTTAAACAACTATCATGAGACCTTCTTGGTTGTGGCAACAGTAAGGTGGTACCAATGGGACAATGATTGCCATCTCCTGCACCACTGCAGGACTTGTGCCTTACTTACTCAGCTCTGCAGTTATCTGCAGCTAACCAATTCTTAGATCTGTTAGCTACATTAGTTTTATCATTTTAGATTTTTATAATATTTTCACCTGTTGATCCAGCCAGTAAGTCTGTTATTGTTTAACTTCCTTTAACATACCAAGCTGTCCAACAAAAGTTGCAGTTAGAAGGTGGGGACAAACCATTTAACACTGACAGGGATGCCTACAATGGTTAGCTTTTATTTATTTATTTATGTAAAACCTTTATCCCAAAAGGAATGTTAAAGCTTCTGCAACCTCTCCCCCAATCCCCACCTCAGTGTGACAGCGGGCAGATACTCTCTCAGCACCCACTGTCACAATCCAATATTTTCACCTGCAAGAAAAAATAATAAATGCACATTTGTTTTCTGCAAAAATGCATTTGTTATTTTTTCCTAAAAGGTGAACTTATCCTTTACTGACAGGGGTGAGCTTATCCTACACTGACAGGGGTGCCTACAATGGTTATCGTTTATTTATGTAAAACCTTTATCCCAAAAGGAATGTTAAAGCTCCTGCAGCCTCTCCCCCAATCCCCGCCTCAGTGTGACAGCGGGTAGATCCTCTCCCAGCACCCACTGTCACAATCCAATATTTTCACCTGCAAGAAAAAATAATAAATGCACATTTTCTTTTCTGCAAAAATATGCATTTGTTATTTTTTCCTAAGAGGTGAACTTATCCTTTAAATAAAGAAAAAAGTATACTGCTAAGCATTTGCAGCTGTGGTTCAGTGTAGTTCTTAGGGAAGCTTAGTGCAGTCTGTAAAGGCTATGTCCAGGGGTGGGAGTTGTCCCTGCCATAGGTCATGGGGTTGCATTTTATATTCCTGGCTAAGATGAAGAATAATATATGTATTACCATCACTGATGGTAATACTGACTGGTTTCTCATTTTCTTTGTTTCATTTGCTAGTTTTTATAAATAGGCTCCTCTCAGCCTCACTTACACCTAATTATAGAGAGAGCCCAATTAACTTGTAATATATGAATATCTTTTCTCGGTTAAGTTTAGCTATGAAATGTAGCTGAATGACAACTTCCCTGGAGAAGTAATGATAGTAATTTCTCGAAGGACTGATGCTAGCCATGAGGCAAAACTGTACTGCAAAATATTTATTTGCAATACTTATATAGCGCACAGATATCATGCTGGAAGAGTGAATACGTCCTCTATAGAAATGCGAATGGCAGTATGTCATTTCATGTAGCAACAAATATACTTTGCAAATCCCTCTAAATAATAAGAACTTCTCAACATATATATTCTTTCTCTCTTCTATGGCATTATATAATTTGTATTCCTCTAGCTAGATATGTTTGTTTTATTATCTCCAATGCAATGTCTGTGTAACTGAGCTAGCCCCTGCTTTCCTTTCCGTGGTGAGACATCTTATGTTCCTGTGCCTTCTCTGATTCACACTGGGTCAGTACATGGTTCATGGTGAGTGGGGCAAGGGGAGCATCTTGCATCTCCTCTCCAGCATCCTTGAGAAAGATCCTCAGGCTGCTTCTTGGTAACACTTCCCAACTTGAGTTTAAATCAGCTAAAACCATTCCAGGTACAACAAAATCAAAACTGTTCAAAGTCTTACAGTAGAAAAGCCTGTTGTTTGATAGCATGCTGTAGAGAAGGACCCTTGCTCTGTCTATGCAAGCAGCAGTCTCATTGCGGAGGTCTGACATGTCCTGTTCTTATTCAAACCTGTAGCACTACCCCTTAAGGGGTGCTTAGTAATTGTTGGGTTCCCTGTCAATCTGAACCTTTTGTTGAAAGCCCAACCTCTGCTGACACCACCTTGCTCTCGTGACCAAAGTAAATCACAACTGTAAAATTAATTCACACACAAGTTAGTACAGTATAGACCAATATGAAATTTATATTGGAATTAAAAGTAACTTGGCCAAAAAGAACAAATTAACACTTATATATGCAGCAAATATAATCACTCTTGGTAATTGTGAGCAAAAGTAACGACATTCACTATAAAGCAACAATAACTGTTAGCAAAATCCCCTCTGAACAGAAACAACTTAACCTCCCTGGCGGTATTCCCGAGTGTAGCTCGGGGTAAAGTTTCAGTACCACAAGCAGTTACCCCAAGCTACACTCGGGAATACCATGCGGTGCTGCTCTGCGATCCCTTGATCACTTACCTTGTCCTGCGCTCCCGCGATGTCCCTCCTGCAGTGTCCCCGGCAATGTAATCCGGCGGATGCCGGCATCTGTCATCTGGGTTCCGTCCCCTGCGAGCGTCGGGACGTACGAGGGACGGAACGGCGGGAAATTTGAAAATGACAAAAAGTGACATTCACTAAAATCACTAAAATCACATAGTAAAACATTACTGTATCCAACCATTTCACATACATTTTGTCCCGAGTGCTTTGTCCTGTGCCCTGCCTGCATTTTTACTGTTCTTTCTGCCTGGAAACTGAGAAATGTCCATCGCGTCCAAAAAGCGTCCCTTTAGGTCAAAAGCGGTTTTAGACCGGCTAGAGAACAGCGATAGTAAATTAGAACTACTTGCAGAATTGAGTGATAATGATTCGTGGGGAAATTTGTCATCAGACACTGAAAACGATTTTGCGACTAAGATCAGTGATGTGCGAACTTGGCGCTATATTTCAAATTTCAGTGTTTTGGGTTTGATTATATTATTTAATTAAATGTATTATTATTATTATATTATTATTTTTTATGATTTTTTATTAAATTATAATTTATGATTTCGTGTTTCAAGTTTTATCCTACCAGGGATGTTTACTAGACTCTTGTTCGGACAGATTTCGGTGAGTTATTCCTAAAAATTACAGGCCTACAATAAAAAAAATACATATTTCCATGCAAAAAAATGTACTGCTTTGAGCACAGAAATATGGACATAATCAGACCGCCAGGGAGGTTAAAGCTGAGCTCCACCCAAAAGGGGAAGTTCCGCTTTAATGCTTTGTCCCCCGCTCCCCATTAAGTATTGGCATCTTTGGGGAGCAGGTACCTGAATGTGACAGGTACCCGCTCCCACTTCCGCTGCGATCGCCTAGGCGATCGGAAGCAGAAGCTGTCCTCCTCTCCTCCCTTCCCGTAGTCTTGTGGGACATGTGACAGTCCCAGAAGACTACGGGGCCATTCACAAAGCGCAGCGCTTCTTGTGCATGTGTAGTGGGCACCTGTGAAGCTGCAAGCTGTCAGAGCCGGGTGCCCACACTAAAGATGCCGGCGCCAGGGAGAGAAGATGGCCGGTGAAACCAGCGGTGGTGAGGGTCCTCAGAACTATATGACAAGGATTAGATGTGAAGGAAAGAGAATTCTCATTTGAGATTGAGCACTGTCCCTTTTAAAACACTACAGTGTCTTCTGCATGCTTGTTGGGGCCCAGTTCGCATGAGGTTGAGATGTGGAATATAGTTCCTTGATATAGTAACACAATGACAGTGAAGAAACAAGGGAGATTTTACAATTTTCCTATTGATGGTAGCGAATTAGGGTGAGGTCCCCTTTAAAGCACTAAACATGGGCAGGATTGAAGTGAATGAATGAATAGCAACAACTGGCATAAATGTCTATAGGCAAAGACAGTTCCCTCTGTACATCAAAGGCAAAAATAAACAGTTATGGGAATCCTGCTTTGTTGAAGAAGGGATACTTGTTGTTTCAGTTGGCACTGCTGTATCCTGGTCAGCTTGTATAATAAACTGTAATGTAGATGTATCTCAATAATGGCGGCTGAGAGAACTAAGCTGCAAACTGAGGCAACTATATTTAATGTTCACAACTATGTGTAGGCAGATAGCTGAGGAAGCAAACTGTCAGTATTCACTTGATTAGTGGGTGCACGGGTCTCTCTCACTCAATCAAAGTAGTCCAGCAGATTTATAGCAGCCTGTCTTTCTCTGCAAATGGAGTCAGTCCACAGACTCTCCGGCTCAGGCTCAGCGTCCCACCTAGTCTCCTGATGTCAGATTGACCTGCTGGGCAATGTAGTAGACCAGGCGGTCAGTAGGCTCTTTCTGCTTTCCTCTCTCTCCAACCCTGGCTCCCTTCTAGTTCGACATTTCAGGCATCAGCACACCTCCTTTCCTTCAGTCTCTCCCCGCACTCTCCTAGCCAATTTCCCAGGCTTTGATATTTAAATGTCCCCACCCACACGCTTCTTCTCTTGGGAAATGTAGTCCCTAACTGCCCTGCTCACCAGCTGAGTCCTGCTATTCAGCATACAGGTTCCAGAGGGCTGTTCTGTCCTTCTGAGTGACCCTGAATGGCAGGCCACCACCATCTAATGTCCATTTTAATGTAATGCAAGTAATAACATTTCAATGGGTTACAGACCTATAACTCTGCGATTAGCAAAACCCATGCTTCCTGCTGACTGGAGAGCTCTGACTCTGGTCCTCCGCAGAGTACTGCTTCTCCACAGGGAACAAGGGGGTAGGTTTACTAAAACTGGTGTAGTCAGAATCTGGTGCAGCTGTGCATGGTAGTCAATCAGTATCTAACTTCAGCATGTTGAATTAAGCTTTGGCAATAAAACCTGCAAGCTGACTGGTTTCTATGCAGAGCTGCACCAGATTTTGTACTCTGCAGCTTTAGTAAATAACCCCATTAATTCCTACTCTACAGCATGTTGCCAGCGGTCAGGCTTTTCTACTCTGGCTGTGGATACTAGTTTCAATCCAGCAGATTGAAACTATGGTTCAATTGGGCTTTAAAGTGTATGTAAAACCTACCAATGAATTTCTCTTATTTTCTCCCTTTTGGTCTATTAACTAAAGCTTTGTAAGATCTTTGCTTTATCTATTCAATAAGTGTTAAATTATTCCCTATAGATACTGCCAGAAATCCTGTGTACTGATAGCACTGCACTCTTCCAGTGCTGCAGTCTTATCAGTTAGCATTGTTCTCATATATCTCTGTGAGCTACAAACCACCTCCCCCTATCTTATGGAAAAGGGAGAAGGGTAACTGTTACTATAGTCCTGTCCTAGAATGACAAGGCTGCACTTCCATAGAAACAGTACTGGGATAATTATAGGATCCCCAGATGAAGAAAAAAAATGAAATATATTGCCACCTCATCTAAGGACTGTAAGCTACAACATATTCCATTTTTATTGGTGGGTTTAACTATGGTTTGAGCTAGTGACAAGCTAGCATTTGATCACAGCCTCATGCAAAGACTGTTTCTGTGCTATGTTTTAAATGCAGTACTTGAATCATTAAAAGAGGACCAAATGAGTCTTCAGTAAGGCCATATGTCACATCTCTGGGGGCTGCATGTAACCTTCTGGCCCATCAATAGGCTGAACTTTCCAAGAGTTTTCTGACCCATTCTGCCCTGTGATAGAAATGTAAATGTCATCTCACAATATTGTAATTTAATATGATGAGACAATGTTAAAAACACGTTTTACCTTATTTTGAGCAGAGTTTCTGGTGTTATTATATTAACTGCTCTGACTAGCAGAGTTGCACAGCCGTGTCCAGCACCTCTCTCCTTTATCTTCAGATCTTATCTCCAGCTATCTCTTAGCACAAAAATTTAGCAATTAATAAGCCAGAATATATTGCACACGTGTAACAAGAGGGAATTGGGGTAAGGTCATTTAGTTTTATGATTCTGTTTAATTTGGATTTGCCAATCCCCAGCTTATTCTCCGACAGGCCGGACTTAATAATCAAGATCCATGCTCCGTGCTTTGTGCTCTAATTAAGGCCACTGTTTAATTAGAAAGCCCAGCTAGTGCCAAACAAAGAACAAAATCAATAAAGAATCTAATGGAGGGAAAAGTGGAGAGTGATAACTTGTGTTTTTATATAGAAGATAGCTACAAACAATGTTCAATATAATCTTTGTACAGAGTACTTTTGCAATGAGTGAGACACAAGCTAACAATCATTATGATCCAGCTGAAAACATGGTTAGACTACAGCAGTGACAAGGTTATGAAAACGTCCCTGTTAATTTAAGAGCTGGTGCTGAAAACTGCAGGGATTTCTTTTAAGGCTACATCAGCACCTGGCTTTTTATAACTATGCATATTTGTCCGGGTCATCTAAAAGCAAGAACATGCAGGGCAAGGGCTTACAAAGGAAACTGGGGAATCTGTGAAGGCAACATAAGGCTTGTGCTGTTCTGGCACTTTTTAACAGTTGAGAGCAGCAGTTTGCTAAATATGGTAGACTCCTCTAAGGATACCTTTCAGCTGATAAACAAAAAAAAAACTAGTGTAAGGAATTTGTGCTAGTACCCCAAGCAGCACACACTGCAGATAAAAGGATGGCAGGAAGTGTCATTTGGAACTGGCTATCAAGTCACATAAATCTTATAATTAGGGATGGACAAATTTGCCCATATTTGATTTGTGAAAAATTCGGTGAATCGTGTCTAAAATTTGTGAAAACCAAACTTAGCAGCAAATCCCAATTAAGTTTATGGAGGGCAAATGCCACTCTTAAATTCTGCTCATTTATCAGGCTAATAGGTAAACTATTGTCAAATAGGGGCATAGGGAGATGGGTACTGCAATGGGCACTTTTAACGAAATTACATTATTTGCAAGACCTTCTAGTGCAAAATGAGGGTGACATGGAAAAACATCAGTCTTTTAACAAGCTGTGGGCATTGGCCATGTTACTCTTTTCTACAAATACTTAATTAGTACACAGGGCATGTATTGTATGTCCTGCCCTTGCTGCCCCCATCCCTGTGATTGCCAGAAATTCCCTGCTTGCAGAAATTAGAGCAGGTAGTTGCTGTGTAAATACAACATCTGTAAGAAGCTGCTGTTGTCAAAATATGAACTATCCCTGGATAGAGAGATAAGTAACATTTGTAACAACAAAGTACATTTCTTTTCTATGCTTCTTTCATTTGAATATCAAAGGGATGAGCATCTCTGCAAATTTTGGCAATTAAAGAAACCTGTCAAGTACAAAAAAAAATTGAAATAAAATGCATTTATATTTAACCCTTTATTAACCCTTAGTTTATTTTAAGCCCCTATTAGGTCATTGAGCAGAGTCCAAAATGGTACAGAATCACAATAGAGAGCAGGGTCAGAGCAAGCTGGGTCATACACGATAATCCACAGAACAAATACAAGCTGAGTCAAGTTATTATTATTATTATATTATTATTATTATTATACAGGATTTATATAGCGCCAATAGTTTGCACAGCACTTTACAATATAAAGGGAGACAATACAGCAACAATACAGTTTAATACAAGAGGGATAGGAGGGCCCTGCTCCTTGGAGCTTACAATCTAGGAGTTAGAGCACACAAGACAGCGTTCACTATCACAAACACTCGTGGTGTACATACCAGGTGCTTTAAACATGGGTTGCAAGGAGCTGGCTAAGCACTGTTGTTTCCAGGTAAAGGCTGTCTCAGGTGAGTTGTGCTTAGCCTTAAAAGCCCAGCCTAAGTCCTAGTACTGACACATAACAAAAATGTAAAAATAGCACTGGTATAGGATGTGTACAAATGTGAGAGCTGAAGCTGTTAAATTGCATGCTTAGGAGGTTCCTTTAAGCTGTATGTGGTGTTACGGAACAGTACGATTTTCACAGATAGGATCAACTATATTCTGGTGTCACGTATTTTGGATGTCATTTAGCTACATAAAGTTTGGCTCAAATAGAACAACAGCACCCCAATTTAATTCAATGTAACTTTATAAAAAAAATTTATTAGGTAATTCTGGCTGCGACGCATTCGTTTTTATCAGTTTTGGTTATTGTTCTTAATTGATCGGTGGACATAGCAATCAAAACAAATCTAAAAGCTATAGTGAAAAAAATCTTTTTTCACAGTACCAAAAAATTGTCTTAAAAGTTTAATAAAATTTCAAAACAAAGTACACAAAAACAATTCAGAACCACAACCCCATATTTCCCCCACAACCCACTCCAATCCCTGTATGCCCAATTGTTCCCAAAATATTTAAAATATACACTTCAGGTATGTGTTCCTTAGAAATTGGCTAGCATCAGGAGAGTACACAAGCACTTGAAAAGACAACAAATAGGAAGAGACAAGCAAGATTTATCTTGAAATAAAAATGCAAGTCTATTATCTGTAAGTAGCTTGTTAGGGCTGTGAGATAAGGGAGAGAGATGAGGGAGAGAAAAGGCAGGTTTTATCCTGAAATAAATATAGGAGTGTATTATTTTTTTATTTTACCACTCAAGGAATATAATTGGAAATGTATCAACCACCTTTAACCAGGTAAATTGTCAACAGTATACTGTATATGTACTGAACTCCTATAAGATGTGCTTCAACTGTGTTATTCAATTCCACCTTCCAATTTCCACCAGAAAAGGCTCACTCACCGAATAAGATGGACCTCAAACTTTAAAGATCAGATTAGCATTTTCACCATTATTTCCAGACCTCTCAAAAAAAAAAATCTGGATAGGAATACCTGATGATTTCATAACGCATCTCTTTTCCAACACTCAAACTCTATCTCTAAATATCTTGTAATGTATATAGGATATAAACTTAAAATACAAGAAAATAGTGCAATACTGCTTTATTAAAAAATCATTATGAAACATATAGCTGTGTTTACATTACATAAGTACACCAAGCACTATCATAAGCAGCATGCAAGTACAGAAACACTCAATAACTTAAGAGTCTCACTGCAATATGGAAAGCTTAGACCGTCTTGAGTTCTATAGGTGATAAATCCCAGATTTGTCCTTACACTCAGGGTAGATACCATAAACCAGAGTGATGATGTCACCTGCTTAACTTAATGCTATGTACTTTATCAAATGACTTCATTTGACTAGACTCGACTAGACTAGACTCATAAAGTGACGTTAAGCAGGTTATGTCATCACCTGATTAAGTACCGTATTTGCCGGCATATAAGACGACTTTTTACCCCTTGAAAATCTTCTCTGAAGTCGGGGGTCGTCTTATATGCCGGTATACGGCATACTGACACTTTTTAGTGCCGCGCCGCCCCCCCCTTCCAACGGAAGGGACACTAAGTACAGGGATGGGCAGGGGCTGTCTCTTACCTGGCTCCGGTCCCACGATGATCCGGTCCAGGAAGCGCGGCTGCTCCTTCAGTTCGGCCACTGGATGTTTGGGCGGCTGCTCGGCTCCGCCTCCTCACCGGTGATTGGCCGCCAGAACTGTAGCTCAGGAAAGGCACACAGGCAGCCAATCACCGGCGAGGGGGCGGTGCCGAGCGGCCCCGCGAAAATCGAGTGCAGGAGCAGCAGGTAAGTGTTCAGTGTAGAGGTGCTGCAACCACATATGCTGGCTGCAGCAGCACCATACTAGAACAGGGTCAGCAAGTGTAATTGGTGTCAGTGGGAGGAATAGTGCCCCATCATTGGTGTCACTGATACCAATGATGGGGCATTATTCCTCCCACTGACACCAACGATGGGGCACTATTCCTCCCACTGACACCAACGAAGGGGCACTATTACTCCCCCCCACTGACACCAACGATGGGGCACTATTCCCCCCCCCACTGACACCAATGATGGGGCACTATTCCACCCCCCACTGACACCAATGATGGGACACTATTCCTCCCACTGACACCAATGTTGGGACACTATTCCTCCCACTGACACCAATGATGGGGCACTATTCCTGCCACTGATACTAATGATGGGGCACTATTCCCCCCACTGACACCAATGTTGGGACACTATTCCTCCCACTGACACCAATGATGGGGCACTATTCCTGCCACTGATACTAATGATGGGGCACTATTACCCCCCACTGATACCAATGATGGGGCACTATTCCTCCCACTGACACCAATGATGGGGCACTATTCCCCCCACTGATACCAATGATGAGGCACTATTCCTGCCACTGATACCAATGATGGGGCACTATTCCTCCCACTGATACCAATGATGGGGCACTATTTCTCCCACTGACACCAATGATGGAGCACCTATTCCCCCCACTGATACTAATGATGGGGCACTATTCCCCCCACTGATACTAATGATGGGGCACTATTCCTGCCTCTAATGCCAATGATGGGGCACTATTCCTGCCTCTAATGCCAATGATGGGGCACTATTCCTGCCTCTAATGCCAATGATGTGGCACTATTCCTGCCACTAATACCAATGATGGGGCACTATTCCTCCCGCTGACACCGATGATAGGGCACTATTCCTCCCGCTGACACCGATGATGGGGCACTATTCCTCCCACTGTTTTGCATTGGAAGAGGGGTAGTCTTATACGGCGAGTATAGCCCAAACACTACATTTTAGCAGGAAAAGTAGGGGGTCGTCTTATACGCCCAGTCGTCTTATACGCCGGCAAATACGGTAATTTGTTTTCAAAATTTGTGGTTCATCCCAACAGGTGAGTGGGCATAACAGAGTTGGAACACATCTGATGTGGAGTTCAGAAAACATGCAATGTGGATAATTTACCTGGCTAAAGGTGGTCAATCCATTTCTAATGAAATTCTCTGTATGGTGTGTGTATGTGTATATATATATATATATATATATATATATATATATATACACACACACACTATATTGCCAAAAGTATTGGGCCGCCTGCCTTTACACGCACATGAACTTTATTGGCATCCCAGTCTTAATCTGCAAGGTTCAATATTGAGTTGGCCCTCCCTTTGCAGCTATAACAGCTTCATCTCTTCTGGGAAGGCTGTGCACAAGGTGTAAGAGTGTGTCTATGGGAATGTTTGACAATTCTTCCAGAAACGCATTTGTGATGTCAGGCACTGATGTCGGATGAGAAGGCCTGGCTCACAGTCTCCGCTCTAATTCATCTCAAAGGTGTTGTATTGGGTTCAGGTCTGGTGAAGGCCAGTCAAGTTCCTCCACCCCAAACTCGCTCATCAAGATCTTTATGGACCTTGCTTTGTGCACTGGTGCGCAGTCATGTTGGAACAGGAAGGGGCCATCCCCAAATTGTTCCCACAAAGTTGGGAGCATGAAATTGTCCAAAATGTCTTGGTATGCTGACTCCTTAAAAGTTCTCTTCACTGGAACTAAGGGGCCAAGCCCAACCCCTGAAAAATGACTCACACCATAATCCCGCCTCCACCAAACTTTATACTTGGTACAGTGCAGTCAGGCAAGTACCGTTCTTCTGGCAACCACCAAACCCAGACATGTCCATCACATTGCTAGACAAAGAAGTGTGACTGGTCACTCCAGAGAACATGTCTCCACTGCTCTAGAGTCCAGTGGCGGCATGCTTTACACCACTGCATCCGATGCTTTGCATTGCACTTGGTGATCTAAGGCTGGGATGCAGCTCCTTGGCCATGGAAACCCATTCCATGAAATTCTCTACATACTGTTGTGCTAATCTGAAGGCCACACGAAGTTTGGAGGTCTTTAGCTACTGACTCTGCAGACAATTGGCGACTTCTGCACACTGTGTGCTTCAGCATGACCCTGCTCTGTCATTTTATGTGGCCTACCACTTCATGGCTGCTGTTTTTCCCAGTTGCTTCCACTTTGTTATAATACCACTAGCAGTTGACTGTGGAATATTTAGTAGCAAGGAAATTTCACGGATGGACTTTTTGGACAGGTGGCAACCTATCACGGTACCATGCTTGAATTCACTGAGCTCCTGAGAGTGACTCATTCTTTCACAGATGTTTGTAGAAGCAGTCTGCATGCCTAGGTGCTTGATTTTATACACCTGTGGCCATGAAGGTGATCAGAACACCTGAATCCAATGATTTGGAGGCGTGTCCCAATACTTTTGGCAATATAGTGTGTATGTGTGTGTGAATGTGTGTGTGTGTATATATATATATATATACAGTCATGGCCGAAATTGTTGGCACCCTTGATATTTTTCCTGAAAATCAAGTATTTCACACAAAAAAGGTATTGCATTAACACATGTTTTGCTATACACATGTTTATTCCCTTTGTATGTATTGGAACAAATATAAAACAGAGGCAGAAAAGCAAATATGACATAATGTCACACAAAACCCCAAAAATGGGCTGGACAAAAGTATTGGCACCCTTAACTTAATATTTGGTTGCACACCCTTTGGAAAACATAACTGAAATCAGTCGCTTCCTATAACCATCAATAAGCTTCTGACACCTCTCACCCGGAATTTTGGACCACTCTTCCTTTGCAAACAGCTCCAGGTCTCTCTTATTGGAAGGACACCTTTTCCCAACAGCAATTTTAAGATCTCTCCACAGGTGTTCAATGGGATTTAGATCTGGGCTCATTGCTGGCCACTTCAGAACTCTCCAGCGCTTCTTTGCCATCCATTTCTGAGTGCTTTTTGACGTATGTTTGGGGTCATTGTCCTGCTGGAAGACCCAGGATCTTGGACGCAAACCCAGCTTTCTGACACTGGGCCCTACAGTGCGACCCAAAATCCTTTGGTAATCCTCAGATTTCATGATGCCTTGCACACAGTCAAGGCACCCAGTGCCAGAGGCAGCAAAACAACCCCAAAACATCATTGAACCTCCACCATATTTTACCGTAGGTACTGTGTTTTGTTCTTTGTAGGCCTCATTCCGTTTTCGGTAAACAGTAGAATGATGTGCTTTACCGAAAAGCTCTATCTTGGTCTCATCTGTCCACAAGACGTTTTCCCAGAAGGCTTTTGGCTTACTCAAGTACATTTTGGCAAACTGTAGTCTTGCTTTTTTATGTCTCTGTGTCAGCAGTGGGGTCCTCCTGGGTCTCCTGCCATAGCGTTTCATTTCATTTAAATGTCGACGGATAGTTCGCGCTGACACTGATGCTCCCTGAGCCTGCAGGACAGCTTGAATGTCTTTGGAACATGTTTGGGGCTGCTTATCCACCATCCGGACTATTCTGCGTTGCAATCTTTCATCAATTTTCCTCATCCGTCCACGACCAGGGAGATTAGCTACAGTGCCATGGGTTGCAAACTTCTTGATAATGTTGCGCACTGTGGACAAAGGCAAATCTAGTTCTCTGGAGATGGACTTGTAACCTTGAGATTGTTGATATTTTGCCACAATTTTGGTTCTCAGGTCCTCAGACAGTTCTCGTCTCCTCTTTCTGTTGTCCATGCTTAGTGTGGCACAGACAGACACACAATGCAAAGGTTAAGTGAACGTCTCTCCTTTTTATCTGCTTTCAGGTGTGATTTCTATATTGCCCACACCTGTTACTTGCCCCAGGTGAGTTTACAGGAGCATCACATGCTTGTAACATTCTTATTTATCCGCAGTTGTGAAAGGGTGCCAATACTTTTGTCCAGCCCATTTTTGGAGGTTTGTGTGACATTATGTCGAATTTGCTTTCTTTCCTCCCTTTTTTTGTTTTGTCCCAATACACACAAAGGGAATAAACATGTGTATAGCAAAACATGTGTTAATGCAATACGTTTCGTGAGAAATACATGATTTCCTGGAGAAATATCAAGGGTGCCAACAATTTCGGCCATGACTGTATATGTATATATATATATATATATATATATATATAAAATTTGTTTATTTATTTTTTTTAATCACAGCTGCTTTAAAGTGAAATTCCAGACTAAACCTAACTAGTTTTGAAAATTCCCCCCAACACCTATGCTGATTAATTTGTGTAAGAAAGATGTATATACTTGCCTATTTTCAGCACACTCTGGCCCAGTCATGTGATCCTGCTCCCCTATGTTGGTCAGCACCAGCTGGAGTCACCGCTCTCAGGCCTTCCCAGCCATTGTTGAGTGCTGTCTCCTCTTCCGTGCTGCTGCCATTGGCTGACACAGGGATCACGTAACTGGACTGGAGTGAGGTTAAAATAGGTAAGTATGCAAAACCTTCCTTCACAGGTTAGCCAACATAGGTTTTAGGATGAAGGGAGCGTTTTTAAGACTAATTACAATAAGCCAGGAATTCTACTTTAACTTTACAAGGGTTTATAAAAATTGTTAATTTGATGAATAGGTTGTTGTAGGGGATATATTAATAGTCCTAAGTACAGTGGCTGGACAGTATGAAAGCAGCTTGGTAAATCTGAAATGTAAGCAAGAGAGACAAGGCAGATTTTATCTTGCAATAAAAATAAGAGTTTATTATAAAGACACAATAGCCACAAATATTGTAAAGTAGCTGGGCATTACGCAAGCAGCTTGGATAGGCTGCAATATAAGAGGGAGAGATGAGGCAGGTTCTACTTTGAAATAGATGTTACAGTGTATAACCTCTGTATAACCTGAAAGAAAATAGTCCAAATATTTTTGAGTGCTCGAGCACCGGATGGAGGGAGGTGGGATGCAGAAAGTGAGAAGTGTGGGCCTTTAATTGCTGAATTATCTAATTAAGTTGCTGCCTCCACTGAGTCATGTGATTCCTGATGTATGTGTTAACCAGATTGCTGGTACTGATATGACTGCTGCAGACTACAGTGGTGCTATTGGCAGCAGATTTGTTACTCTGTGGACAGGCCCTGGGGAAAGCAGTGGCCTGTACCTGTGAAGAAAATGCCACCAGATGGATTACGATGGCTGCTCCCTACAGTACCCTAAAATCTGCCCCTGGACAAAATCATCTATCACTGCTGTTCTTACTATCTCCAGTTGGTGGCTCTTATGGATGGTCTGCCACCTCACCTTCACTGCCTCCTCATCAATGGGGCCTCTTTGCAGTAAGCTCCAGCTTCTGGAGCATCACTGCTTCTTGCTGCTCCCTGCCTGATGTTCCTTCCCTCTACAGTCATGGCACTATCTTCCTCATCCTCAATATCAGAACAGAGGAATAACCAAGATCTTCAGCAGAAAGTCAGTTTGTGGGGCTATGGTGGGATCACCAGAAGAGATGTGCATTGGAGAAGGAAGATGATGAAATTTGATATAGTCTGATTTATCTATTATAGATCAAGTAGTTTGGATGACTTATGTCTTTCAGTATATATTCTTTATCCTTCTGTATGCAGGGTAGAGGGTGGAATGCAGGGACACTGACATAAGATTTAATCTGTGTTTGTAAACTATCTGATGTTGCACATGTACATATGCATAATGTGTAAAATGCACAGAGATATTATGGTAATGCATCTGATAAATATTGAATGATACTCAATTTTATTTTATTTATTGCAGATCCCCCTGTTTTTTTTTTCCTGAAGTAGACTATGTGGGGTTATTTACTAAAACCGGAGCTACTATGCACAGCTGCAAAAGATTCAGAGTGCACCAGTTTTAGTAAGTTTCCCCTTATTGGTCTAGGAAACTAATAGAGAAGACAATGCATTGTCTCTCCATTTTCACCTTGTAAAACTGACTGTGATATAAGAATGCTGTAAAAAAAATATACGAAAAGTGTTATTTATGAAATCATCAGATCTATGGTTGGGTGGGAGAGACATGGAGGGAGTGTACTGTATGTATCTACAGTATACAGTATCGTTGTAAGCATCAGCACAGAAAGATTATAACAGTGATATTTTTTTGAATACAACGTTAACAGTTTGATATGATGTTAACAGTTGACACTAGCTGTAACTCATAAGGTTGGTATCTAAAAGTTTGACTGTGCCTATTATACTAGATGAGGAGAAAGGCTTTGATAGCCACTTAACTATCTCCTGCCTATGCCAAACCCCACTTTTTAATAAAGGGATTGCCTAAAGGTAATAGAAAGGATAAATGTTTGGTGCTTTGCTGAAAACTAGTCTACCACACAAGTATGTGGTGACAGGCTGCAAACATAGGGCAGCTTTTCCCGTGTCAGCAACTGCTCTACTGTAGTGCAATATAGCACCATATAGCAACTAACTCTTCTTACACAGACTGTCAGCTCTCCTTAAACTAATCCAACACACTCTGTCAAATGGCTGCTGGGATCCCACTCTTTTATAGTGAGTGGACTGGTACATAACAAAACCCCAATTATTTGCTCTTCTAAGCCAGCTGAAAAAATTGAAGGGCCAAGCAATGCATTAAGGTTATGAGAAATTCAGCCCCAAGAATTTCGCAAACATTTCGCTGAGGATGCAAACCTTAAAGTGGTTCTAAAGGCTCAAGGTTTTTTACCTTCATGCATTCTGGGGGCACTGCTAGAGGGGGAGGTGCCAGAGTGCCCATGGGGGGACCTGAAAAGAAGAGGATCGGGGCAGCTGTGTGCAAAACCATTGCACAGAGCAGGTATGACATGTTTTTTTTTTTTTTTAAATGAAGCTTTAGTAACACTTTAAATGCAGGGTTTGCCTTGAATCCATGATAGTGGAGAACCCAAACCTCTTATCTACATAAAAAGTAATCTGAACAGTGAACATGATGCCATAGAGTTCAATTTTTGGATCATGCAGCTTCAATCCAAGCTTGTTCATTGCAAGGTAAGCTAGTAAATAAAGCATGGGATGATTTTATACCACCTCATACACAAACATGTCTTTGAAAGGGTTAACCAATTGACCATGAGCCCCTGTATATCAAGCATGGCAGAAGTGATTTTAACTTTGGTGCATGAGTCTGGCATTTTTTGCTGGCTGATAGCTAAAAAAGAGTGGGAAATTTGAGTGGAGAGTGAAAAAGTTTTACTTTTGACAGCTGGTGATTGCTGGTGCTTGTAGCTGTTTTATTTTCTTCTGTGGGTCTTGCTAAAAGCTTTTACTTTTTTAAATCACTTTTTCTGTCACTTTTTAAATAGCATTTTTTTCTTCCTTTCCTTGTCTTCCTTCAGTCTACTAATTAAGCGGAGGGGTTAATTGGTCACAGGTGCTCCAGGTACTATATAACTTGTTGTAGAGCTCACTCTGAGCTTGCCTGTATTTTGCTTGCTGGACATTTGATAAGTGGAGTTAAAAAACCGGAGTTGGGAACAGGAGATTATAACAGGAGTCTACTAACCTGTAAGTGACAACTGATATTTCCTATTAATATTGTAACTGGGATAATGTGTGCTAGCAGGGTGGAAGGTTTTGTGCAGTGCACAGTGTGCCGCATGTAAGCAGCAATGGAGCAACAGCTCCAGGATGGATACTTCTAAGACATATGTGAGCGGCTTGCCCTTCTGGAAGCTCGCGTTAGAGATCTGGAGGAGCAAGTTGCAACACTGTGCAGAACCGACAACCTTGAAAGGGGTGTTCTGCACTCTGAGCAGGTAGCTAATGAGATTGATGTGGAGGGAAGAGGGGCTAATAAGGATTAACAGGTAGGAAGAATGGTTACTGTAATTAGAGGGAGTGGTAGGGGCTCATAGAAAAGGAAGGCCAGCCCTGGGTTTGTGCACCCAAACAGATTTGCCAAGTTGGGTGAAGACATGGGGGTGGTGAGCTCAGGGGTGGCAGTCCTGGATTTCACTGCTATCCCTAACAGCCGGGAGGGCAGACAATCTGGGAGGGGTGGTGAGGGTAGTGCAGGAAGGGCTAGACAGCCGGTGGTAGTAGGGGGTTCTAAAATCAGAAGGACTGATAGAATAATTTGTCGCCAGGATAGCCTCAACCGAATGGTTTGCTGTCTCCTTGGTGCCAGCGTTTGGCATGTGGTGCACCGGGTTGATAAATTACTGGGAGGGGCTGGGCATGACCCAGCTGTCTTGGTCCATGTTGGAACCAATGACGTAATACATGGAAGGTGTAGGCTTCTTAAGAATCAATTTAAAGAACTAGGATGCAAGTTGAAGGGAAGGACCTCCAAGGTGCTATTCTCTGAAATATTACCTGTGCCATGCGCAGCTCAGTAAAGACAGGGGGAGATGAGAGAATTCAATGCATGGCTGAAGACCTGGTGTAAGAGGGAAGGATTTGGGTTTCTAGAGCACTGGGCTGACTTTTCATTGGGGTGCAACCTATATGCTAGAGATGGTCTGCATCTAAATGGAAGGGGGTCTGCTGTGCTGGGGGAGAGGTTCATGGGAAGGCCGGAGGAGTATTTAAACTAGGATTAAGGGGGAGGGAGAATTAGATTATAATGGGGTAGACAGATCAGACAGGGGTCAGTACTCATTGGTGGGTGGAATGGGGAAAGATGGGGGGAAGGCTATGGCAGCTGATAAGAAGGTTCCCATGTTACAAACAACCAATGGAATTAGTACCATTTGTATGAAAATAAAATATATGTAAAATACGTGTGAACAAAGTGTCAATGGATTAAGGTGTTCACCAAAGCCAAAAAGTCTGCCAGGCAAAATAGGTGAGTTGGAAGCTTTGGCGCATGAAGAGAACTATGATTTAATTAGTATTGCTGAATCTTGGCTTCATTCTTCACATGACTGGACCATTAATATTCCTGGTTATGTTCTCTTTTGGAGAGACAGGGTAAATAGGGCAGGTGGTGGTGTCTGTCTCTGTGTGAGAAGTGATCTCAGAGTGAGTATGAAAGAGGACCTGGTTGATGGAGAGTCTGATGAAGCTGAAGTATTATGGGTGGAACTGCACATGGGGGTGCGTTCTACAAAGGTAATCATTGGAGTTATAGGCCTCCCAGTGTTAATGAGGAGGTGGAGACTCAGCTCTTTGCACAGATCAAAAGGGCTGCAAGGGCTGGGACAGTGATAATAATGGGGTATTTTAACTACCCAGAAATTGACTGGAGTAATGGTATTGCAGGAACAGTTAAAGGGCACAAATGTTTAAACCTACTACAAGACAATTTTATGGTACAGTTCATAGAGGCCCCAACTAGGAATGATGCTTTGCTGGACCTGGTAATCTCAAACTATGCAGAGCTTATTCCGAATGTCCATATAAAAGAACATCTGGGTAGCAGTGACCATAACATGCTTTAATTTATTGTTAGTTGTAAAACGCTCAATTTTAAGAGAGATAATTTTCCAAGGCTGAGAGATGCTCTCCAAGACTTAGACTGGGAGGGAATATTGGCATCAATGAACACAACACAGAAATGGGAGTTCTTCAAAAATACTGTATGTGAACACACTGCAAAATATATTCCCATGGGCAACAAGTTTAAAAGGCTAAAAATCAAACTTATGTGGCTTATGGCCAAAGTTAAAAAAGCTATAGATAATAAGAAAAGATCTTTTATTAAATATAAAAATGAGGGAACGTTATCATCATTTAAACATTACAAAGAATATAACAGAATATGCAAAATGGAAATAAAGGCCGCAAAAATTCAAAATGAACGACAGATTGCAAAAGATAGCAGGACAAACCCCCAAAAATCATTCAAATATATTAATAAAAAGGTTCGGTCCGAGCACGTAGGCCCTTTGCAAAATAATCTAGAGTAGGTGACTGGGGACAAAGAGAAGGCAAATTTATTAAATACCTTCTTCAGATCTGTGTATACAAAGGAGCATGGGGGAGCTCCTAATGGGCATGGTATTGACACAGCTCCAGATGATTCACATTGGCTCAAAACTGTTATGATCCAAAAATATTTAGACAGAATAAAGATGAATAAAGCACCTGGACCGGATGGCATACACCCACAATGGCTCTTGTCATTTCAAAGCCATTGTTTCTAATTTTTAGGTACTCTTAATGACTGGCATAGTACCAGTGGATTGGCGTAAGGCCAATGTGGTGCCAATATTTAAAAAGGGGTCAATATCGTTATCAAGTAAATATATACTTGTTAGTTTAACTTCTATAGTTGGGAAGATACTGGAAAGTTTAATAAAAGACCACATACAGTAGATGAGTTCTTGCTGGAAAAAAATATTTTAAGCAACAGACAGCATGGATTCATGAAAGACAGAAGTTGTCAAACAAATCTGATTTCTTTTTTTGAGGAGGTGAGGAAAACCTTGGACAGAGGGGTGGCTGTGGATGTGGTATACTTGGATTTTGCAAAAGTGTTTGACACAGTTCCCCACACAAGGCTAATGTGTAAGGTAAAGTCTACAGGCTTAGAAAAATCAGTATGTAAATGGCTAGAAAACTGGCTAAAAGATTGTATTCAAAGAGTAGTGGTTAACGATTCATACTCTGAATACTCTAGGGTTGCCAGTAGTGTACCCCAAGGTTCAGTGTTATTATTATTATATTTATATTCGATATAGGGTCTGAGATTGAAAATCCCATTTCAGTCTTTACAATTGACACCAAGCTGTGCAATGGAATAACGTCCTTACAGGATGTCTTCAATTTACAAGCTGACCTGAATGTACTGTTTAATAGGGCAACTATGTGGCAAATGAGGTTTAATGTTGATAAATGTAAGGTTATGCACTTGGAGGCTAAGAATATGCATGCATCATACATACTAGGGGGGGGTACAACTGGGGGAATCAATTGTGGAGAAGGATCTGGAAGTTCTGGTAGATCACAAGCTTTATAATAGCATGCAATGCCAAGCTGCGGTTTCTAAAGCGAGCAAAATCCTCTCTTGTATTAAAAGAGGTATGGCACCCCAGAGTATCCAGAAATACGCTCTTTGCTCATAGACACCAGTGTGGTCTTGGGGTGCCTAATGTAACTATTATCAGGCGAGCCAGATTGCCCCGCTGTCTATGTTGCACGCCTCTTCTGACGTTCTCCTCTGGGTCCTGTTAGAACTACCTAATTGTGCCCCTATCACAACGTCGACGCTTCTATGGCTTCCCCCTGCCCTGAGCCCTATGGCACTGAGTCCGATGTTGCTCCATGGCTTACAAGTCTGGGACTCGGTACGTTATTCCAGTGGCCTGATGTCACCTTTTCTGCCTTTGCTCCAAATTATTAACAACCCTCTTTTCCCATCGGGTTTAGATCACCCAAGGGCGTTTTTCTTGGTGGGTGACTAATGGTTTTTCGCAAGTGCGACACTTTTTGATTTTTCGGTCCTTCCCCACCTGGAATTCTCTTTGGGAATCCCTGGGATGTCCCCCCGGCGGAATTCTTTCGATACCTTCAATTGCGGCACTGGCTGCTTTCGCTGCGGGGCACTTCTGCTTTCCCGTACCAGAAATCTGCCTTTGAACAGCTTTGCCAGCAGCGTCCGGGTGCCCCGGGCCTTATATCCCTTCTTTATGCAGCTCTGAACAGACGCTCATCGCATACTTCTCTTTCATATGTTGTTCAGTGGGAGCGCGACCTGGGAGTGGCTGTGGATCCGGAGGACTGGAATAAGGCCTGGTCACTCATAGCTAAATGCTCATTTAATATGACCACGCTGGAGGCAGCCTATAAGGTATTGTTTCGTTGGTATTGGGTTCCGGCTCGTTTGGCCCGGGATAACCCTGCCTGTAATGATCGATGTTTTCGGGGTTGTGGCCATCGTGGAGATGTATTGCATATCTGGTGGTCATGCCCGAGTCTGTTTCATTTTTGGTCTTGTGTGTTTGGCCTCCTTTTCACCTTGTTCCATCTCTCCATATGCCGGGATGCTCGGTATGCCTTGCTTCATTGCCCCATACCGGGCCTCTTGGCTCACCAGCAGAAGTTGGCTTCCTATTTGTTTTTATCGGCCTCTCGACAATTTTTCAGGCCTGGAAGAGTCCGTTTGTCCATCTTCAGGGGGTGCAGGATCGTATGACCACTATGATGCTCAACGAACAGATGTCGAGTATCCGCAATGACTCCCAATGTAAATTTTTGAAAATATGGGGGCCGTGGTTGCAATATGACTTTCCCACACTCCCCCCGCTTAGTCTGGGGATGTAATGGCGTTCGGTATTGGCACTCTTGGACCCCTGCTCTTTGTTTTTGTTTTTTTTTTTTCTTTTTCTTCCTTTCTCTCTTTCTCTGTTTGTTTTTGGTGTGACAGTGGACAGCTGCCTTTAGTTGTTATAGTCAGTTACATTAATATTTTGTAACTTATGTGCCATTGATAGCCCCTGCATGGGCGTACCTTTTGCCCTGTTGCCATTAGAGCACTGTTTTTTTGTTTTTTTTTTATTTTGCATTTTTTTTATCTGTGCAATTGATAGCCCCTGTGTGGGCGTATTTTGTTGCCTCTGTTTTATACTGTTTAAAAATCAATAAAAACCATTGAAATATAAAAGAGGTATGGACTCCAGAGAGAGAGAGATATAGTTTTACCCCTGTACAAATCATTAGTAAAACCTTATCTGGAACATGCAGTTCAGTTTTGGGCACCAATTCACAAAAAGAACATTGGGGAAATGGAAAAAGTACAGAGAAGGGCAACCAAACTGATAAGGGGCATGGAGGAGCTCAGCTATGAGCAAAGATTAGAGGAACTGAATTTATTCTCTTGGGAAGAGGAGATTAAGAGAGGATTTGATCAACATGTATAAATACATCAGTGGTTCATATAGTGAACTCGGTGTAGAGCTATTCACCCTGAGGTCATCACAGAGGACAAGGGGGCACTCTTTACGTTTTGAGGAAAATAAGTCCGTAAGGAATTTTTTCCCTGCAAGAGCAAATTGGATCATGTTTTGCTGGGTTTTTTTTCCCTTCCTCTGGATCAACTAACTGTGGGTATAGGATTATAACTTTTTTTTTTTTAATGCTTGAACTGGATGGACTTTTGTCTTTTTTCAACCAGACTAACTATGTAACTACAGTATGATATAGTAGGTGTAGAAGAACATTTTGTTTAAGCCATATGGTTTCATGTACTATTTTTGTAACTGTATTAGTCTGAACAGAAGTATTATGTTGATTGTAAACATGTTCAGGCACATGCTGACATACATTAACCCTCAAACACATTCACGAACAAACTGTCACACAAGCTGTAAATGTATTGATTATGTTGTGAACATTTTGAAGATTTAAAAAAATATATTCCTTTATAATATACCAGTTAATGTTATAGTTCTAACACAAGCATATCCACAAAGATTTTCTTGCCATCTGACAAGAAGTGAGGGTAGATTGACAAAACATGATGAGAAATCTTTACATGGAAGGGAACCACTGGCTGAAAAAATGGTACTGAGATCATGGTAGCCTCAGCCATGATCCCAGTGAGAAACTTTCTACCTTGCTAGCTACTTAGCACTATCAGACAACAAACGTCAGAGCCGAGCCTATTTCTGCACCATTAGACTACTTTAATTGCATCTATTCGGTTTTTTAGACACATTTTTGCCAGTTTAATAAAATTTTCAAATAGACAATAGTTGAAAATGTAAGTAAGACAGCTGTTTAAATAAAACGCAAAGAAAAGCATCTGGATTAATATTTGTCTGCTAATATTTTAATGAAATCCCAAAAAATGTTTCATTACCTCTTAAGGACTGCCAGCAGCAAGGGTGGTATCCCCATTCCCAGTGGGATACATTCCTTTCTGTACTCCCACCCTCTCATTTAAGCCACATTGCAGCAGTAATAAATTGAGCCTACCTGAAACTTTCTAATGTGTCATATGCTCAAAACTTGGACTGATTCTCATTCTTTGAATCAGCTTAGTGTTCCCTGAGATATATGTCTATCTCTTATATATACATATATAAGAGATAGACAATTTGGTTTTGGTTGGTTTCAAAAACAAGAACTTGTTTTTACAAATGTTTTTTCTCTTCACAACAGACATGCAGAATACTTCAGTGTAGTTCAAATGACACTTTTACAATGTCATAGTCACTTTTCTGTGGCCTTTAGTCTTTAAAAGACCTTGTCAATAAACCATACGCCAAATTCGTATTTAAAAATATTATTATGTTTATTTATACATCCAATTACTTCCACTGAGCATATATTTATGTATTATTAACAAACAAATTCTTAATGTGTTGCAGAGTTATAAGCAGTAGAAAAAAAGAGAAGATCTAGACACTCCAATACTGGTTGCCATTGTATCTCCCCCAAAGGCTGTGCACAGGAGAGCAGCTCACAAACACACCCTCAGCAAAATGAAACAAAGAGAACTGAAACTGTGATCACAAGCTGCTCAGCTGCTCTCAAAACACAGCCTCAGCTGTCATTTTACTTTGCCTGAGGCTGTGTGTAGGAGAAATGTTCCAGATCACTGTCTCAGCTATTTTTTTGTTTACATTTGCTGAGGCTTTTATTGAGAGCAGGTCTCCTGTACAAAGCCTCAGGCAAAGTAAAATGACAGCAGAGCTTGTGTTTAAATAACTGTCCCAGAACACAGCTTTAGCGATTGTAAACAAAGATCGGAGCTGCTCTCTGCACATCTCAGGCAAAGTAAAATAAGCACTAGGGTTGTGTTCAGAGAACTGCTCCTGAACACAGCATCAGCAACAGTAAATGGAGAGAATTGAGATTGCGATCAGGAGCAGCTCTCTGCACACAGCCTCAGGTAATAGAAAATAAAATATGAGATTGTGTTTAGAGAATTATTTCCCGCCTCAGCAAATGTAAACAAAGACTGCTCAGACTGTGATTGGGAGTTGCACTGTGAACACAGCCCCAGGGCATATAAAATGACAGCTCAATCCATGTTTAGAGTACTGCTCCTGATAATGGTAGTAACTCTCTTTGTTTACATTTGCTGAGGCTGTGTTCAGGAACAGTTGTTCTACATACAGCCTCAGCTGTCTATTTTAGCTGGCTAGGGGAAAAACAGCAGGAAGGAAACCCTGCATTGTTGAAGGTGTCTCATCTTTATCCTGCTTCTAAGTCTGTAATATTGCTATATACCAACAATATAATTGCCCAAAGGGGGCAAGAGGATGTATAATATATACTGTATTTATACAGTATATGTACACAATTATATTTATAAATAAAAGTATGATGTTTGATTTGGATTAGTGTCAATATGTCTGTCCAGTACTAATGAGCAAACATTATCCTACATACTTATGGGTGATTAATGTATGCGTACTTTCTCAAGTGTTAATTGCATATTAACCCTACTTAGATTTGGGAATGGAGAGGTTTGCACTTTAGCACTTTTCCTGAAGTACATTTTGTGGGCACTTTCAACCCCTTGTAATCAGCAGTTTGAGCACACCTTATATTGAATGCAGGATTAAATATCCTCCTAGGATACATTATGGTCCAGTCATTTTAGCATATAAATTTAAAGGAAGCATTTTTAGTAATAGTCCCCAGGTAGAGGAAATAAATTTGATCCAAATCCATAAATTGTATGTTGGGTGAAGGGGAGGAAGGATTAACAGCGTAGCAGTTTTTTTTTTTTTTTTCACCACTCGTCTTTAGTGTGTAGGTCTATAAACATGAAGTATTCAAGTACACACAGGAAAAGCTCATTTAATGGGATAAGAGTAATTTGACATATTAGATCATTTCAGCTGATCATTATTGTTTCTCTGAGATGACACAAATCAACAATTGTCTGGAATACCAGTGCCTGCAGTCTACTGTACATGGTTGACAGCTATTTTTATGTGCTTGGAACTTAGAAAATGCTGATCATCAGAAATGATTTTCTAATTCTGCCAATTTTCATTTTTATTCCAAGTACTATACAAAATTGAAAACTGTATATTGTTCCTTTCATATTTTTTTACAATAAAATCCTAATATGTTTGCAACATTACTTAGTAAGAATCCATCTTGCAAAAACACAATGGACATTGTACAACTTTAAATATAAAAAGGATAAAGAAAAATAATTCTGCTTGTGAATACTTCAATTACTGCCAAAGGTCAAATTACATTTTCATATGACTTACTTTTTGGGTCTGTAATCTGGAATTGATCTGTCCAGAGAGATTCGATCACTGAGCTGGGCATTATAACCATATTCCTCATATTTTGTTTCTGATTCATGGCTGTCATCTCTCAGTGTGGCAGCCATTCCACCTTGTCCAAGGCCGCCAGGTCCTTCTACAAGCCCCATGGGTTTTGCTAATCCTAAGAAGATAAAACATAGATTGCAGAATGTTTAATACCCGCTAAACTGAAAAAGAAACATATCCAGTAGGATTCTAAATAATATACCAATATACCGTCAGACTTATGTATACTTAGTGTATGTATAGCCCCTTTTTCCTATTGGACAGAAAATTAAATTCTTGAATTCTGTCAGATTTTATTGCTATTTTTTGTTGTTGGTGTTCCATTGGGATAATTTCCTTTTACTATCTGTCCTGCAAAATGATTTCCCCAAAGACAGTTGTCACTGGAGCTGGTAACCCCATTAGAAGATTTCCATACTAGTGGCAGCTGTAAATGTTGGCAATTTCTATGATTGTCTGTCCCAGTGGACAATTGTAAACAGAACCAATAGAAAGTGGAATTCTTCCTTACTGGGGACACAGACAGAAATATAAACCCTGCAGGGGTTGTAATATAAGTTTTGGCTATAAATACACTTTGCCAAGAAAAGAAAACAATTTGCCAAGTGTAGTGACTCATAGTTTCCATGAAGTAATCATTTAGTTTGTTTTAAGTGTCTAAACTCATACATGCAATGGGGGGGATTTACTAAAACTGATTCATTCAGAATCTGGTGCAGCTGTGCATGGTAGTCAGTCAGCTTCTACCTTCAGCTTGTTCAATTAACCTCCCTAACGGTATTCCCGAGTGTAGCTCGGGGTACAATTTCTATACCAAAAGCGGTAACCCCGAGCTACACTCGGGCTTACCATGCAGCGCTGCATAGGGAGTCCTTGCAGCACTTACCTTGTCCTTCGCTCCTGCGGTGTGTCCCCTGCAGTGTCCCCGGCCATCTCCTCCGGCAGATGCCGGCATCCGCCTCCTGTGTTCCGGTCCCTGTGACGTCGGGACGTACGGGCGCCGCCAGCGGCGAGAAATTTGAAAATTTTAAAAAAATGTCTTTTTTTTCAAAATTATTTTTCATAGTAAAACATTGCTGTTTCAACCCATTTCACATACATTTTGTCCCTAGTGCTCTGTCCTGTCCCCGTCTACATTTTGAATGTTCTTTCTGCCTGGAAACTTAGAAAAGTCCACGGCGTCCAAAAAGCGTCCCTTTAGGTCAAAAGCGGTTTTTGATCAGCTAGAGAACAGCGATAGTAAATCAGAACCACTTGCAGAATTGAGTGATAATGATTCGTGGAGAAATTCGTCATCAGACACTGAAAACAATTTTGTGACTTTGCTCAGTGATGTGCGAACTTGGCGCTATATTTCAAACTTCAGTGTTTTTGGTTTGATTATATTATTGAATTAAATGTTATATTATTATTTTTTATGATTATTTATTAAATTATAATTTATGATTTTGTGTTTCAAATTTTATCATACCCGGGATGTTTAATAGACTCTTGTTCGGACAGATTTCAGTGAGTTATTCCTAAATATTACAGCCTACAATAAAAAAAACTACATATTTCCATGCAGAATAATGGTACCGCTTTCAGCACCAAAAATCAGAAATAATCATACCGCTAGGGAGGTTAAGCATTGACAATAAAACCTGGAAGGTGATTGGTTTCTATGCAAAGCTGCACCAGATTTTGTGAAGTGTCTCCCATTTGAATGGATCTGATTACATAATACATATCCAATAGATCCATATCATTAAAAATTTGTATGCTCAAATATGTACAGTATATTTTAACATGAAATGTAGGACTCATATTCTAAAAAGTCACCTTAAGCTACACTATGGGTTGGATTTACTAAAACTGGTGCACTCAAAATCTGGTGAAGGTGTGCATTGTATCCAATCAGTTTCCAACTTCTGCTAGTTCAGTTAAACTTTGGCAATAAAACCTGGAATCTGATTGGTTTCTATGCAGATTTTGCACTCTTCAGTTTTAGAAAATAATCCCCATTATGTTTAACAATCAGCAAAGATAGATAATAATTTGAAAATTCAACCTTCTGTATCTCTTACAATGCAGATTGAGGTCTCCTGTGCTTATGTGTAATAGTTTGACTCTCATTCACATAAGGCTGTATCATGGTTTTGTTATAACTGACTTATCATGCAACAATATAATATGTGTTGACACCTTAGTCCTGAGTGTGTGCATGGTGAAGGCGAGGAAAACCTTTGGAATAAAGAAGAGGGGAATTTGTCCACTCATCTGTCCAGATTTTGATTTTTGCAGTTTTGATTTGTTCAACCAACATTTACCAATACCTGTGTTTTGTGAGTATATCCCTAGCTGATTATTTGTGAAATGGGATATTTAGTTGGGGCTTCGTTGATATAATTGCTGCAAATATTTTTTTAGCTGACATAAGATCTGAAGCAATACGTGACTGAGTATGGTCACCTATATAAAGATTGTGGAGACACTATTTTTCATAAGGATTTTTTAAGATGAACATTGCAGCAAACATTGATCAGATCTGAACTTTTTTGCCTTTTTTTATCAGATGACTGACATTTTTAACATGGGGCTTTTTTACGGGTATATTTTCTTTACCGAGGACTAGCTTGTTTGTTCATGAAGGACCTGGAATGGTTATAGCCCGACTGCAGGACTTCTCCAGGACTTCCCCCATTCTCTGAAACTCTCTACCCCAATCCATCAGACTGTCACCTTCCCTCCTCACCTTCAGGCGCACCCTGAAAACCCATCTCTTCACGGAAGCCTACCCCACCCTCACCTAATTGCTGATCTACACTCTACACTCCTCCTACTACTCCATCCCCCACAGCCACTTCCTCCTGTACCACTATCCCCTCCCTCCTAGATTGTAAGCTCGAAAGAGCAGGGCCCTCAAACCCCTCGTGTAATGTATTGTACTGTATTGTCTCATGTACTGTCCCCCACTATAATGTACAGCGCTGAGCAAACCTTTTGGCGCTATATAATGTATAATAATAATAATAATTGTTGCATGACTGATTAATTGGCAGCCCCAGATAGACCAAGTTGTAGGATCATATTTATATGCAGTTTATTTATACAGTATGTGGTGTATGTCTCCACTTTTTTCTTTTTGTCTCCAAAAAGCTGGCCTCTATCAAATTCTTGTCAATTATCAGATTTCTACTTTGGAGTGCTGACATTTTGTTATTTTTGGATTTCATGGTACAAATGTTGGCTGCTCATCTGTTTGACAATGGCAGTTAGAAGTTACTACGTCACAGGCTGTTTACTGATATTTTCAAATGTCTGTTCATGCACTTTAAAATAATCTCATGATTGTATACAGTACAATATGTACTTATGATTTATCAGCAGAGAAAATCAGTACTGTTTATGATAAAGTATTTTGTGCTAAAGATTATTCACAAGTCTGCCAGGCCCTGTCTAAGGTCTATATGCACTCCTAATCACCCATAACAGCAATGTTTTGTTACAGTATATCCAAACTATTTATCAAGCTAGCTGAATAAAAGGTCTGGACAGACAGTACTATTATTGGTTGAACAAAGCAATTCTACACTCTCAAAAAAAAAGAAGAAAAAAAAAAGTGCGTAGCTGTATTTCTTTTTTTAGACAGCTATAATACATAATAATTACAGAATCTTTTATTTAAAGAACAAGCAATCTGCTAATGACATTCAGAGTTCTTTCTGTAACAATATTGTTGAAACCTTATAATACCAAGTTAAATACAAAGAGCCACAATGGACCAGAATGATAACATGACACAAAATGGAGAAGTCCCAGTTGTACCACATAACGTGATTAATAACCTGCAACTGAGAGTTTTCAGTACATATTAACTTTTGTGTTAAGTTAAATAATCTGTCAACGTGCATAATGGCATGGATCATAAAAGTTAAAATAAAAGGGAAAAACAGAATATGTCATATTAAGGAATTCAGGTACTATGTCGGTGTGCCAGTCAAGTTACCAGAGCTGCATTCTTCCAGTTTGCTGGTGTATGCCTTTATAAGGGCAGGCTTCTGGGAATCTGTAGTTTGGCTCCCATAGGGAGAGCAGCAAGAAAAACAGGATTTTGTTTTCATGAAATATTGCTTTTCCTATCGAAAGCTTCATAGGGGTTTATAAAGAAAATTGGACTACAAAGAATGTCTTAGGAAAAGTGCTGGCACCAGTTTGATAGAAAACACTTTATTTTATAAACACATTGTCCATAAAATAAAGATTTTATAATTTTGAAAAACATTTTACCTTTTGTTAAAAATCTTAAAGTGAAATATCTCAGCTTTCATTTTAAAACTTAACTGAACAAGCTTGTTGGCAGGTGTTAGTGCTCCTTTAAGTTTTACCCCTCCTGTAGTGATGCAGTGGGTGAAGGTAGTGCCTCCAATGCTAGCTGTGTGTGGGTGCCAGGGAGAGTGTGGTATGGGAGTTCACCCCAATACAGCAACATATAGAGCAGCATCTTGGACTGTGAGAGTGCTTGGCTGGGCAGCACTACTAGTAGGACAGCTGTACAATAAACAAAGAGCAAATGGAGACACCTTGCCACCACTGAATTTCAACTGCAGGTCTGTGGCCTCGGAGGCCCAGGACTGAAAACCTCTACAATGAGCTGAAACCAGTTAACTAGTGTTCTGCATTGGCTTTAAAATAGTATCAGAATGTTGTTTTCATGCTACTAATTTTCTGGCCTGAAAGACTGTGTCAGTCACCTGGATGTGATGTTCTGCTGTGATGGGGATGTGTATGAGAGGAACTGAACAGATGCAGTAAAGTGTTAAAACACTATTGGAGTGTGCATTCATTTATTTCCATTTATTTACTGGCTTCAGGCTGGGGTTGAAGTGTGTGGGCCTCTGGCTAAGAGAATGTGACACAAGATGGCAGAGTCATCCCTAAAAGCAGACAGCGTGGCACCAACTGCTCTAAAATCTAGGTCCCTTACAAGTGGCATAGTCAACAGGATAGGGCACAACATTGCTTCTAAAGTTATGTCGGCTCCCTAGTTGGACCAGTACCAGGGGACAGAGAAAAGGAGGAGTGTGTCATTGGACTTCATTTGCATTGCACATTTATAGTGTAGAACATTATGAACATGAACAATCTCCACTCTCCACTATATGCACACTCTCCACTATGTAAAGGATTGAAATGGTGCTACTACCCACTAATCCATCAGTAAAGCTAAGAGATGCAAAATCTTCAATCACTGATCTGAGAGTGGTATATCCATGTAGTTGATCCACATTGCCATTGTTGCTTATACAATCTTGAAATTCATTCAGAAAACCACAGCGTACAGTGCACAGAAATACAATTTAGTTGACACGTTTCAGCCTTTAATAATAACTATCATAACTGGTTATAATTAAAGCCGAGTATACTGAAACACGCCAACTAAACCCAGGTATGTGGTTGCCCTATCCTACGAAGAAGTGAGATGGGACCTCAGACAGCTTGGCGCCAACCTGTATCCAATCCAGGTCCCTTACATGCAGAAGGTAGCAGCTGATTAGTTACTATGCACAGCTGCTCCAGATTCTTGCTGCTCTAGTTTTGGTAAATTTCCCGCAGAATGATTTACATGTACCCTCACAATCTTCTCTACCGCAAGCTCTTCCAAAATTTTAAAGTGCAACCTTTCTAGTTTTGGGTAAAGAGGAGATGGTTTAGAATATATAAAGTATATCAGGTTTTGAATTTGGTTTGTGCCCCCTTTGGGGAGATATAAACTCCCTACCCTGAATAAAAAGTGATGGGAAATGCAACATTTTACAGTTTTTACTAAAACATCAAACTAGGAAGATATATCACTATGGGGTTGTTGTTCTGGTATCACTATGGGGTTGTTCTTGTTAATGGCTGTCAAATGTATAACTTCCCTTTACTTTGGTGATATTTCCACTCATCTTCTCCTGTGTTGTTGAGACAGGAAGTAAAGGGAAATCTCAGGTAAATGGGAGTCAAACAACAAAAAAGACTCCACAGACGTTCTAACTATGGAAGAGAGAAGCTGACGGTGTTCACTGTTTTCAAGTTGGACAATGCACTGGAGTCAATGGGGAAGATGGAATAAGGTGGTTTTGATGGTTTTTAAGGGAATAAAGAGGATTCAGTACTGTCACTTTACAGTTATACTCAAACGTTTGCATACCCTGGCAGAAATCATGAAGTTTTGGAATAGATATTGAACATATGACTGATAATGCCAAAAAAAGTATTTTATTTAAAGATAGTGATCATATGAAGCCATTTATTGTCACGTGGTTGTCTGGCTCCTTTTTAATTCATAATGATAACAGAAATCACCCAAATGGCCCTGATCAAAGGTTTCCATACCCTGGAATGTTTGGCCTTGGTACAGACACACAAAGTGATACACACAGGTTAAAATGACAAAGGTTAATTTCTCATTTCTGTGGCTTTTCAAATTGAAATCAATCTCTGCATGTAAATAGTCAATGCATTTGTTAACTCTCACATGGATGGACTGAGCAGGTTAGATACTTGCCTATGGGGAGTAGAAAAGAACTGGCAAAAGATCTGCGTAACAAGGCAATGGAACTATATAAAGATGGGAAAGGATATAAAAAGATATACAAAGCCTTGATTATGCCAGCCAGTACTGTTCAATCACTTATTAAGAAATAGAAAATTTAGGGATCTCTTGATACCAAGCCAAAGTCAGGTAGACCAAGAAGGATTGCAGCTACAACTGCCAGAAGAATTGTTTGGGATACAAGAAAATCCCACAGATAGCCTTGGGGGAAATACAGGCTGCTCTTGTTTCAAGGAGCACAATACGATTATACTTGAACAAAAATTTTTGTTGCAATTTGAAAAGCCACAGATGTGAGAAGTTAACCTGTAATTGCCATTTTAACCTGTGTGTGTCCCCATTTACTAAGGCCAAACATTCCAGAGTATGTAAACTTTTGATCAGGGCCATTTGGGTGATTTCTGTTATCATTATGATTTAAAAAGGAGCCAAACAACTATATGATAATAGATGACTTCATATGATCTCTATCCTTAATAAAAGAGGGTTTTTGGCATGATCAGTCATATTTTTATCATCAATGACAAAATTTCATGATTTCTGTCAAGGCATTTAAGTGTACATTTTTTAATTTACCACTTGATGACAGCCCCATAGCACATGTACTGCTACAGGGTGGCCGCACTTTGCAAAATCATGTAAATATACGTGATTTTGCCTTTCTGCCCTACCCACACTACAATTGGTTCCTGAGGATGTCAATAACTGGGTCCCAGCTGGCAATTCCCAGCTGAGACTCGATGATCATTGGCGAAGCTGAGAGGGGAGAGAACTGTATGTTAAAATAAATAAATTAAAATAATAAAATAAAGCAATAGTACACAGTAATGTTGTTTTACATGTTTTTATGTTTCTTTTTCACGTATACACACAAAATAATATGCAAAAATATAAAAAGAGCACTTTCCACAGTAAAAAAAAAATCTATTTGTTTATGTGTGTGTGCATTATTTGCCTAAGCAGATAATATGATAAAATAAAAGAGAAGTATGAGTTAAATTAAAAAAAAATTATACTCACCTAGGTGGCTGCAGCACTGATCTGATACTGCATCTGTTCCCTGCTAGCTCTAAGACTCTGGAATCGCTAAGAATTGCTCAAAGACTACTGGTAACTTAGTTGTCAGTGTTCCCTGAAGCAGAGTTCTGGGGACTGTCAGTCGTTGGCCCTCTGCTCTGCCCTTCCAGCGAGCACTGGAGCTCTGGGCTGTGGAGGAGCGGGAGGTGCTAACTCAGGCACTCTGTGGATTGCTAAGAGGCTGAACCAGGTGCCAGTCCAGGCGTCTGGGTAGATCGCGACCATATGCTTGGGATCTTTTCAGAGCCTAGACTGGCTGTGACATCAGCCAACAGTGGGCTTTAGCAGGCACTCCTGTGCAGGGGCGGACTGACAACTCATGGGGCCCCCGGGCAGTAGGGGATCATGGGGCCCTTGTGTCCAAACTCAATAAAGCCTATGAAAAAGGTACCATGGGCATCTCATGGGGCCCCCTACTGACCCCGGGCCCTCGGGCAGTGCCCGAGTTTCCAAATGGTCAGTCCGTCCCTGCTCCTGTGATCCCCAGAAGTATAGCCAAAAGAGATTTGGTTATACGTCTCCTTTTAAAGTAGTATCTGCAGTTGAAGACAAAATGGAACATTTTGCAGTGAGTTAAAGCAGAGCTCTAGGCCCCTCCCCCAAAAATTAAAAGTCAGCAGCTACAAATACTGTAGCTGCTGACTTTTAATACAAGGACACTCACCTTTTCAGGGATCCAGCAATGTCCTCACTTGAGCTGATTCTTCAATCGGATTCAGATGCAGTTGCTAGAATCTTCAGTAAGGGAAACCGGAGGTGGAGTCTTGAGACTTCACAGTCAGTTTCCTACTGCGCATGCGCTTTGTGAATGGTTCTGTGGTCTTTTGCAACCTGTGAAATGTCCCAGAAGGCTGCGGGAGAAGGGGGGGTGAACTTCTGCCTTGGATCACTGCAGTGAATCTGACTGGTAATGGGAGCAAGTACCTGTCAAAACCAGGTACCTACTCCCCCCTCCCCCCAAAAAAATGTCAAATGTGGCAGTGGAGGGGGGAGGAGGCAAACAATTGGAACTTCCTCTTTTGTGTGAAGTTCTACTTTAAGTTTTGCTGAAACCACACCATTCACCTCAAGTTCCAATCCTTTCACACTGTACAAAAATGAATAAAATGGGGAATGGCTTTGAATATTAAACCTATTCTTTCTGGAGAAGAGGTTCTTTCTATGAGATGGGATATGATCGCAATATACATATCTATCAGTGATGACTGTAGTATTGGGAAACACTGTTTAATTTAAGGTCACTGAATAAGATACACAACCACAAAAATTAAGTTGAACAATAAATAGTTCAGTCTTAAACTGCCTAAAGGGTACTTTAATGTTAAAGTGGTAAAGGTATGGAACTCCTTTCCACAGTTAGTTTTTTTCAATTATCTATGCTCTCCACTGATACTACTATTTGATGTATTTCTCAGCGAACACAACATACAGGGATATAGGAATACATAGCAACTAAGGATGCACCAAAATTTCGGTGGCCAAAACGTTTTGGCCGAAAACACCCCTTTCGGCCGTCAGTCAATGTGGAAAAAAAGCACTGATACAAGTGACGAAGAAAACCCACCCTCGCCGCCGCCTGCCCACCACCTGGCCGCTGAGAAACCATCAAATTATCTCGGTGCTGGGCATAGAGATTAAAGAAGGAAAGAGAGCCTCCATGCATCTCTATACCCTTGGAGGACCGGAGCGATGTCACTTCCAGTTCCGGACATCTTTTTTGTTTTTTATAAAGCACTAGATCAATGCTTTTTTGATCTAATGCTTTACATTGCAGAGGAGAGATGTGGGATCTTATCAACCCTATATCTCTCCATAAAGAGGACCTGTCACTAATTATTTCTATCACAAGGGATGCAGGTATTCCTTGTGATAAGAATAAAAGTGATTTAATTTTTTTTAAAGGGACAGTGCAAAAAACAAAACAAAATAAACATTAAATACATTTTTTTAAAAAGTTTAACCTCTTCAGCCCAGCCGAACGCAAAAGACGGCAAGCAGCTGCACATTTGCGTTCTATTAAAAAAGAACATATGTGCTGAGAGCACACGCCCTGCGCGCTCACAGCACACATGTCCGGTTCTCACGGAAAGGTCCCGATCTCCTCTTTCGATCGGGACCTTCCCCGATCATGTGACCGCCGTGACACGCCATCATGGCGGTCACATGGCCCTAAACCCCGCCCCACGTTTCGGCTTCTGGAACCCTTAAAGGGCCGGGAGACGTCGGCACCAAGGGGTTAAAGCACTAGATCTATGCTTTTTTGATCGAATGCTTTACATTGCAGAGGAGAGATGTGGGATCTTATTGACCCCATATCTCTCCATAGAGAGGACCTGTGACTAATTATTTCTATCACAAGGGATGCAGGTATTCCTTGTGATAAGAATAAAAGTGATTTCATGTTTTTTTAAAGGGACCGTGAAAAAAACAAAATAAATAAAACATTAAATACATTTAAAAAAAAAAGTTTAAAGTGCCCCCGTCCCCCCGTGCTCGCACACAGTGGTGAACACATACGTAGGCCATGCCTACATATGTAAATGGTGTTCAAACCACACACTTGAGGTATCGCCACAAACGTCAGAGCAAGAGCAATAATCCTTGCACTAGACCCCCTCTGTAACTTTACACTACTAACCTGTAGTTTCACACCATTCCACGAGTGTGCACAATTTTTAAAGTGTGACATGTTGGGTATCGATTTACTCGCTACAACATCCTCTTTCATATTTAAAAAAAAATTGGGGTATATACTGTGGGTTTTTTTTGTTTTTTTAATCAAAGTGTATTTTTTCCCAAATATTATATTATCCTTTTTCACGCCATCCCACACGTGTGCGCAATTTTTAAATCTTGACATGTTGGGTATCTATTTACTCGCCATAACATCCTCTTTCATATTTTACTAAAAAATTGTTTTTTTAATCAATGTGTATTGTTTTTTTAATCAATGTGTATTTTATTCCAAAATGCTGCACATTTCGGTTCCAGTCTTTGGGCAAGTGCATTTTGAATTTTCGATTTTGGTTTCAGCACCAGAATTTTCATTTTGGTGCACCACTATTAGCAACATGTGCACACACACACTTTAAACGGGATGGACCTGTGTCTTTATTCAACCTTACCAAGTACAGTATGTAACACTAATATTTTGGAGACATTAGTTATTTTAGCCAATGATAGGCTACTCAAGGAATATGTAATCCCAACACTTTATATTCCTGACATGTGCCAACTGTACCATGTACTTGTATGAAAACGTTTCCAGATCTCTTTGCATTGCTTCCTTTGTGTGAAATCCCTGGTGTTCCTGCCAGTCCCTCTGCTTTTTTTATTAAAAACTGACTACACTAAGCACCATGGTCAGTTTTCTAGCTACGCTGGAAAACAGCGTGCTGTTGTTTCTCCTCCCCTAGCTCTTATGCAGCTGAGAACAGAGTGTATGTAATCACCTATAAAAAAGGGAAAAAAAAGGTGTATATAATTTGTTTTTATATCTATACACAAATGTTTTGCCTTTCATTTCTACTTTAAACTGAATGGGTTGTTTTACAAGTTGAGGGTTTACCAACTTCTCAACATGGAACAAACTTGTATAATTTCAACAAAGGTTAATGCGCTAGACCCCCTCCCCCCCGCCCTTCCCATGTGCCGGTGGTGGTGCTCTTTATAAATGCCAATTGCATTATTAGCATTGCTACGAGATTCATCTCCAGACTCTTCCTGCACATCTACAAAACTACTGTTTACATGTACAATATGGTAATAGATTCATTTTAGTGTGAATTTGGTTAAAACAAAAGTTGCTTCATTGTGTCCGTGAACCTTTTTTTAAACTCTTCCCAAACTCTTTATAGCGGCTGCAAGGCATAAGAGCAAACTGACTTACTGCTACTATGTGAAATGTTCACTTAGGACTTAGCTGTATTTCACCACTAATTGCGGCTTTTCTCCTGGGTCGTTATTATTATCCCATTATTATTTCTGCCTTCTATTTCAATTGGATGGCAATAAGTGCTTATTCATACATATACTTTGTAAAACTGAATTCAAGGCTGCCCAAATTTCAGAAGCTATTTTAACAGGGAATGCTGATGAATTATGGCAGACATCTTAACTTTTTTAAGCTTGTAACTTTTCTAACCCTTTACTGAAAACACAAATTCCATGGCTTGTTAATAGCACCTTGACTACCTTGACTGCTATATTAGACTTGGTCTAACTCCTGTGCATTGCAAATTGCTTAGCAACATGTTTTCATACTGATCTGTCACTTGTCAGTCTCAGAAAATAAAAATGTTAAATTCTGAGAATACTAGTTACTTGGCTGTTATCCTGATTCAGTCATTTCAATGCCTTCTGAGTCCCCAACCTGATACAAACATACAGATCAAAAATTCTAACTTCGCAGACTGCTCCAAGTAAGTGACTAAAGCTAGGTATATAAGTTTAGTTTTTTTTTTCAGCTGGTTGACTGAATAAAATAAATGAATGAATTCTCCCATTAACACAGACAAGGTGAAAAGAAGAATCCTCTCCTGTGATTATATTCTGACAGCGGCACAACTTCACTGCCAGAATACACTGAATAGTGCTGCAGCCAATTGGCTGCAGTGGCTGATCAAAGTGAAGTTTTCCAACAGTACTGTTCAAAAGAACTTGATTTCCCACTTGAGTTCTGTTAAACAGGGAGGGCCAGATATAGATCTAAATTCATCTGAACCAGATGAATTTCGATCTGTGTATAACCAGCTTAAGAAGGAATTGAAGAGATAGCCAGGCAGTTAAGAAATGTAAAAAGAGGTCAACTAGCAAATACCAGACTTCCTTAAGGTCTGTGCCTAGGATCTAGGTCTGCCTATGGGATTAAAAACAGAAAATAATAATTTTAATAATAGTGTCCCAAGACTTCCAGGATGGTGATACTAAACGTTTTGCTAAATCATTTTATGCTCAAAAGCACATATTCCTGGACACAACATTATTTCATTTGAGAGCTCAGTAACAGTATGGCATTCAGATTTTCCATACAGTTGAAAAAATTATCTTCTGTGATTTTGTTGAACTGACACTAAGGTATATACCCATGCTTCTGTCTGTGTGCACGGCTGAAAGTTGAACTAGATGATTTAGTGAAAAGGAGACTAGGGCTCCATCTAGTGACGGAATAGCAGACTGAATATTAAAAAATATTAAATTTTTACCTGACTAAACATTTTTTTTAATGACAATAAGTAGTAAACAAATATGAACAAAACAACTATATTTTGCCTTTAAAATATGTTCTAAGCAGGAAGGTAATAATTTAGGTTTAACCAAGTGTGGGCCCCATTGTTTCTAATTTACATATTAAAGGCCGAATCAAGGGTGGGGGAGAAGGGGCACCTGCTCTGGGAACAGTGTTGCTATGTGGAAAGAGGGTGCTGTAACCTGGTCAGCGACCCGATCTCCATCTGCCTGAAAGATAGGCCTGTCACTGTTGTCACTCCTGACATTTAGGATGGAGAAAAGTACAGGGGCCCCAACAGTTGATGTAGGGAGGAATTTGCTCAATCTTCCCTCCAGCACCAGTGTAATGTGAATGGGAGAGAAGGCAGGGGAGCACCAGTGCTGAGAACACAGACACTTATGCAGCATAGGCGTCTGCCATAGAGTGAGGGCAGAGTGCCTGTCTTCTTATCTCCCTCTGTTATGTAACATATCACATGACTGGTAGGGGGAAAGAAAACAAAGCTGCCTTCTCTTTCTCATTCTCTTCACTGAGATTGAACTGTAAATACACTGATGATGGGGGGAGAAGGTTAGCCCCATAGCTCCCCTATCCCTCTCATTGCCACCACACATCTCAGGCTCATTTACACTTGGGGTTGGGGGGGGGGGTAAAACAAGCAGTTGAACTGCATTTTTACCACTTTTCTTACCACTCCTCCTTAAGCTGCAAAAGTGGGCAGGGATGTTTACCCCCCTGTCATGTTTGGTAGGCTATACCACCCACTATATGCAACCCATTCAACTGAATGAGGCTGTGCCACAACAAGCTGCAAAGCTGGTGTTTTTGTGAGCTTTTAGGGGTTAAAAGAGATGGTAAGTAGGTGACAAACTTCCTGCCCTCTGAAAAGTAGTCCACCATGGATTGCTCTTTGGAGGGATAATGCTACTGTAAACTAGCCCTCACAGCCATACAGGGCACCTTAGTTAAATGCACCCTACAGACACCTTACACTACCAGCTCTCCTTCCCCCTTAATACTGAAAAGTTAGTCACCCTCAGGTTGACACCTACACAGGGACAATTTTCCTTTCATATGACACAATAGATGTGGGGGCATTTTCCTTTCATTGACACTACACACAGGGGGGCATTTTTCTTTTCAATGATACCACCAATGCAGGGCCTTTTTTTTCCTTTCTGTTGATACCACAGACATAGAGACATTTTTCCTTCTAGTGACTCCACCAATGCAGGGGCATTTCATTTCCTTCCAGTGACACTACTGATGCAGGTATATTTTCTTTTCAGTGACACCCTTGATGCAGAGGTATCTTTTCCTTCAAGTGACACAATGGACACAGGGACATTTTTCCTTCCAATCACACCACCAACACAGGGAATTTTTTGCCTTCTAGTCACAACACTGACCTAGGGGCATGTTTACTTTTAAGTGGACACCGCTGATATAAGGGCCTTTCTTCCTTCCAGTGATGCCACCAATAGGGGCATTTTTTCCTCACGCTGATGCTGGGGCAATTTTTTTGATCACTATTTGCCCCATATTTTACTGTGGGATACAATGTGTACCGCTATTAAACTCATATGTTACATATGTTTCAGTGCATCGCTATTACCCCTACTCCATCTGGGTGGGGGAGGCATCTTCACCCTAGGCACTGGATGACCCTGGGCATTGCCCCTAATGATAGATACTAAACTCTGCTACATCCCTCTTTGACCATGCCACTGAGTGCTACAGATACTTTCTTTGAAGATTAGAATTACAACAGCAGATGTTGTGAATGGTGTGTGTTTCCATTAAAGCACATGGTGGTGGCCACGACATATGTGTGTGTAAAGGGTTAACTGCTCAGTTAACCTGGCCCATGGACAATCAGTTTCAGTCTTCTGGCATTGTGCCAGGGCAGGAAAATCTCTGCACATGGTAAGAGTGTTAAATATGTCACATTTTGGTCTCATTTGAGTTATGAGAGAGTAATCATCACAGAAGCTGCCTGGTGGTGTATAGCCTTTTCTCCTGAAACCGTTCCCACTAGCTCCTCTGCTTAGTGTGCATGCAGACACATGCCACTGCTACATTCATCTCTATGGGTGAGCCTTATTCAACAGGATGTTTGAAATGCAGCTATCTCATAGGAACAAATAGTACCACAACATAGGTATACACTAAGAAGAGGAGACTGCTAGACCGTTTATGGGAGAAAGACTGCACCACTAGGCAAGGCCACAAAATGCAGATTGCTGGAACAAAAAGAAAGGTAAGCATGTAATATGACATGTGGAGCATAGCAAGTAGAGGAGTTATTAAAGGACAAGTTTACAAAAAGTGAACTTGCCCTTTAAATAGCTCTTTAGGGTTACAGTAGATCTTTTTAGCTACCCTGGGCCTGTTTGTGTTCTATTTTTATTATTTTATATTTTGTTACAAAAATACAATTTTACAGTGAAAAAAAGTAAATATAATTGGAAAGCAGCAGTACACAAATAACAATCATATGCTCAAAAACATGAAAAAAGCAGAAATACAAATAACACTAAATGAAATAAATTAAACTATCCTAAATACACCCCCTTAAATTCATATCCTGTAGATGAAGGAAAAAAAACTGTAGATTTGAAGTAGGTTGAAGCATTATGAGTGAAACTGCACATGGGGGTGCATACTACAAAGGTAATTACTGGAGTTTGTTATAGGCCCCCCAGTGTTAACGAGGAGGTGGAGACTCAGCTCCTTGCACAGATCAAAAGGGCTGCAAGGGCTGGGACGGTGATAATAATGGGGGATTTTAACTACCTGGAAATTGACTGGAGTAATGGTACTGCAGGAACAGCTAAACGGAAAAAATGTATAAACCTACTACAGGACAATTTTATGGTACATTTCATAGAGGCCCCAACTTGGAATGATGTTCTCCGGAACCTGGTAATCTCAAACCATGAAGAGCTTATTACTAATGTCCATATAAAAAAACATCTGGGTAGCAGTGACCATAACATGATTTCATTTTTTGTTAGCTGTAAACATCAAGCACATACAGGAAAAATAAAACCGCTCATGTTTAAGAGCTAATTTTCCAAGGTTGAGAGATGCTCTCCAATACTTAGACTGAGAGGGAATATTGGCATTGATAAACACAACACAGAAATGGGAGTTCTTCAAAGACTGTGTGTGAACACACTGCAAAATATATTCCCATGGACAATAAATTTAAAAGCCTAAAAATCAAACCTATGTCACCAAAGTTAAAATAGCTATAGATAATAAGAAGATAGCTTTTATTAAATATAAAAAAGAAGGAACACTATCATCATTTAAACATTACAAATAATATAACAGAATATGCAAAAAGGAAATAAAGGCCACAAAAATTCTAAACGAACGACAGATTGCAAAAGATAGCAGGACCAACCCCAAAAATTATTAAAATATATTAATAGTAGAAAGGTTCGGTCCGAGCTTGGAAAAATCTGTATATAAATGGATAGAAAACTGGCTAAAAGATTGTATTCAGAGAGTAGTGATTAATGATTCATACTCTGAATGGCAAGGGTTGTCAGTGGTGTACCTCAAGGTTCAGTGTTGGGACCCTTACTTTTTAATACATTTATAAACAATAATCGGGTCTGGGATTAAAAATCTAATTTCAGTCTTTGCAGATGACACCAAGCTGTGCAGTGGAATAACATCTTTACAGGATGTCTCCAATTTACAAGCCGACCTCAATGCACTGTTTAATTGGGCGACTATGTGGCAAATGAGGTTTAATGTTAATAAATGTAAGGTTATGCACTTGGGGGCTAAGAATATGCATGCATCATACATACTGGGGGGGTTACAAATGGGGGAATCAGTGGTGGAGAAGGATCTGGGAGTTCTGGTAGATCACAAGCTTAATAATGGCATGCAATGCTAAGCTGCGGTTTCTAAAGCGAGCAAAATCTTCTCTTGTATTAAAAGAGGTATAGACTCCAGAGAGAGAGAGATATCATATTATCCCTGTACAAATCATTAGTTAAACCTCATCTGGAATATGCAGTTCAGTTTTGGGAACCAATTCACCAAATGAACATTGGGGAACTGGATAAAGTACAGAGAAGGGCAACCAAACTGATGAGAGGCATGGAGGAGCTCAGCTATAAGGAAAGATTAGAGGAACTGAATGTATTCTCTCTTGAGAAGAGGAGATTAAGGGGGGATATGATCAACATGTATAAATACATCAGTAGTTCATATAGTGAACTCGGTGCAGAGTTATTCACGCTGAGGTCATCACAGAGGACAAGGGGGCATTCTTTAAGTCTGGAGGAAAAGAAATGTAATCTCCAAATACAGAAAGGTTTCTTCACCATAAGAGCTGTAAGAATGTGGAATAGACTCCCTCAAGAGTTGGTTCTGGCCAGCTCACTGGATTGCTTTAAAAAAGGCCTGGATTCTTTCTTGGATACACAGAATATAACTGGTTACTAACATTTATAGGTAAAGTTGATCCAGGGAATATCCAATTGCCTCTCGGGGAATCAGGAAGGAATTTTTTTCCCCTGCAGGAGCAAATTGGATCATGCTTTGCTGTTTTATTTGCCTTCCTCTGGATCAACTGTGGGTGTAGGATTATAACTAGAGATGAGCGAAGTATTCAAAAATTCGATTCGACTGATTCGGCGAATTCGTGGAAAAATTTCGATTCGAGTCGAATATATTCGCTGTGAATTTAACTTAAAAAAGGGTGTTTCTAGGCTTCAGAGAGACTTAATATTAGTGCAGAACACTGTACCTTTAATTTAAATGCCCTTGGAGTCTGCTGGGGAAGAGAAATAATACTGTCAGTCAGTATGACATGCAGATGAGTGCCGTCGATCTTAGAATCACCGCACACTTCACTCATTTGGGCAGTCACGGGGCCAAAACCAGAGTGTGGAGCCACAGTGTGGCGGTGGAGGCAGCAGCAATGGGAGGCCATACAGCACCCTATGACAAAAATGGAAACCACCAGCAGTGTGAGGAGACCTGAAAGTGGCACATGGCAGAGTGTGGCGATAGAGACAGCAGCAATGGACCTGGCAGCAGCATGAGGAGGCGGTACAGGGGCCCATGACAGATTACGGGCCTGGCAGCAGCATGAGGAGTCGGTACGGGGGCCCATGGCAGATTACGGGCCTGGCAGCAGCAATGGGAGGCCGTACAGGGACCCATGACACACTCTGGACCTGGCAGCAGCATGGGGAGGCGGTACAGGGGCCCATGACAGATTACGGGCCTGGCAGCAGCATGAGGAGTCGGTACGGAGGCCCATGACACACTCTGGACCTGGCAGCAGCATGAGGAGGCGGTACAGGGGCGCATGACAGATTAAGAGCCTGGCAGCAGCAACTTGGACAGGAGGACGTTCAGCTTCTGCACCGTCGGGTGCGTGCTCGCAAACTGTTGTCTCTTGGAAACGGATTCCAAGAAAGACTGCTGACGGAATCCGTGAAGAGGAGTAGCAGGAGAAGGAGCATCTGAACGAGCGGAATATGCCAACAAGCGACAACAGGGGCCCATGACAGATTACGGGCCTGGCAGCAGCATGAGGAGTCGGTACGGGGGCCCATGGCAGATTAGGGGCCTGGCAGCAGCTATGGGAGGCCCGTAATCTGCCAGCACCCTATGACAAAAAATGGAACCCACCAGCAGTGTGAGGAGACCTGAAAGTGGCACATGGCAGAGTGTGGCGATGGAGACAGCAGCAATGGGAGGCCGTACAGGGACCCATGAGAGACTCTGGACCTGGCAGCAGCATGAGGAGGCGGTATAGGGGCCCATGGCAGATTAGGGGCCTGGCAGCAGCTATGGGAGGCCCGTAATCTGCCAGCACCCTATGACAAAAAATGGAACACACCAGCAGTGTGAGGAGACCTGAAAGTGGCACATGTTTGGGGCATGATTCATGGTGGATTTAGTCAGTTGTGTCAGGAACTGGTGGTTTGAAATCCAGACTAATCCACGCCTGATTCATTTTCACAAACGTGAGTCTCTCCACACTTTGGGTGGACAGTCGTGTCCTCCGCGGAGTTGCAATACCTCCTGCCGCACTAAACACGCGCTCCGATGCCACGCTACTGGCCGGGCATGACAGCCTTTCAAGGGCAAATTCAGCTAGTTGGGGCCAAAGGTCAAGTTTCGTTGCCCAGTAGTCAAGGGGATTGTCTACCTCGGTTGGCAGGGTGCTGTCCTAGTAGGCTAAAGCCTGTTGTTTGAGGTCCTGCTCCAGGTCCACCTGATGCTGCTCTGCTGCGGCTGGTTAGTAGTTTCCTCACTGCGCTGGTGAAGAAAGCTACTCATCATCGACTGCAGACTGAGGCAGCTGCTGCTGGTGGAGCTGCCACTGCTCCTACCACCCCACCCCTCCCCTGCTGCCATGGCAGCGGAACGCGAGCGCACAGGGCCCACAGTGTCTGAGGATGGATGTTGGCGCAGACAGGCAGAGACCAGCTGACTACATAGGTGGTTTTTATAGTACGTAATTTTGGCCTCCCTCTCAGCAGGTGTGAAAAAGGCCACCATTTTTGAACGGTAGCGAGGGTCCAACAAGGTGGACAGCCAAAAGTCATCCCTCTGTCTGATGGTTATTATTCGGCTGTCGCTACGCAAGCAAGCGAGCATGCTATGGGCCATTTGTGCCAAGGAATGCGAGGGACTCCCTGCCTCCATCTCCACAGCATACTGCCACGGTGCGTCTGGGTCCTCTGTCTCCTCTTCCTCCTCCTCTACCAGATGCTCCTGCTCCTCCACTCCTGTCCGCTGAGTGGAAAAACCACCCATTTCACTCAATAATTCCTGAGCACCAATGTCCTCCTCTACCTCCTCCTCTTCTTCCTGTCCTGCCCCCACAGGGGTCATGTGGCGTTGAGATCTGTGCGCCACGTCTACCGCACCCTGACCAGCCATTGTTAACAGCATTTGTTCCAGGACGTGCAACAGAGGAATGACGTCGTTCATCCCATAGTCCTGCCGACTCACGAATAGCGTGGCCTCCTCAAAGGGCCTGAGCAAGCGCAGGTGTCACGCATGAGCTGCCAATGGCTGACATCTAAGTTACACAGGGAGTACCTTTATCCGCTTTTAACATCAGGAAATCTGTGATGGCCTTTTGCTGTTCGTAAAGGCGGTCTAACATATGTAGGGTTGAATTCCACCTTGTTGCAACGTCACAGCATGAGGAGTCGGTATAAGGGCCCATGGCAGATTAGGGGCCTGGCAGCAGCTATGGGAGGCCCGTAATCTGCCAGCACCCTATGACAAAAAATGGAACACACCAGCAGTGTGAGGAGACCTGAAAGTGGCACAGGGCAGAGTGTGGCGATGGAGACAGCAGCAATGGGAGGCCATACAGGGACCCATGAGAGACTCTGGACCTGGCAGCAGCATGAGGAGGCGGTATATAGGGGCCTATGGCAGATTAGGGGCCTGGCAGCAGCTATAGGAGGCCCGTAATCTGCCAGCACCCTATGTCAAAAAATTCAACACACCAGCAGTGTGTGAGGAGACCTGAAAGTGGCACATGGCAGAGTGTGGCGATGGAGACAGCAGCAATGGGAGGCCGTACAGGGACCCATGACAGACTCTGGACTTGGCAGCAGCATGAGGAGGCGGTATATAGGGGCTTATGGCAGATTAGGGGCCTGGCAGCAGCTATAGGAGGCCCGTAATCTGCCAGCACCCTATGTCAAAAAATTCAACACACCAGCAGTGTGAGGAGACCTGAAAGTGGCACATGGCAGAGTGTGGCGATGGAGACAGCAGCAATGGGAGGCCGTACAGGGACCCATGACAGACTCTGGACTTGGCAGCAGCATGAGGAGGCGGTATATAGGGGCCCATGGCAGATTAGGGGCCTGGCAGCAGCTATAGGAGGCCCGTAATCTGCCAGCACCCTATGTCAAAAAATTCAACACACCAGCAGTGTGAGGAGACCTGAAAGTGGCACATGGCAGAGTGTGGCGATGGAGACAGCAGCAATGGGAGGCCGTACAGGGACCCATGACAGACTCTGGACCTGGCAGCAGCATGAGGAGGCGGTATATAGGGGCCTATGGCAGATTAGGGGCCTGGCAGCAGCTATAGGAGGCCCGTAATCTGCCAGCACCCTATGTCAAAAAATTCAACACACCAGCAGTGTGTGAGGAGACCTGAAAGTGGCACATGGCAGAGTGTGGCGATGGAGACAGCAGCAATGGGAGGCCGTACAGGGACCCATGACAGACTCTGGACTTGGCAGCAGCATGAGGAGGCGGTATATAGGGGCTTATGGCAGATTAGGGGCCTGGCAGCAGCTATAGGAGGCCCGTAATCTGCCAGCACCCTATGTCAAAAAATTCAACACACCAGCAGTGTGAGGAGACCTGAAAGTGGCACATGGCAGAGTGTGGCGATGGAGACAGCAGCAATGGGAGGCCGTACAGGGACCCATGACAGACTCTGGACTTGGCAGCAGCATGAGGAGGCGGTATATAGGGGCCTATGGCAGATTAGGGGCCTGGCAGCAGCTATAGGAGGCCCGTAATCTGCCAGCACCCTATGTCAAAAAATTCAACACACCAGCAGTGTGAGGAGACCTGAAAGTGGCACATGGCAGAGTGTGGCGATGGAGACAGCAGCAATGGGAGGCCGTACAGGGACCCATGACAGACTCTGGACTTGGCAGCAGCATGAGGAGGCGGTATATAGGGGCCTATGGCAGATTAGGGGCCTGGCAGCAGCTATAGGAGGCCCGTAATCTGCCAGCACCCTATGTCAAAAAATTCAACACACCAGCAGTGTGTGAGGAGACCTGAAAGTGGCACATGGCAGAGTGTGGCGATGGAGACAGCAGCAATGGGAGGCCGTACAGGGACCCATGACAGACTCTGGACCTGGCAGCAGCATGAGGAGGCGGTATATAGGGGCCTATGGCAGATTAGGGGCCTGGCAGCAGCTATAGGAGGCCCGTAATCTGCCAGCACCCTATGTCAAAAAATTCAACACACCAGCAGTGTGAGGAGACCTGAAAGTGGCACATGGCAGAGTGTGGCGATGGAGACAGCAGCAATGGGAGGCCGTACAGGGACCCATGACAGACTCTGGACTTGGCAGCAGCATGAGGAGGCGGTATATAGGGGCCCATGGCAGATTAGGGGCCTGGCAGCAGCTATGGGAGGCCCGTAATCTGCCAGCACCCTATGTCAAAAAATTCAACACACCAGCAGTGTGTGAGGAGACCTGAAAGTGGCACATGGCAGAGTGTGGCGATGGAGACAGCAGCAATGGGAGGCCGTACAGGGACCCATGACAGACTCTGGACTTGGCAGCAGCATGAGGAGGCGGTATATAGGGGCCCATGGCAGATAAGGGGCCTGGCAGCAGCTATGGGAGGCCCGTAATCTGCCAGCACCCTATGTCAAAAAATTCAACACACCAGCAGTGTGTGAGGAGACCTGAAAGTGGCACATGGCAGAGTGTGGCGATGGAGACAGCAGCAATGGGAGGCCGTACAGGGACCCATGACAGACTCTGGACTTGGCAGCAGCATGAGGAGGCGGTATATAGGGGCCCATGGCAGATTAGGGGCCTGGCAGCAGCTATGGGAGGCCCGTAATCTGCCAGCACCCTATGTCAAAAAATTGAACACACCAGCAGTGTGTGAGGAGACCTGAAAGTGGCACATGGCAGAGTGTGGCGATGGAGACAGCAGCAATGGGAGGCCGTACAGGGACCCATGAGAGACTCTGGACTTGGCAGCAGCATGAGGAGGCGGTATAGGGGCCCATGGCAGATTAGGGGCCTGGCAGCAGCTATGGGAGGCCCGTAATCTGCCAGCACCCTATGACAAAAAATGGAACACACCAGCAGTGTGTGAGGAGACCTGAAAGTGGCACATGTTTGAGGCATGATTCATGGCGGATTTAGTCAGTTGTGTCAGGAACTGGTGGTTTGAAATCCAGACTAATCCACGCCTGATTCATTTTCACAAACGTGAGTCTCTCCACACTTTGGGTGGACAGTCGTGTCCTCCGCGGAGTTACAATACCTCCTGCCGCACTAAACACGCGCTCCGATGCCACGCTACTGGCCGGGCATGACAGCCTTTCAAGGGCAAATTCAGCTAGTTGGGGCCAAAGGTCAAGTTTCGTTGCCCAGTAGTCAAGGGGATTGTCTACCTCGGTTGGCAGGGTGCTGTCCAAGTAGGCCCAAGCCTGTTTTTTGAGGTCCTGCTCCAGGTCCACCTGATGCTGCTGCTGCTGCGGCTGGTTAGTAGTTTCCTCACTGCGCTGGTGAAGAAAGCTACTCATCATCGACTGCAGACTGAGGCAGCCGCTGCTGGTGGAGCTGCCACTGCTCCTACCACCCCACCCCTCCCCTGCTGCCATGGCAGCGGAACGCGAGCGCACAGGGCCCACAGTGTCTGAGGATGGACGTTGGCGCACAAAGGCAGAGACCAACTGACTACATAGGTGGTTTTTATAGTACGTTATTTTGGCCTCCCTCTCAGCAGGTGTGAAAAAGGCCACCATTTTTGAACGGTAGCGAGGGTCCAACAAGGTGGACAGCCAAAAGTCATCCCTCTGTCTGATGGTTATTATTCGGCTGTCGCTACGCAAGCAACCGAGCATGCTATGGGCCATTTGTGCCAAGGAATGCGAGGGACTCCCTGCCTCCATCTCCACAGCATACTGCCATGGTGCGTCTGGGTCCTCTGTCTCCTCCTCCTCCTCCTCTACCAGATGCTCCTGCTCCTCCACTCCTGTCCGCTGAGTGGAAAAACCACCCATTTCACTCAATAATTCCTGAGCACAAATGTCCTCCTCTACCTCCTCCTCTTCTTCCTGTCCTGCCCCCACAGGGGTCATGTGGCGTTGAGATCTGTGCGCCACGTCTACCGCACCCTGACCAGCCATTGTTAACAGCATTTGTTCCAGGACGTGCAACAGAGGAATGACGTCGTTCATCCCATAGTCCTGCCGACTCACGAATAGCGTGGCCTCCTCAAAGGGCCTGAGCAAGCGGCAGGTGTCACGCATGAGCTGCCAATGGCTGACATCGAAGTTACACAGGGGAGCACCTTTATCCGCTTGTAACATCAGGAAATCGGTGATGGCCTTTCGCTGTTCGTAAAGGCGGTCTAACATGTGTAGGGTTGAATTCCACCTTGTTGCAACGTCACAGATCAGGCGATGCTGTGCAATTCCGTTCTGCCGCTGCAGCTCAAGGAGGGTGTGCTTTGCGGTGTAGGAATGGCTGAAATGCATGCAAAGTTTACGTGACATTTTAAGGATGTCTTGCAGTGTGATGGTGGATTTTAGGAACCGCTTGACAACCAGATTGAACACGTGAGCCATGCATGGCGCATGGCACAACCTTCCTTGTTCTTTCCGTTGTCGGTCAACATGGTTCCGATTTTGAGTTTGCGCGGAGACAGCCATCTGTCGATTTCTCTGTTCATTACACTGAGAAGTTCCTCCCCTGTGTGACTACGTTCGCCAAGGCATACCAGGTGCAGCACAGCGTGACACCGTTGCGCCCTGCACATGTGATATGCCGGTCGGGTAATGGGACTTGGCACGGGGGTGGCGGCTGAGGACACGGCGGAAGAAGAGGTGGTAGAGGCGGACATCTTTGCCGGACCAAGGACGTGCAAACGTGGAGGCAAAAGCGGCGTGACCTGTCCAAGTTGCTGGTGCGGCTGTGACGGCACCACGTTCACCCAGTGGGCCGTAAATGATATGTACTGTCCCTGACCGTAGTTACAGCTCCACACGTCGGCGCTGCCGTGCACTTTGGCAGAGACCGACATGCTCAAAGACTGGCCCACCATCTCTTCTACATGTGAATGCAGGGCTGGCACTGCCTTTTTGGCGAAGAAATGACGGCTTGGCACTCTCCACCGCGGCGCGGCACAAGCCATCATTTCTCGGAAAGGTGCTGAGTCCACCACTTGGAAAGGGAGGGACTGCAGCACCAGCAACTTGGACAGGAGGACGTTCAGCTTTTGCACCGTCGGGTGCGTGCTCGCAAACTGTTGTCTCTTGGAAACGGATTCCAAGAAAGACTGCTGACGGAATCCGTGAAGAGGAGTAGCAGGAGAAGGAGCATCTGAACGAGCGGAAGATGCCAACGAGCGACAACTCCCCTCAGCAGAGGTGTTGGAGCCTTGACTGGCTGATGGAGGGCGATTGACGTCAGGTGACGGAGCAAGTAACGGAGCGGGTGATGGGGCTGGGGCGGGCAGAACCGCCGTATCTTTATCACGGTTTTCCCAGGCCACCAAATGGCGACGCTGCATATGCTGCCGCAACGCTGTAGTCCCAACATGGGCCCCCTGGCCACGCTTGACTTTCTGGCCACATAGTCGACATACGGCTACGTTTACTTCCTCGGGCGGCTTGACAAAAAATTGCCACACCGCCGAGTAGGAAACTTTGCCCCCGATACTCCTCACTGGCTGACTGCTGCTTCCTCCGTGCACACCGGCACCACTACTGGCCGTGGTGGTAGGCTGCAGTGGAGCTGGTGCTCTACTCCGTGGCCGTTTGGCTCCACTGACACTGCTGCGACCCTGCTGCTGTCTCCTGGGCAACCCACCGACTGTTTTGCTCGCTGCCAAGCTGCCACCCTCTTCTCCTGATGATGCGGAAGAAATTGCCTGATGACGACGAGGTTGCCAAGTGCGATCAACCTCCTCATCATCAAGTAGGGTCTCCGCCTCACTACTAGCCCCCTCGGCTGCGTCTGGGTCAGGAGACAGACCTGTCTCTAGACCGGCTACCGAGCCACTCTCCTCGCCACTACTTCTTCGCCTGGCTGCTGAAAAGGCGGATGTCTCCCCCCGTTCCTGACCGCCCTCTGTTAGCTCTTCCTCACTGTACAGTGGGGCTGAGCCCACAGCATGCGATACTTCGCTTGGTGAGGGAACACCAAAGGACAGGGGCAGGTAGAGGACACGTGATTTCAGTGGGCTTGGTCCCGGGCCATGCCAACTAACGGTTGTGTCTGACGTACCCACCGACCGTTGGCTGTAGGTGTCAGAGGTGACCTGGGAAGAGGAAGACGACCGAGCCAACCAATCGCCGACGGCAGGGTTGTCGGAGGAGACACGACCGCTGGATGACACCGGGAGCACTGGCCTCTGGCTGTGAATAGTGCTGCCTCGACCCCTTCCTCTGCTGCCACGTCTGCTCGCTCCTAAAACATTGCCTCCTCTGCCACTCCTCTGCATGTTGTCTGACATACTCTTTAATTCAACGATTCTGTGTCCCTGAGTAACAATTCTGTGTCCCTGAGTAACAATTCTGTGTCTGTCCCTGAGTAACAATTCTGTGGCCCTAAGTAACGGTTCTGTGGCCCTCAGTAACAATTCTGTGTCCCTCAGTAACAATTCTGTGTCTGTCCCTGACTAACAATTATGTGGCCCTAAGTAACGGTTCTGTGGCCCTCAGTAACAATTCTGTGTCCCTGATTAACGTTTATGTGGCCCTAAGTAACGGTTCTGTGGCCCTCAGTAACAATTCTGTGTCCCTGAGTAACAATTCTGTGTCTGTCCGAGTAACAATTCTGTGGCCCTAAGTAACAGTTCTGTGGCCCTCAGTAACAATTCTGTGTCCCTGAGTAACAATTCTGTGTCTGTCCGAGTAACAATTCTGTGGCCCTAAGTAACAGTTCTGTGGCCCTCAGTAACAATTCTGTGTCCCTCAGTAACAATTCTGTGTCTGTCCCTGATTAACGTTTACGTGGCCCTAAGTAACGGTTCTGTGGCCCTCAGTAACAATTCTGTGTCCCTGATTAACGTTTCTGTGGCCCTAAGTAACGGTTCTGTGGCCCTCAGTAACAATTCTGTGTCCCTCAAGAAACAATTCTGTGTCTGTCCGTGAGTAACAATTCTGTGGCCCTAAGTAACGGTTCTGTGGCCCTCAGTAACAATTCTGTGTCCCTGATTAACGTTTATGTGGCCCTAAGTAACGGTTCTGTGGCCCTCAGTAATAATTCTGTGTCCCTGATTAACGTTTCTGTGGCCCTAAGTAACGGTTCTGTGGCCCTCAGTAACAATTCTGTGTCCCTGATTAACGTTTCTGTGGCCCCAAGTAACGGTTCTGTGGCCCTCAGTAACAATTCTGTGTCCCTGATTAATGTTTCTGTGGCCCTCAGTAACAATTCTGTGTCCCTCAGTAACAATTCTGTGTCTGTCCCTGAGTAACAATTCTGTGGCCCTAAGTAACGGTTCTGTGGCCCTCAGTAACAATTCTGTGTCCCTGAGTAACAATTCTGTGTCCCTGAGTAACAATTCTGTGGCCCTAAGTAACGGTTGTGGCCCTCAGTAACAATTCTGTGTCCCTCAGTAACAATTCTGTGTCTGTCCCTGAGTAACAATTATGTGGCTCTAAGTAACGGTTATGTGGCCCTCAGTAACAATTCTGTGTCCCTGAGTAACATTTCTGTGGCCCTGAGTAACGGTTCTGTGGCCCTCAGTAACAATTCTGTGTCCCTGAGTAACAATTCTGTGTCTGTCCCTGAGTAACAATTCTGTGGCCCTAAGTATCGGTTCTGTGGCCCTCAGTAACAATTCTGTGTCCCTGAGTAACGTTTCTGTGACCCTAAGTAACAATTCTGTGGCCCTCAGTAACAATTCTGTGTCTGTCCCTGAGTAACAATTCTGTGGCCCTAACTAACGTTTCTGTGACCCTAAGTAACAGTTCTGTGGCCCTCAGTAACAATTCTGTGTCTGTCCCTGAGTAACAATTCTGTGGCCCTAACTAACGTTTCTGTGGCCCTAAGTAACAATTCTCTGGCACTCAGTAACAATTCTGTCTGTCCCTGAGTAACAATTCTGTGGCCCTAATAACGTTTCTGTGGCCCTAAGTAACAGTTCTGTGGCCCTCAGTAACAATTCTGTGTCTGTCCCTGAGTAACAATTCTGTGGCCCTAACTAACGTTTCTGTGGCCCTAAGTAACAATTCTCTGGCACTCAGTAACAATTCTGTCTGTCCCTGAGTAACAATTCTGTGGCCCTAATAACGTTTCTGTGGCCCTAAGTAACAGTTCTGTGGCCCTCAGTAACAATTCTGTGTCTGTCCCTGAGTAACAATTCTGTGGCCCTAACTAGCGTTTCTTTGGCCCTAAGTAACTATTCTGTGGCCCTCATTAACAATTCTGTGTCCCTGAGTAATGCTTCTCTGTCCCTAAGTAACGTTTCTCTGTCCCCAAGTAACGTTTCTGTGGCCCTAACTCTGTCCCTAATACAGAGCGGTCTGCCTCTCTTGAATGACTGGAGGCAAATGAAGAATTCTAAAATGGCCGCTATTTATAGCTCGACCATTACACAGTGCTGGCTGCCTGGCTGCTGATTGGCTAATGCGATCACATGTCATTAAGGAATGCATTATGGGTCAGCGCGCCTTGTCTGCGCGCCTTCCCAGACATCCCCGCTCCGTCGCCGCACATGTCCGCCGCCATTTTAGGAAAAATTTCGATTCGTGCGTCCGAAGTAGGCTATTTTTCGGATTCGGCGCGAATCGAAAATTTTCCAATATTCGACTCGAATTCCACTTCGCCTACTTCGATTCGCTCATCTCTAATTATAACTTTTTTTTAATGGTTGAACTGGATGGACATTTTTTTTCACCCAGACTAACTATGTAACTATGTTTTTGTGCAGATTTTGCCTAAAATTGAACATTTATGCTAAATTCCGGGAGCTTATAGGCAAAAAAAGCTGATGTCTTATAAATAAACATTTTACGCATAAAGCCAAATCTCTGTGGTGTGTGTTAAATTCATATATGGTATAGAAAATAATTGAACATTTGAATGTAACAAATATGGACCTATTGATTCCTGAATAGTTTTGTGATTGCTTAACATAAATTATATACATAAAGTTTTTTGGGAAACAAACTAAATTTCTATCAATACTGAATTTCACAAATTATTTTATTTCTAATCACTTTTACTTCTAATAGCTTTAAAAGGACTTCTGCTACTGTATATTAGTGTAAACATTAGTACAAACAGTGTTAATGGTATGTTATAATTTGTAATGTTTACAAAACATTAACATTTCTTTTTTGATACTTGGTGATTTTTTTTTTTTTACAAATGATTTTGCAAAAATAGGCAAAAGTTAATATGAATCCAAAAAGGATTTTTAAATCATTTGCAAAAATATGCAAATGTTAATATGAATCGTAAAAAATGGAAAGCATTAAAATAAAGGGAGAACTATAACTAAAGGCAAATCGGTTTTTTTTAGCTTTGGACAGAATAAAGATGGATTAGAACACCTGTCAGGTTTTTATTGCTGTCTGTGACCCCATTAGGGAGATTCACCTCCTCTATTTGTCCTGTTTATCATTATTATTGAAAATGAAAGAAAAAGAAAATCCCAAATTTTGGGTTGTCCTCAGAAAAGTAACAGAGGGCAAAATCTTCCAATGAGGAAACTAGTTCTGGTGATCTGGGGCCTCCAAGGGATTCCCTTAATTTGCAGGGATTTCTTCTCACTTTCTGTTTGGCTATGGCACAGAAAGTGTAGGGAAATCTCCAAAATGGGACACAGATGGTGGAAAAAAAATCTGCCAGGGTTATAAACCTCCCTTACTCTAACAAAAATTAAAAAAAAAAAATGTTTTGCCTATAGTTCTACTTTAATTTACAACTATTACGGTTCATTCAAAAATAATATATTCAATTAAAACCTAGAATTTTTTTTGTAAATATAACATTTTTCTCACTTGCGGCATCACTTTAATTGAGGTTGTGTGAAGATCAAAGGAAATTCTCTGCTAATAAAGTGAAAAAAAATTCTATCAATGATATTGATGCAATGGGTTACAAAGGAAGCCTGTATACCATGCTTGTTTGGAGAATACCTTATAATGATACAGGGGATGCATTCACTGCAGCTGCAACAAAGACTGGGACCCGGATGTCATTTTGATAGCCACTTCCCAGTCTCTGTAGCAGGAGAGCTGAATGCAACTTCTGCATAGAAAAAGGCCAAAAAACATTTTGTTTTAAGTCGCATTTATAAATAATATAAGAAAAAGGCACTATCAACTGTTACAGTGAACACTTACATGAGCAATTATAATACACACTGATCAACATCAACAGAATGTCAAAATAAATATGAAAGTGTCCATAAAAGAAAAGTCCATATAGTAATTCCACAAGATAACTATCCACACCATGTGTCCAAACGAAGATCAGGTGATCCAATAATGCAAATGTGTACACCATGTGCAGTGAGAGTAATAACTCACCAGACATTAAATATTAGAAGGCAAATCATGTTCCACTATATCAAAATTACCATTATCTTCACAGTCTTCCACATGCCAAATTCTTGCAAGCACGGTAAATTCTTGCAAGCATGGTAAAACAGCACAAACACTCAAAAAAAGAGAAGTTTCTACAGTGCAGCACGTTTATTTAAAATCCAAAGAAATCTAAAAGATATATAATGCATTCACATGTTTCAGTGCCAACGGGCATTGGAAGAATCAAATACTGCGCACCGCTGCTCACTCACGCTGAGTAAGGGAAGGAAGTCACGTGGGGTGCAGAGGGCAGGGAGAGAGACACGAGAGAGATCAATTCGTTTGGAGTACCTTTTCTTGGAAAAGAGCTTCACTTTCTAAAATCGTTTCCTGCTGTTCTATTTGTTTAGACAGCAATTGAGTCTGATGAGTGTTCACTTTTACTTAAGGTGGAGGTTCAGCACAATTCAAGTCACCATATGTGGAAAATAATTTAAGATTTGATAATAGAGAAGAAAAGATTTTTCTTGAATTGTTTGGACTGTTTAAACACTTTTTTATTGATTTATACACTTTTCACAGGTGTTGTTGTTTATTATTTGTGGTTACTTTTAGTGCTGCAAAATGTTAATGTATTGTTTGTGTGTTTTGTGTATGAACACTTTTTGCTAGCAGCTAATTTTTATCACTGAGCTCTGACATATCCTTATAGATTTGTATAAAGTAGTCTTGCACTGAAATAATGCTGATTCTGTCTGAAAATGGCAGGATTCTGGCACCACAATGAACCATTCACACAGCAATATCTGAAATATATATATTTTTTAACTGCAGCTCAAGTTAAAGGGTATTTTTTGTGTCTTCACTTTTAAAGTGAGTATGTGCCCATGCAGGACAGAGTAACAGGTGCACCAAACTAGCTGCACATTTTTACATTCTTTTCACTCCCTATTGTTCATTCACCCACAGGCCTGAAGAGAAAAGGTTCTGTGTAGCTCTAAGTCACAACTTACAGCATACAAAGAAGTGAAGATTCTCTCCTCATCTCCATGTGACAGTGCTGGGTGCCTGAGCGGCCAACCACCAAGCACCAATGCTTTCACGTAGAGGAAAGAGTAGTGGGTCAAATGCTCCCTTTACTTGTTTACGTGTTTTTTTTTCTCTCAGTTAGAGTGGAGAGTGAGTGAACCTCTTTGTTTTAGCTGCAGAAAACAGCAGTAAAATTATATGTCCAGACATTACCCAAATTTACAGCCCAACCTCAAGCTCCTTCTTCTCTCCCAGAGCGTGTCCCAGCCATAATTGTTTTCTTTTATCTTCTGAGAATGGAAGGCAGCATTTATTACTCTCTGTGACACCATCACCAGACTTCTAAAATTCTTGCAGAGACCGCTGCTGGAAGCTCACTTCCCTTTGACATAAACATGGCCCCAGAACTACATTTCCCAAGAATCCTTTATCTATGCATAATTCACGTGTGAGCAGAAGGTTTTGTAGTTAAGCAGGCAAAGCTGACAATGCTGGCTGGAATTTCAGAAAATGTATATTATATAGGGCTCGTTTTGGGGCCCAACCTCTGTAGCTGTAGGATAAAGGTGCCAGATGGATATCAGGGATGGATGGATGAAAGGATGGGAGCAGTAACACTGAGGCAGCTCTTCTTAGAGTGGAAGCAAGGCTCTAATGCAGTAACAAGAAAAAGAGAAGAAGGCTCCTCTCAGTGCAGTATTGACAATTTATTTAGTAAACAATGGATAAATTGCACTTACAAGATAAATAGTTAAAAAGACTCATCGTGTGGTAATTAGATCCAGGTGAGACATCCAGCTGTCCAGCTGCAAACTCTGTCTATAGGATCAGGAATTGAGTCCAGGATGAGCCTGCGCATCAAAATGAAGCTCGGAGAGCAGAGTCGGATGTAGGAGGTGAAGGGGGCGGTAAAGCATTTCGGAGCATGCTCAATAGGCTCCTTCTTCAGATCTCAGGTATTTAAAGTATATGTAAACTCTAACAATGCATGTCTCTTATTTACTCCTCTTTGGTCTGTTAACTATACCATTTAACATGATTGGTTAGATCTGTTCACTAATAAAAAAATCTATGGGTCCTGCAAGAAATCCAGTGATCTGATCATTTCCAGCACACTCTGCCTGCTGCGCTGCTATCAGTTAGACTGGGTTCACACTGATACGGTGCGGAAAACGCTGCAAATCCTGTGTGCTTCCCGCACTGCATTGCAATCGCATGGTGTTCATGTGATCTGGTGCGGGTGTTAATTTTAAATTAATGACACCCCCAAACAGATTGCAAAATGTGAGAAATCGCATCGCATGGGTAAGAACACACCCAAAAAAATGGTCCTGCACCATTTTTTGCCGATGCGATGTGATTTGAGCAATACAAAATGGCACAGACATTGCATATAATTCACACAGGAATGTGGTACAATACCTGTGCAAATTACACACAGTGTCTCACACCGCATTAGTGTGAACCCAGTCATAGAATTGTTCCCAGTTCACCTCTGTGGAGTACAGAACACCTTCCCCCTATGTTATAGAGATGAGGAGAGGTGGAGGCATTCTGTAATCCAAATCAGGAGGAAGTAGCCAAGAATGACAATGCTACTCCTATTAGCTTAGTAGAGTAGAGTGACAACCCTAGGACAGCCAGTGTGTTACTGAAAAAATCACCAGGTAAAAACAAAATAAAGGCTTGAAAAATAAAATGAATGCAGCCACCACATGTAAGAACGGGTGCGCTGCAATATATTATATTTTGTTCTTGATTATGGACACACTAAATGTGAACCTGTTGTTTTGTTCTGCATTGACTCAGCCTTTAAAAAACCAAGTAAAATGTATAGTGAGTTTGCTGCTATCAAAACCCATTTACTGGCACAGTACATTTCTATTATGGAAACAGCTGGTCTCAGGCTATGCCTGGTCCCAGCACTGTGACCCCACATATCAGACACCATATTTCCATGAGTTGATAAGGTTTTTTGACATCAACCAACAGTTTTGTGTCCCGCGGCTATCTTTCCGTTCTGTTCACACACCTGAATCTGCATCTGCTTAACAAGTACTGCTGTACACTAAGTAACACATACTGACTGTAGCCTCATGCATTAGCAGAATACTGATAGTGAAAAGCAGGGAATCTCTGAAAAAGCCATTTTTATACGTACGTACATTGTAGTACTTTTCAGTATAAGACATGCAATACTTCCAGGTATAGTGACGTTGGTCTATTGGACCATTATGTCTAATAATTTTTCCTAACAATTTAGTTGGAAAATTGGTTGGAAATGCTGGAAAAAGCAATCACAATTTGTTTTTACTTTTTTATTTCTTTGCAATCCATTGAGAGAAAGCATTTTGGAATAAAATAATGTGTTACAATGTTGTATCTTCTGTTGTTCAATACTTACATGGTATTTACCAACCTTCTACTTTATTTTTAAAATTAAATCAGAGGAACAGAATCAGAACCCTGAAGTCTTTATCCTCCAAGCAATAATGTATACATATATAAAAGCAAGATTTTGCCTCCTCTCATATAGTTGCCTGATAATATTTGTTTGTGGTCGAAGAATTCTCACTGTTTGAAAGCAGGGACACCATTTGGTGAGAAAATTGCTACATGCCGAATTAAGCTTAATAGCACAGAATTTATTGGGTTTGTAGTCTACAGCAGTGTTTCTCAACCTTTTTTCAGTCAAGGCAACCTTTAAAATTATGGACAGTCCCGAGGCACCCCATTCTAAATTGTGAAAAACGATTCTAATAGTTTTATATAATGCACCAACATCCACACATGTAGGACACCCAACATTAGAGATGATTTTTTCTTCCATATCAAATACACTCTTGCACACTGGTCTCGACTCGTATTCCAGTGTTTCTCTTCTCCCTAAGTTTTTCTCCATCACTGAGTCCATTTGACCCCAGCGCTGACAGACGTGCAGGCGAGGGTCAAACAAGGATGCTGTGCATATGACCAATGTCCTCCTTATCAACTGATGATGCCATTGGTTGTCAGGATGCTAGCAGCTAGAAGGCCATAATTGTGCGCAATGAAAACCTGTGGCTTTGTGTAAGTAAAAGGCAGGCTTGTTCCACCCGCTGACTTGTATACAAGTTTTGGGCAATTTTTAGACATTTTGCCAAGGCACCCCTGAAGAAACCTCAAGGCACCCAAGGGTGCCTGGCTACCCTGGTTGAGAAAGGTTGGTCTACACATTGCAGGTTATAGCAGCCCACTAACTTAGACTGATACTATAGAGGATGTATCTTATAAACAAGTATAATCTAGCACATTTTAAATTACTGATAAAAAAAAATAAAAACGTTCTTGAGATACAATATATGGGATACTAATCCAAATTAATTTTCCATAGGGTAAAAAGTAGGGACAAAGGTAGCACACTATCAGGCTGGCACATAGCGGTGCATACAAGAATATTTGCTTAGTCTGCAGAGCAACATGGAGAACCTCCAGACCTAGGGAAGTATATGTAATAGCCACACGCAGCTCCAAAAAGCACTCTGTCACACAAACCTAGATCCTAAAATACAATTCACTGAGCTTCTCTAACCAGTAGAGAGGCCTGAATATAGAGGTTGTTGGGATTGCATGGTATAGTCCCGACCTTTGAACTTAAAGTGTATTTAAACCCGATAACAGTTTATAACATTTCAGATTCCCAGTCTGTTGTGGTAGCTGCGTATAGCTTTTTTTGTTGGGCTTTTTTTTCAGCTTTCAGCTATTGGTATTGCTAGTAACATACTAATTGTCCTAGGGATAACAGCACTCACTTACTGTACAATATCTATGGGGGAGCAGTGTTGTTACCCCAGCACACCTCTTCTTCATAACATAGGGTGAGGTGTTTTACAGTCTGCAAAAATAGGTGAGAACAATGTTAACTGATTAGTGGAGTGCAGCAGAAGCAGAGAACACAAGATGTTATCAGTATGTTTGCCCTTATCAAACAGATAAAACACCCTGCTTTCAATTGTATATTTAAAAGACCAAAAGAGCACATCTTTCGTTGTTAGGATACACTTTAAAGTTCAATAATTGTTTACAAAACTCAGCAGATTTGGTGGTTTTTGGATGGCTCTTTAACTCATACAGAAGTACATGTAGTCACTTCTAAGTGCTTGCATTTAGGTTCTTGTGTCATTTCAATACTTGTGGCCAAGCAACCATTTTAAGTGAGCAAGCTAATTAAAGATGATTGCTTCCATTTACTGCAATATAAACATTGTCACCTGCTCTCAACATTCCTTGCTCTATGGAAAAAAAATGCCTGGAGTTGGACTTTAACTACAACTATGCAACTACATGCCTGTATAGAGGAACAGATGTAACACATATACCCAATATTTTATATCACAAAACATACCCAAAATTAAATAAAAAAAACTTACTTGCTGGAGTCTTAGCTGAACATTTATTGTTAATGTGCAAGATGGGTTCTCCCATCATTTTCACATATTGTGATCAGAAAATGTCACTGTAAATAATTACATCATACGTGGTCCTGTTGGATTCACTTCTGAACGACCCCTGAATATCGTTCTTTCATGGGCCTTGCTGACTGATTCTGAACCTCTCTGATACCCCGTAGTGTTTCTGGTGATATATTGGCTCTCTGTTTTTTTTTTTAAAGTTGTGATTGAGGTCCTTTGTCTCGATGTCCTGTACTGCTTGGAGCAAGTTACGCTTGGCACCCTGCTACGCCTGCAACTGTCCCCAGCTCGCTTATCTGCCAGGGTTGCGCTTATCTCATGTCCTGGGAGTCTTGAGTAAAGGTGACTTACCTACCCTTCTACTCCTCCACATCTCCTCCCAGTCCGACCCTTCCCCAACCCCCCATCTCTCTCCCCCCCATCCTCCCCCTTTTTTTTTTTCTTTTTCTTCTTCTCCTCTCTTCCCTTCTTTTTCATGCTTATTCTTAAATTCTTAATCCCTATTTCCTTGCTTTCCTACTCAGAGTTTAGCTTTCATTCTCCCCTTTCCATTTTGGTACACTTCTCTACGCATAGGAGCCCTACTCTCTATCTGCAATCCATCTGCACATATGTTTTACGTTTACATATCTCCTTTCCCGAACCCTTTACCCACGTGCTGGCAACCTGTAGTGGGTTACCTCAGTTTCATCAAAAGTACAAGGCCATATCCTACAAGCCCTTGCACCCCCCCTCCACACCTACTGTATACATGTCCAATGCATACCTTTGACTCACTGGCCCTGCTCTTTGCTGCTGCTCGGTAACTGAGGTTATATAACATTGACCCTGCCAGTGCTGTGATTCCAATATGCTGAATAAGGGCTTGAGACCAGATATGCCTTTAATGTTCCTACGTTTGCATGTCCTCATTTTTTCCCGTTTTCTTTTCCCTGGGATGACTTGCGTCTGATTCTTTGCCTATGTATTGCTATGTATCTGTTTGTTTGCTGTATGTGTATTACCTTGTATTTCCGACTGATACCTTGTATTACCTGTACCTATTGTATGCTCTGAGTTTATTAATAAACTTTATGGAAAAAAAAAAAATAATTACATCAGTATTTCTTTAGCTAATTAGTATTTGTCTGTTATGTTCTCATCTGAGAAATATACTTTGCACCTTGCTTCTTTGTTGACTTTTATAGCGAACATTTTTTTTTCAAAAAACCTTTTTAAACATAGCGAAAAATATTGAATCCCTATGTGAAATCTATTTTCCACATTGTACTCACGTTGTCATTAAAAAAATAAGCCCTATTCACTCTATGCTTTATTTAGTTTTCTTAATTATATAAATGTGCCTGTAAAGTATTAATAAACTGGAATGTTTGGACCACTCGCAAACATAAATCCTATGTGTATTAGTGATTCAAATTTACTGTTTATCAGATCTCAGTACACCATGTAGTTTTCTGCTCTACACAGTTTGAAGCATGTTTCTGTTGATGTGATCATGTTCAGAGCCAAGAAATGGTGGCTACTAGCCCACTGCAGATACTGATGTATTACAAGTGATTTATTGTTTGTGGTGGCATCAAGTGATGTTTATTTCAAGTGGGGATATTGATTACAATGCCAGTCAAATCACTTGCAGCATTTAACCTCCGCACAACAAGAAAGAACAGAAGATATTGTTGTGCCTCAAGATGTTATTCTGATGAACATTCTGTCTCAGATCACAGAGCCATCCTTCCCTAGTAAATAAGGAAATGCAGTGTAATGTCTCTCGACTGTTGGCAGTTTATCATGTGCTGGCATTCAGCCTTCTTCCTTAACCCCAGCCCAGATGCACCATAATCCTCTGCAAATGCAAAGTGTGCTAAGTCGTATTGCTTTATTGTGTTCCTTATTTTTCATCTTGCCTTATATTCACAATCCATCCTGGAAATGAGCTTGACTAGATTTTCCTTCCCTTTCCTTTCTCTTTTTCTTTTTAATTTAATTACCTTTTTGTTTCCTTTACTCTTGCCTTATCACCCCCCCCCTTTTTTTTTTCTTTCTTCCCTATTTACTTTCCTTTCCTTATCTCTTGACCCCCCACCCCCTTCCCTTCACATTCCCATTTATTTTCCTTCCCTTTATTTTCCTTTGGTTTTCCATTTGTTGTTATCCATCATAGTCCAGGCTCCAGTCTAGTTCTGGAAGATACAGTTAACTGACTCTGTGCAGTGATGTTCCATGGAAGAGTCTCCCACACATGTCTTGTAACCCATGGAACCAGCACAACTCCTAGATTCTGGACACTGTCAGTTTCCATCACCTGAACTCTGGCTGGAAAATGTTCTAGGAGTCCTTGAATTTAATATCCACATACATATATGATTGTACTATGTATAAGATACAAATAAAACTCTGTCTGCCCTCCCAGAAATTCTATACAATATCCCTAATAGAGGAACAAACCACATTTGAATTATTCAACCCATCCTTCTAATGTGTGCACAAATTAGGTCAACAAGGATTTGTAACTGCTAGATTTAACAGGCTTCCACCGTTTTACTGTTTGTTTACATTTTGGAATATTAAGATTGCTCCATTCTTAAATCAAAATTATATTAAGAATTATTTACAATATTTGACAGCTGTAATATTTTTGTTTTTTTCCATTTGATATAATATGGATACTTTCATTAAAACTGAACCCTTTAAAAATATTAGTGTGCATTTTATATGCTGAGCATAGGCATTTTATAATTCTCAGACCCCATTCCTTTCCTTTTCTAGGCAAAAAGCAAATTTTCGAGCTTTGAAGAGACAAGTATTCTCTCTTTGTCAAATGAAGCAAGCAGAGGGAAACATATTGTATGCATTCCTAAGTGACTTACCAACATGACAATCTGTGTTCAGACACATGCCAGTTGTACTAGTTAACTTTTAAAGGTAAGAAGGAGCTATAGAAATATTGCTAAAATACATGGATGCCACTCTCCTGAAAACACCAAATGAATTAACTGCTGTATGCTTCTGAAGATGTTATTACTGAATCTTTGTGTACTGTAGTCAGTGAATGTAGCGTTGACAAGGTCAAAGATGCGTGTCCATAACTATATTGCTTTCATCTTTCCCTTCAAAGAAGTATTCTTTTACTTTGTAAAAGATGATACCTAAAGTTGTCTTAGAAATGTATACTCCTAGATGATTTTGTAGTGTTTTAAATGCACATTAACCAGCAGTGAATGTGTTGCCATGTGTCATTATAATATTTATATAACCCATCAGAAATAATTCTAGAACAGATTAACATACATGTATATAGCACATTTAGAGAATAGTAGGACTAATACACACTGCTATTAAAGTTTTTAAAAATATTTTTTATGCCACATACATACAAGATGGAAGACATTTTTGTGACCTAAACCAGCATCCATTTATCATATAATTTCAGTGAATCATAAAAAAGAGGTATCCATTTGTGATAACTTTGAAGTGATGTAACTGTAACATAATAATTAATAGAGGCCCTATGACCTCTCAACTTGAATTTCAACCTCAATTTCCAGAAGTCAATACAACATTTTGGATTTCTAATAAAATTTGTGGTTGCCAACTTATAATGCGTACCTCAATTTGGAGATACCCATGAAAAGTGGGTAGGTTTAAAACAAAAACCTTTGTTTTCATGACAAAGCCATGCCTAAACCTTTTGCTTTAGTACAAGGCATTTTCATGTAGACAATTCCTTGGGTTTTTTTTTACTAAAACTGGAGAGTGCAGAATCTGGTGCAGTTCAGCATAGAAATCAGTCAGTTTCCAGGTTTTATTGCCAAAGCTTAAATGAACAATCTGCAGCTAGAATCTGATTGACTACCATGCTAGTTGCACCAGATTTTGCACTCTCCAGTTATAAGAAACCAACCTCCTTGTCTCTTTTCAAGATTAGGTGAAAAATTTATTTTTAAACAATCACTACTGATAAAAACATAGCTTGCTATTTCTATCCTGCTTTTTTCACTATTGTCTAAAAAAAAATTTAACCAGTTTTGTCTATCCCTTTTTTTTTGTTTTATGATGTACACTGCTCAAAGAAATTAAAGGAACACTTTTTAATCAGAGTATAGCATCAAGTCAATTAAACTCCTGGAATATTGATCTAGTCAGTTAAGTAGCAGAGGGGGTTGTTAATCAGTTTTAGCTGCTTTGGTGTTAATGAAATTAACAACAGATGCATTAGATGGACAACACTGAGATGACCCTCAAAACAGGAATAATTTTACAGGTGGAGGCCACTGACATTTTTTCCCTACTCATCTTTTCTGACTCTTTTTCACTAGTTTTGCATTTGGCTAGGGTCAGTGTAACTACTGGTAGCATGAGGCGATACCTGGACCCTACAGAGTTGGAACAGGAAGTCCAATTCCTCCAGGATGGCACATCAATACATGCCATTGCCAGAGGGTTTGCTGTGTCTCCCAGCACAATGTCAAGAACATGGAGGAGATTCCAGGAGGGAGGCAGTTACTCTAGGAGAGCTAGACAGGGCCATAGAAGGTCCTTAACCCATCAGCAGGACCGGTATCTTCTCCTTTGTGCAAGGAGGATCAGGATGAGCACTGCCTGAGCCCTGCAAAAATGTCCTCCAGCAGGGCACTGATGTGAATGTCTCTGACCAAACAATCACAAACAGACTTCAGGAGGGTGGCCTGAGGGCCCAACATCCTCTAGTGAGCCCTGTGCACCATAGAGCTCGATTGTCATTTGCCATTGAATTGGCAGGTCCGCCACTGTGCCCTGTTTTTTTCACAAATGAGAGCAGATGAGTGCTCACCCCAAGCATATGTGACAGATGTGAAAGGGTCTGGAGAAGCTATTGAAAACATAGTTCTGCCTGTGTCATCAATCAGCATGACCGTTTTGGTGCTGGGTCAGTGATGGGCTGGGGAGGCATATCCATAAAGGGACGCACAGACCTCTACAGGCTAGACAATGGCACCCTGACTGCCATTAGGTAGGATAAAATCCTTGGACCCATTGTCAGACCCTAAGCTGGTGCAGTGGGTCCTGGGTTTCTCCTGGTGCACGACAATGCCCGGCCTCATGTGGTGAGAGTATGCAGGCAGTTCCTGGAGGATGAAGGAATTGTTACCAATGAAAGGCCTCCACGCTCACCTGACCTAAATCCAATAGGACACCTCTGGGATATCATGTTTCGGTCCATCCGACGCAGCCAGGCTGCACCTCAGACTGTCCAGGAGCTCAGTTATGCCCTGGTCCAGTTCTGGGAGGAAATAGCCCAGGACACAATCCATCGTCTCATTAGCAGCATGCCCCGGCATTGTCAGGCATGCATATAACCTGTAAGAAATGTCAAATATGCAAGTACGGCAATAGACCTAGGAGGAAAGTCGAATCCTTTGCTTCCACCATAACTGGGAAAGATTATGAAATTACTACGTTCATCTCTTGTAACTCACGTTATGTAGTGTATCTTCTGGAGTGCCCGTGCCAGAAGCAATACATTGGAAGGACTACGAGGAGACTTCGTGATCGCCTTCGCGATCACGTCTATAATATCAAGAGGGGTTTTCGCGAACATTCCCTATCTAAGCATTACAGAGACCACCACCATAGAGATCCCTCTACCCTCAGGTTTACAGGTATTGACGTTGCACAACATCACTGGAGGGGTTCAAATAGAAATAGGGAAGTCTCGCGTCTTGAGACCAAATGGATTTTTGAGATGAAGTCTATGACACCGTTAGGTCATAATGTAGAACTGGACCTAAATTGCTTCATCGACAACAGTTGAAGCTTACACATGGGCTGACCTCACACATGATAGTTTATGGGTTGGTCGTTTCTATTTTCCCATGGTCCCTGATAGTTGCACTACGGCCCTTAAGGGTTTATGAGGGTCTTTGGTGCACTTTGGCCAATTTTAAGTACCTGGGCAGTTGTAGCACATGTTCAGTTTTTAAGTCACTTCTTAAAGAAGTTTTCTAAATATTCGCTCTTTTCACATGCGTTTATGTGGTTTGATGTATTAATCATAACAGATGTTCCTTTTTTATGTTTTCTTTCCTTGTAATTGAGGTCTGTGATATTTTTATATTCTTATGGATCCGTATTTCAGTTGGTCCTATGGGTGGTAATTCTGGTGCGTCATCCTATTAGACGCATCATTATTACTATCATTTTTTTTATGATATATGCACTTTTTTGTATATGAATGTCATATGTGTATAGTTTTATTTTAAGGATTAGGGAGTATCCCCTCATTTCTGTATTATGGTTTTACATTTCATATGATTTATGTTATTCCCATTTGACATAGGGACATATATATATACGTATAGTGGATCTCTGAACAGATGGGCGCCCGTGTCTCATGTACATGTGTGATATGGGATATAGGTATTAGAAGATCTGATCCCTCTTATGCCCTAGAACCGATAATATATTCATATAGTCCCTCCTGTGGGGTACATAGCTTGGTAATATCCAGAGGACTGTCGCCTGACTGTTTTCCCTGTATACGGTGGATCAGTCATTCTGGCTCCAGTCCCCTCTTTCACATTTCAAATCCACTAGAAAATGGCCGCTGTCCCGGTTCGCGCATGCGCACTGTGGATCGGCTGGATGTCTATATCCAACCGAGAAAATGGCGACCGGACTATTCGCGCATGCGCAGTGGGACACGCGGCGGCCATCTTTATGGTTTCCAAACCACAGGAAAATGGCGCCCGCGCATGCGCAGTAGCGCCGATCGTCAGCGAGGCGGCGCTACTGCGGTTTGGCGCAATTTTTGAATCATTTAAAGAGGCAAACAGAAGTCAGGCATGCATGGCATCACCCCTACGGTAGACGTGTATTGACACGAAACGCATCTAGGAGGAGCCTTCGCACGCCTTGACGTTACGCCGCTGGGTCAGGAGGTCCGGCGGCCCACCTTTGGTATTCACTGGTCAGTGTATAGAATCTTTTTTTCAAGCTGCTTATACTGGCTACAGGCTGCAGGCATGCGTTTTGTAACTTTTATGGCTTACGTTATTGGATTTAATAAATAATTTTAAAACATACTACACTATGAGTATTTTTACTCCTTACATCTGGCACTGAGTTCCCATACCTCAGCCCCAGCATTTTCAGGTTCTCTGCGTGGATCCAAGGAGCAGTGTGATCCGACCAGGCCAGCATCGTCTTACCACCGACGGACCATCTGGGTACTATAAAGCAGCGCCTACATGGGACCCCGGCTACATATAACCTGTACATGCGTATTGATATTGCGCTTCTGGTAAGCAGGCAATTTATCTATTCCTGGGATTGGATTGCACCTATACTCCCTGAGAGTCCCCCATCACTGAACTGTTTATCATCTTCAATATTCCTATATTTGATGACCGCATATATAATTGTCACTTGGATATTATTTTTGTAGCGCTGCACTTTATTGTTTCTATTCTGGTTGGAAGGGCTTGTAGTTCCTTTTGTGCATTTGCCGCTCACTGAAGTGCGCTCACTTTTCTTTATTTTATACAGGCATGCATATAAGCATGTGGGGGCCATACAAACTATTGAGCACCATTTTGAGTTGCTGCAATAAAATATCAGCAAAAGGGACTAGCCTGCTGCATCATTTTTTTCACTTTTATTTTTGGGGTGTCTTTGAATTCAGTCCTCTGTAGGTTGATAATTTTTATTTCCATCAAACGATGGGGCATCCTTACGTTCCTAACACATTACCCATTCCATTTCAGTATAGATATCCAGCATGATATTTTTTCCCATTGAGATCTGATGTGTTTTCAAAGTGTTCCTTAAGTTTTTTGAGCAGTGTATATTGATATTTGTATTTTTTTTTACACAGTTGAAAAGATTAGGGTCAAAATAGTTGGAAATGTGAAAATGTTTAAAAAAAAATGAATATTTTGTTTTTTGTTCTCTTTTGGTGTATTTTACAATTAAAAGAGTACAGAGTGGTGAGCTTCCCATGCCATTTGGATGATGATTGCATGTCTAGGAACCCCTCAAAGGGTCAACGTGACTGCCACAATAGTGTCCCTTTGACTGCAAAGCAATACAAATTCAAAATTCCAGTTTAATGTTGTATATAATTCAACACATTCTCATTGAATTGAAGGCTGGCAGATTTGCTCATTATTAATAGTCACCATAACTGGCTCCCAAGATATGTAGCCTGGTCAATATAACTGATGTCCTTCCTTACAGATAACACAATAATATTTTAGCTGTTGATTGATACCTACAAGGCAGACAGTACACCTATATGCTATACTAAGTGATGTATTCAAATTTTCTAAACTTGAAATCCTATTCTGTATATTCACTCAGCAGTCATAATGTACATATCTATACATTGAATATATGGAGCTATGGAATAAAAAAAGATATGTATCATTCACCTACAACATTTTAGTACTTCTTTTCACAAAAGTATTTACATGATATCCGAGTATGTTTACTGTTCCTTCAATTTATTATTCCTACCACTCAATCAAAGTCAGTTTGAATTCACTAGGCATTGACATATTTCCCAGCCTCAAACCTCCAATGCCATTTTTTTACGTGTGACAATTAAGCAATATAATGTGATCATAAACTCATTAGCATCCACATGAAACCAAATTAACATGCACTATGGTGGAAATCTGTGTGCTTTGTGCCTGAATAAATTACACTAACATTAAACTGAAGTCCCTTCTTGAGCTGTTGACTCTTGTTGCTTATGCTTATAATGTGAGAAGGACATTTAAAGAACAATCATGAGAGGATGCCAGATGCTATCACAGCATAAATAGGCTGTTCTATATATCCTATCTATCTATTCAAATATTCATATATAGTACAGTATATAAAGTGTATGTGCATATATATATACATACACACACACACACTATATTACCAAAAGTATTGGGACGTCTGCCTTTACATACACATGGACTTTAATGGCATCCCAGTCTTAGTCCGTAGGGTTCAATAGTTGAGTTGGTCCACCCTTTGCATGTATAACAGCTTCAACTCTTCTGGAAAGGCTGTCCACCAGGTTTAGGAGTGTGTCTATGGGAATGTTTGACCATTTTTCCAGAAGTGCATTTGTGAGGTCGGGCACTGGCTTGCAGTCTCCGCTCTAATTCATCCCAAAAGTGTTCTATCAGGTTGAGGTCGGGACTCTGTGCAGGCCAGTCAAGTTCCTCCACCTCAAACTCGCTCATCAATGTCTTTATGGACCATGCTATGTGCACCAGTCATTTTGGAAAAGGAAGGGGCCATCCCCAAATGGTTCTTACAAAGTTGGGAGCATGAAATTGTCCAAAATGTCTTGGTATACTGATGCCTTAAGAGCTCCCTTCACTGGAACATTTCAGCCCAACCCCTGAAAAATAACCCCACACCATAATCCTCTCTCCACCAAACTTTACACTTGGCACAATGTAGTCAGGCAAGTACCGTTCTCCTGGCAAACACCAAACCCAGACACATTTATCAGATTTCCAGAGAAGCGTGATTTGTCACTCCAGAGAACACATCTCCATTGCTCTAGAGTCCAGTGGTGGCGTTCTTTACACCACTGCATCCCATGCTTTGCATTGCACTTGGTGATGTAAGGCTTGAATGCAGCTGCCCGGCTATGGAAACCCATTCCATTAAGTTCTTTATGCATTGTTGTGCTAATCTGAAGGCACACGAAGTTTGGAGGTCTTTGGCTATTGACTCTGCAGATAGTTGGTGACTTCTGTGCACTGTGAGCTTCAGCATGCGCTGACCCCGCTCTGCCATTTTACATGGCCTACCACTTCATGACTGAGTTGCTGTTGTTCCCAGTTGCTTCCACTTTGTTATAATACCACTTATAGCTGACTGTGGAATATTTAGTAGCAAGAACATTTCATGGATGGACTAATTGCACAGGTGGCAACCTATCACGGTACAATGCCTGAATTCACTGAGATCCTGAAAGTGACCCATTCCTTTCATAAATGTTTGTAGAAGCAGACTGCCTGCCTAGGTGCTTGATTTTATACACCTGTGGCCATGGAGGTGATTGGAACACCTGAATCCAATGATTTGGAGGGGTATCACAATACTTCTGGCAATATAGTGTGTGTATATATATATATATATATATATATATATATTGGGGCAAAAAAGTATTTAGTCAGCCGCCAATTGTGCAAGTTCTACCACTTAAAAAGATGAGAGAGGCCTGTAATTTGGCATCATAGGTAGACCTCAACTATCAGAGACAAAATGAGAAAAAAAATCCAGACAATCACATTGGCTGTTTTGGAAAGAATTTATTTGCAAATTATGGTGGAAAATAAGTATTTGGTCACCTACAAACAAGCAAGATTTCTGGCTCTCACAGACCTTTTCCTTCTTCTTTAAGAGGCTCCTCTGTCCTGCACTCATTACCTGTATCAATGGCACCTGTTTGAACTTGTTATCAGTATAAAAGACACCTGTCCACAACCTCAAACAGTCACACTCCAAACTCCACTATGGTGAAGACCAAAGAGCTGTCGAAGGACACCAGAAACAAAATTGTAGACCTGCACCAGGCTGGGAAGACTGAATCTGCAATAGGCAAGCAGCTTGGTGTGAACAAATCAACTGTGGGAGCAATAATTAGAAAATGGAAGACATACAAGACCACTGATAATCTCTCTCGATCTGGGGCTCCACGCAAGATCTCACCCCGTGGGGTCAAAATGATCACAAGAACGGTGAGCAAAAATCCCAGAACCACACGGGGGGACCTAGTGAATGACCTGCAGAGAGCTGGGACCAACGTAACAAAGGCTACCATCAGTAACACACTACGCCGCCAGGGACTCAGATCCTGCAGTGCCAGATGTGTCCCCCTGCTTAAGCCAGTACATGTCTGGACCCGTCTGAAGTTTGCTAGAGAGCATTTAGATGATCCAGAAGAGGATTGGGAGAATGTCATATGGTCAGATGAAACCAAAATAGAACTGTTTGGTAGAAACACAACTCGTCGTGTTTGGAGGAGAGAGAATGTTGAGTTGCATCCAAAGAACACCATACCTACTGTGAAGCATGGGGGTGGCAACATCATACTTTGGGGCTGTTTCTCCGCAAAGGGACCAGGGCGACTGATCCATGTACAGGACAGAATGAATGGGGCCATGTATCGTGAGATTTTGAGTGCAAGCCTCCTTCCATGAGCAAGGGCATTGAAGATGAAACGTGGCTGGGTCTTCCAACATGACAATGATCCCAAACATACCGCCCGGGCAACGAAGGAGTGGATTCGTAAGAAGCATTTCAAGGTCCTGGAGTGGCCTAGCCAGTCTCCAGATCTCAACCCCATAGGAAACCTTTGGAGGGAGTTGAAAGTCCGCGTTGCCCAGCGACAGCCCCAAAACATCACTGCTCTAGAGGAGATCTGCATGGAGGAATGGGCCAACATACCCGCAACAGTGTGTGCCAACCTTGTGAAGACTTACAGGAAACGTTTGAACTCTGTCATTGCCAACAAAGGATATATAACAAAGTATTGAGATGAACTTTTGATGTTGACCAAATACTTATTTTCCACCATAATTTGCAAATAAATTCTTTCCAAATTAGCCAATATGATTGTCTGGATTTTTTTCTCATTTTGTCTCTCATAGTTGAGGTCTACCTATGATGCCAATTACAGGCCTCTCTCATCTTTTTAAGTGGTAGAACTTGCACAATTGGTGGCTGACTAAATACTTTTTTGCACCACTGTGTGTATATATCTTTATATATATATATATATATATATATATATATATATATATATTATTCATGCATTTCAGGATAGTTGATTTAGATTTAAATATAACAAAGAACAGCAGGTTTGTACTATAAGATTTCTGGAAAGTCTGAGGTGCTACCTCAACCACTGTAAAGAGATGAGAAAATATGACATGTTAGAAAGGTGTTATTGAAATGTTTTTGAATGCTGCCACTTAGCAGTTTATATGCTATTAAGATGCTTTACAAGGACTTGTCAGGTCCTCATTTCTTAGAAATAAGTAGATGGAAAGTTTTAAATGCAATGGGATATTTATTGTATGTGTGCACAGTATATGTACTGATTAATATAATCTGCTTGCTTACAGATGAAGGATATGCATGTAAATACTGTCAAATTGGTTCACTGCCTGAATACATTCCGCTCATTTTCTTATGCATTAGGTGACCTAGCTGCTGGTGGTCGGTCTAACCTTGATTTTTGGTCTTGTATCTTCAAAACTAAAATTTGTAATTTGCATATCAAAGATTTGTTTTGTAACAAAGGTGCAGAAAGTGAACTACTTGTATTAGTATTTATTTTATTTACAAAGAATTAGTCTCAAGGCAATTAGCTTATTCTGTGATCTCTCTTTGAAAAACCCATCATCATGAATGCACCCTGAATTTAGTGTTTATTTGTAAATAATTATATATTTTATTAAGTAGTAAAAGAAAGATAAAAAACAATTTTAAAATATGAAGTACTAGTTTGTCTTTAAAATAAATATGTACCAATACAAAACAAAATGCTAAACCACTGAAACTGTCATGATCAGGGGTCAGGCTCGAAGACCAGTTGCTATAGCAGCTCACACCGAAACCAGCAGGATAGGTACACAGGCAGGTCACCGTGGCAGAGGAGTGGGCTCACCTGAGATGCGGAGTCTAAGTACTAACTGGTGTTCACCAGAGTTCCTGTTGGTGGAGATGGATTTTGCTGCGTGTTAGCACCAGGTTGCAGTCCTCAGGATCACCCCACCAGGAGGTGAGCAAGCGGAGGTCCAGTAGCATATTAAGCAGGTATCAAACAGAAGCATGGTCAGTAAACAAGCCAAGGTTGGTAATGAGCACTTGCAGGTTGGGATCAGGTCGAAGCATAGTTGAGAACAAGCCAAGGTCAGTAATGAGCAGTCAAAGGTTGGGATCAGGCAGAAGCGTAGTCGAGAACAAGCCAAGGGTCAATAACGAGCGGTAGTAAAATATGGATGACAGCAGAGAAGGCAAGGAGCAAGATACTGGCTGGAGAGCACAATAATCTGGCAAACAGGAAGTGCAGTGACATGGCTTATATCCGGAAGTTCATGGGAGGAGCAAGGGGTTCAAGGTTCATGACAAAAAAGGTAAAGGCAGGATCATTCAAATAATTGTCAAGGGAGCTGTCCAGCATTCCAGGTGGCTCAGCAAGAAGAAACATTGCCATTCCCCACAGAAGGGCAGGGTTCGGACCCAGGCTCTGACAGAAGCTTTCATAACTCATAACTGTATAGCCACTGATTCTTGTATGGTTTTTAGATTGAAACTGCATATCCATAGTTTCAGTCAGGGGTGTCCAACATTTTGACTTCTCTGGGCCACATTGGAAGAAAAGGAATTGTCTTGGGCCACATATAAAAATATACTAACAGTAAGGATAGATGATGAGCAGAAAAAGTCAGGCAGATCACAAGTTAAAGCAGATGTTCACCCTAATTTTTATCTTTCTTCCTCTGCACCCTTCCACTCCTCTCTTTTCAAAAAGGGCTCTTGTTTGTTTATCTTTTAATTAAAACACTTCAGGCCCCCCCTTCATGCATGGCATTCACCTAGGCATGCACTTTGCCCACTGTGTCTCCTGGGATATGCATCTCAATTATCCCAGGTGGCATAATCTTTCATTGAGCAAAGGGGAAGGGGCAGACCTAATGGTGAGTCAATGGGAGAGCTGCCGGCTGAACCTGGTATAGCCAGCGGCTTCTCAATGACATCACACATGAAAATGCGGTAGTGCAGGACTGAGTGTGGGGCAGAAGGGGCATAAGTGAAGAGGATTTAGTAGGACAAAGCTAGACGGGTGATTATGTTAACTGTGAAGGACCCTCAACCAGGTAAGCAGGGGTTAATGAAGACAAAAATGAGGGGTGGGGAGGGTGAAGGTCCTATTTAACAATTACTGATATAGATAATGTGCCTATTTGTATAATACAACTTAATTTTTTTTGGTAATATTTTTTATTATAAAAATAAAAGAGGGCAAAATAAAACTAGTGCAATATTTGACATGGATAAACTATTGCATAAATATCTGGTTTAATAGATGCCATAGCAATTCTCAATGAATTCTCAAGGTGCTCATCAGATATTTTGGTTCTAATTTTGCCCTTTGTGTGCTTCAACCTCGAATATAGTTAATCGCAAATATAGGTGCTGCTAAAAACTGATGACATGAATAAGGTGTGATTATGAAGATATTTTTCTTTGGAAAGATAAAACTTATAAAAGTCCAGTACAGAGACACTGTAAATTTTTTCTTTTGCAGCATGTGTTCTCTAAGTATCACTACATTTTTGCAGAAATTTATTTTTTTAAAAATCAACATTTTTAAGTACGTTTCCGATTTTGTTTATACGATTCATAGCCAACTTGGGTCACAGGTTTGGCACCCCTGGTCTAAGTAGAATATACAGTGTGTGCTTAGCTATACAAACAAATTAATATTTATAAAACAATTTTGTGTACATTTCATATAAATTCACCAAATGTACCTAACTATTCATGAAAGAAGACATATAATTCTTGCATTGTTTCTTTTATAGCTAATACATGTGTGAGGGTGTTTTAGTAGTTGAATTAGCCACTTTGCATATTGCATTACTGTTTTCTGATTTGTCTAGTTGCTTTGTGGGTAAAGTTGGTGATTTATGTAATGCTATGTTACATAACATTTAGTTGGTAATTTGGTGTTCATAGTTAGAAATTTTACTCAAGGATTCCAACCACAGTTTCATTTTAAAAGGACAGCTGTCCTTTGGTGGCCTGCCTGATGCTGTTAGACTCTCTTTAAGAGATTCCTAGGCCTACATGGCCTGAGCTCTTGGTTTTAATAGATAGCCCTGTTGGCTGCAAAACATCATAGTGAAGGTCTCCCCGTAGTAAAATTTAAAGTATGTAGCAAAATGTGTGGAGAGACGATGGGGGTCTGAAATGGATAAAGTTTGTAAATCTACCCTTCAAGCATATGGATCTACTGTCATGAACATTGTAAATATATTCAAACTAAAAAATCCCAGCGCCAATCAAAGAAAGTATACAATTATGCAGCTGTGCACCAGTGAAAACCACCAATAATGAATAACACAAAAAACAGCGCAAAAATTAAATAAATAAAAATAATCACAAATAAATGTCTGTGCAAAAAAAAAAATATATATATATATAATATTTCAAACATAAGTCCTTATTTTCCCAAAAGGATTTTCAAGACAATGTTCCAAAATGTGCTTCCACCTAATCACCACGTGAAAAATAATATTGACCGCACTCACCAGATGGAGGTGATTAATAAGCCTCATAGGATATAAGGGATCCTATAGCCCCTCAAGAGGAACTCAAATCACCTTCTTCACCCTGCTTAGATACAGCAATCGACTCCACTCTACTTCTCCATGGAATCCTCAATAATGTGCAAGGAAAGAAAGGCTACATAGTGTAATACTGCCACTCAATACCATATAAATCCATAGAATAAGGACACTCACATGTTTCAATAAAATAACAAGCCTTGTTTAATAGCCTCAAAGGCTTCAAAGGAGCAAGTTTCCAAATTGTAAATATAGGGATCTCACGCTTTAAGAATCACTGTAGAGGATGACCAGCTTTCCACCTCTAAAATGGCCGCTTGAACCGCAAAAGTCGGCGTGCGTTCCAAATACCGGAAGTAACGTAGGCCAAGATGACGGCAGACCGGAAGTGCGTCAACACGTTTCGCCCCACCCACAGGGCGTTCTCAAGACCGTGGTTTTCACGTGGTGATTAGGTGGAAGCACATTTTGGAACTTTTGGGAAAATAAGGACTTACGTTTGAAATATTATATATATATATTTTTGCACGGACATTTATTTATTTGTGATTATTTTTATTGTAAATATATTAATTGCACTGAGTATTATGATTGACTTGGTTCATTGACTTGGGGTATTATGTATATTGCAATCACAATATAATGCTTTCCACATTCCCTATCCTTGGATGCTGGATACCAGCAGCTTTATTTACAGTGTTTCAAGTTACTGTATAGCCTGCCAATCAGAAACCCAAACTGAGCTGCAGGAGTCTTCTTTCTGTAGCCCCAGTAACCACTTCTGCTCAAATGTTTTCAATCAGCTATTAAAAACACTTAAGACATAACAAAAGTGCTAGTTAAGAAAAAGTAAATGTAAACAGATTTGTTATCCTGCTGTCCCAAGCACTCTATCAGGAACATACTGCTATGTAGATCAAAACATTTTTAAAACAAGATCTGAATTTTGAGATAGATCACTAAAGTATGAAAAAAAGAATTGCCTTTTAATCTCATTTGAAAATGTTAGAACATTAGGAAGATACTGAGAAAAATCAGTAAAATTAATATGTGGAATATAGACCTGCTATAACAGCTGGATGGATGTACAGCAAAGATGCTTTATTGTTCTTTGTTTTGACTTCATCTTTCAAATGCCCCTGTTATGATCGTCCTAGTTTACTTTCATTACGTTCTTGCACCCGAACATCAACATCCATCCAAGCGACTAATTCTAATATAAATGCTATGTAATCCTTATGTTTGTGTACTAGCAACTGCTATGATCTCCAGTTGTTTTATGCCATGAGAGGTTCCCTAGAGATTGTAATTTGGACCTGCATGCTATTTTTTAATGTTTTCTTAATGATCTGGAAAGCAAGATAGAATTATTTTTTTCTTTTTTTGCTTACATTACCAAGTATAATTATATTCTGTTCAATGAAATTTAAGGGTGCTTTATCTTTTGTACATATGGAAAACCTCAACACCTTGGGGTTACCTGCCATAGTCTACCACTGTATCTCCTGCACTGGTGGCCGGTTATATAAAGTCATAAAGAGCTTTGATGTTTGTACTTGGGACACACCATGTGTAAAAGAAGCTTCTACCTAACCATTCAAATGAAACGTATATTAGAGTGGTTAAGAACTGTGAACATTATAGGTATTTTTGCCTTTTATTTGAAATGTTCTACACTTTCATCGCACTGCATTTTTTATGCTATTGTTAAATTTTGGAGCCTTTGAAATAATTATCAATAATAATAAGGTAGAAAAAGGCAGGCAGCAAACACATTTGAAGAACATTTAATAATGCACTGCAATGAATGCTGCGTATTACTGGAAAGAGAGAGTAAAACTGGAAAAAGATACAATTACTGTAAAATATGTATCTGATCTTAGTGCTGGTTATGGCACAAAAGGTTATGCTCTATTTGGGAAATAGTTTTTTTTTTTTTTTTTGCTTGCATTGATGATTTATTAATGCCACCTTGCATACAGAGGATTATGATGAGGGAATGAATTGCAATCACACTCCCGCAGCAGTTTTTAATAAAGTGAATATCTGGGATTGGCTATTTTGCTGTTTTCCAGTTACCTGGACACCCCACTAACCCTGGCTATTAGCTGAGCTTGTTCTGTTCATGTGCAAGATGAAAATATTATGTAAAAGTGTTGGCTGCCTGTGTGGTTGTTAGAGAGAAATCCTTTTCAGACAGGCTAGCTGCTGTGCATTAGCCCAAAAAAAACCCATCCACACAAAGAGGTTAACAAAAACAGCACAAATATTGGAGCATCTAATATTAGGCAAAATGAGATTGCAGGAAATAGTAAAAGGTGCTACTGTTTTCCTTGCTCTTTAGTACAGTATTATAATTTAAAATGATGCATGTTCTATGGCTCATAAATATCTACATGATAGATGATTATTTCACATATACAGTATCTGAATCCTGTCTTCACGACTGTGATTTATTACTTACATATTGTAACGTTTTTGTGTAAAAAAAAAAGAAAAAAAAAGATATATAACTGTAAAATGTATAATCTTTTGTTTAGCTAGCAGAGAGCTGTTTCAGATATTTTAGCATATTTAGTCTGCACTATTCCTAGTCTTGCAGGGAAACTTACCTATTCTCCCATTTTGCACACATGTACCTTAGGATAAAACAGTAATTTTTTGCAGTGGCATCTCAAAACTCAGAAGAAAGTACCTATGGATTTGAATGGGTTAGCATAGTGTTACGTTTTGAAGATACTGGTTAAGAATTAAGATAAAGGTTTATTTTAGGGAATTAAGGCTACATTTTAGGGTTAAGGGTAATTAAAAAGCTTTTTTTGTTAAGTTAAGGGTTAAAGTTGGGCTGTGGTAAAGTGTTAAGGGGTAATTTTCAGGACAAGAGTAAGGGTTAAGTGTATAATGTTAGGGCGGATATTAAGTATTATAGGATTACGCTTACGTTTAAGGGATTGGGTCAGGGGATAGGGAAGGTGTTAAGATCAACAGTATAGTTCATGGTGTGTGTGTTTATATGGAGGAAGGGATCACTTTATGTTTTCATTTGTTTTAAGAACTACATAACACCAGGTTCTCTGCACCCTGGAAGCCAACATGTCTTTTGGATATATGAATAACCACAATCAGGGCCAGATGTATACTTTTTTCTCCTCGAGGCCAGTTACTTTGTGCAGCCCTCCAATTCCCCTCATATGCTTCAGGAACTCTCCCCCCTTCTTTCCTTGAACACACATAACACAGACCTCCCTCCCCTCAAAAAACACAGTGGATTAAAGTGACCCTGTTGAAAAAAAGATAAATACTACATCTCCTTTTACCTGTGATAAAAGAGTGTCCATCTCCTGGATGCCCTGCTGACTTCCATGTCTTTATGGGACTCAGTAGAGTTCCCTTCCCTGGTCTGTGTGGTAACGTCGTACATTGGTGGTCAGTGTAGTGTCCTCATTCATTCTTGGTTAGTGGTGAATATGCAAATTCTCATGGGCTGTTTACTTTATATCAAAAAGAGCTTAAGGATCAGCACTCGGTGTCCAAGAAAAAAACAGCACAAAAGGTCCATAGACAAAACATCCACAGTGCATAAATAAAAGCAATGCAGTGCTCTGACACAGTAAAAAGAATTAATAACTGCAAAATCACATTATATGTGAACAATCCTAGGTCCATATAAATTACCCAATATGCATCTAAAGATAAATATTTACCATGTGCAATATAAACTGAAAGTATACTCACTATCCCTTTAAACAAAAATAACAGCACAGATTGTGATCACTGTCTCTTTAAATACCATAAATAGACCAACGAACCCTCAAAATAGAAATTAATATGTGAACCAACAAAAAATAAGCGGCTGGTGTCCAAGCGCTTTGTGGACTGGACTGTGAGAGGCTACGAAACCATTGGAGCTTCCAAGATATTAGCACCTTGTAACTCTTACTTCTACACAAGTACAGTGGAACATCTAGAAGCCATAAATCCTCAGCCTCTTCTGTTCAGCCCTCTGCATAAAGATTCACCCCAATATTCCAAGTGGGAGGTTGTCTGCTGAATCACTTGGTAGATCCACTATGATGTGAGAGGGAACTGAGCCAAAAGGTAGTCTGACAGTCTCAATACTGACCAAGATCCAGGGAGTACAACAGTTAAGCTTTTTACAGTCGTATTTCTTCTAACTTTTTCCTGACAAAACTCCACTACATCACTAAGACTGTCCTTTGTACAGATGCTATGTTGGGCCTCAACTTAGCACAGTGTTTGGACACAATAAAGACCTCTGGGACAGAGCAGCTTTCCATTCTGTACTCCAAAAGTTCCACTATATCTGTAGCTATATGTCAAACAGGACACCTTTGATGCCATTACCAGAGACCCGTTATCCTTAAAGGGACCGTTCCATCCAGATGGAGGCTAAGTTCTGTGTCTTGAGGAATATACATAGTGCGGTTATCGGCCTGTAATTTAGGCAGCTATACTCTCTGGTGAGTGCAGTGTGTTTGGTAGTGGTTCACATAGTGGATTAGCATATCACTAGATCAGAATCTACTTGGATGCACGAGATAAAGAACACAAATTAATTTTTATTTTGGTTGACACAGTACACTGTGGCTATAAAATAATTATATTTTTTGTTGGTTCACATATTCATTTATATTTTGAGGGTCCATTGCTCTATTTATGGTATTTAAAGAGACAGCAATTACTATCTTTGGCATTATTTTCATTTAAAGGGATAGTGATAATGATTATACTTTCAGTTTATATTGCACATTACAAATATTTATCTTTATATGCATATTGGGTCATTTGGACTTAAGATTGTTCACATATAATATGATTATGCACTTATTACTTCTTTTTACTGTGTTAGAGTGCTGCACTGTTCTAATTTATGTTTGCTGTATATGGCAAACTAATCGAGATTATTGTGACAAGTAGTGACTTCCTCAGGCTCTACAGGCTCAAGCAGCAGTTAGCAGCATTTATGTAGACAATCTCTAAAATTTAGGCAGGTCTTCCCAGGACTCAAGCAACAATTCCTCTAGGTTTACAAGGCAACTCTCTTAGGCTCTGGCAGACACTTTCACAAGCTCAAGCAACATCTCCTTCATTTCTGTTAATGTCCTGGCCAGGGGCGGACTGACCATTCGAGCACTCGGGCACTGCCCGAGGGCCCGGGGTCAGTAGGGGGCCCCATGAGATGCCCCTGGTACCTTTCATTGTCAGTCCGCCCCTGGTCCTGGCTAAGTCTGAAAGCTGCAGCCTCCACATCAAGCAAAGCTAGCAAAGTATAAGGTAATAACTCACTAGACACTGGGGCTAAGAGTGTGGGCAGGCAGTTAGAGGATCTAGTGTGCACTGCTGCTGCCATCACCTCCTTAAAACCTGAATAGTAAAGTAGCAACAGTGGTTTGGCAAGGAATAAGGCTCTGTGAGCCTAAAAAAGAGCAGAAGTATAATTAATAGGCACATTTTCAAATGACAAGGCACAGACCCTGGTTTCCAAGGCCCCCTAAGCCATGGTCTACCTGGTCTATCTAAAAAAGCTTATTTACATGGTGTACAAAACCCCTACCCATTGCAATTCAAACCTCTCTGCGTAGTCTCTCACACCAATAAAATGATATGATTTCCTCTTTGAACAAGTGTTTTCAATTGAATAGAGTTGCAAGTGACTAAAAGGGGACTAAAAATGGGGAAAGGTCAGCAGCAGAGAGCCACATCTCAAGTTCAATACTCCCCTGTCACTACAGTAACTACTGATCCTGGTTTTTACATATAGAGTATTTGACCTAACAGTAGAATAACTACTTATTGAATAAGTTCATAAAAATTGGCCAAAATCTGGGCCTGTGTACACTGCTAAGATCTAGACAGTATGAAAGTAGATGTCTCACTAACAGTTTATTCATATAAAATATGCCAATTACAACAAGATGCTCTTTAAGTTTCTTGGGTCATTGGGTCATACACTACCTGGCCAATTTATTAGGTACACCTGCTCAATTGCTTGGTAACACAAATTGCTAATCAGCCAATTACATGATAGCAACTCAATGCATTTAGGCATCTAGATGTGGTAAGGATGACTTGCTTAAGTTCAAACTGAGCATCAGAATGAGGGAGAATGGGGGTTTAAGTGACTTTTAATGTGGCATGGTTGTTGGTGCCAGAGGGACTTGTCTGTGTATTTAAAAAAGCGCTGATCTACTGGGATTTTCACACACAACCATCTCTAGGGTTTACAGAGAATGGTCCAAAAAAGAGAAAATATCCAGTAAGCGTCAGTTGTTTGAACTAAAATGCCTTGTTGATATCAGAGGAGAATGAGCAGACTGGTTTGAAATGATAGGCAACAGTACCTCATGTCAATATTGACCAAAATCTCAGAGGAGTGTTTCCAACACCTTCAATCTATGCCACGAAGAATTAAGGCAGTTCTGAAGGCATAAGGGGGTCCAACCCAGTACTACCAAGGTGTACCTAATAAAGTGGCAGGTGAGTGTATATTTTATATATTACTAGGCTGATTTGTTGTTTAAACACTTGACTACCAGGTAATAGCTGAAGAACGGCTACAGCGCATTCATCTAGTTCTGGGGGGGGGGGGGCGTCATATGACGTCCTTCAGAACCATGCCTCCCGTGGTCCCCCTGGGGCATGCACTCAGCAAGCTATGTGATCACTGTAATTCCAGCTAATTCCATGACATGGTAAAGGGCCGTCCACAACGCCCTTTTTATCCATCAGCGCCGACATTCAGTGTCCATCAGTGCTGCCAGTCAGTGCCCATCAGTGCCGCCAGTCAGTGCTATCAGGGACGTTCAGTGCCACCTATCAGTGCCCATTAGTGCCCCCTATTAGTACTGCATATCAGTGCAGCCTCATCAGTGCCTCCTTGTCAGTGCCCATCACTGCATCCCTATCAGTGCCCATTAGTGCGGCATATCAATGCCTATCAGTGCAGCCTCATGAGCACACATCAGTGAAGGAGAAAAATTACCTGTTTGCAAAATTTTATAACAGAAACTCAGAAAAAAATTTTCAAAATTTTTGGTATTTTTTCATTGTTTAGCACAAAATAAAAAACCCAGTGGTGATTAAATACAACCAAAGGAAAGCTCTATATGTCTCAAAAAAATTATAAACATTTCATTTGGGTACAGTGTTGCATGACCGCGCAATAGTCATTCAAAGTACGACAACAATGAAAGCTGAAAATTGGCCTGGACAGGAAGGGGGGTGAGAGTGCCCGATAGGCAAGTGGTCAAAATAAACACAGGTTCTCTTCTTTGACAAAGGCTTGGTAAAAAATTTCTTACATCTCATCCCGCAAGCCAAATTAAAGATCGTGATTTGTACTTTAATTTGAATGCCCTAAACTGATATTTTGATATTTCAAACATTTAGATGATGATTCCTTTCACTATGATGATATCAGATTCTTCCCTTCACCATGCAAAACAACTTTAAACCAGCCTTCAAATTATTAAAAAATAAAAAGAAGCCCCCCCCCCCGCTTATTTAAATACATTGTAAAACAGATATAGGGATCTTAGATACAGACAAGTCAGAGCACTCATTGCCATATTCCATTTAGGGTTGAAAAGTGTTTATATCCTACAGTACTCTAGCATCTTGAGCCTGCACTTGACCCTTTAGAGGTTAATAGTTGTCATAGGTGCATGCAACAATTTTATGGCAGATGCAGCTTTTATTCTACAAGGCTAGGCCTTGTACATACATGACAACTTCAATGTTTGCCAAACTGTTTTATGATTTAATAACTGTCTGACTCCGGGAAGGCCAGGGCACTGAGGACTGTAAATATCTGCATCTGAGAGTGCTATTATTTTCTATGGTTGGGCCTGGTACAAGTGCAACAAATTCAAAGGATACCAGAGAACCATAAGCATTAAACAATTGTTGGCCCTGAAAATCACACTAAATAATTATCTAAACTAAAATATGCCTAAACAATTTCACTGCAAAATCACATAAGGAGTGGGCTCTTTTTAAAAAATTGTTTAGTTGAGGTCATTTATTAGTATTTTTAAACTTGAGCTGTCCACAGGCATGACATCCAATTTTTCAGCTTTTAGAGAAAAGCAGTAGAACATCTTAACCATCTTAAATTTCCCAACTCTCATTATTCCATCAAAAACTAATGGTCATTCATGAAGTGATCATAAAATTTATTTGGTACGCCAATATGACAACAAACACATGCACAATTTAAACTATATCAAAACCCAAAATATGTTGAAGTTTTTGATAGGGTAGGTAATAATTAAAACCCCTGTCAGAATGTATTTCCAGTGTCTGTATCCCAGTGGGGAAATTTCCTTTCATTTCCTCCTCTGAAAACACAACAGGCAGTAAATAAAAAGCAGTTGTCATCAAAACAAAGGTACGCCCTGGAAGATTTTCCAGTCTATTTCTGATCCAGTGACAACTGTAAACTTTCCAATCTGATGAAATTAGTCCACAGGACAAATAGCAGGGGTAAATCCCCCCAGAAGAAACATAGATAACAATATACACTGACAGGAGTTCTAACTCTTCTAACTATTTCCTACTGGGCAGCACAGTGGCTAAGTGGTTAGCACTTCCACCTGGCAGTACTAGGGTCATTGGTTCGAATTCCAACCATGGCACCACCTGCCAGGAGTTTGCATGTTCTTCCTGTGCCTGCGTGGGTTTCCTCCGGGTGCTCAAGTTTCCTCCCACACTCCAAAGACATGCTGGTAGGTTAATTGAATTCTGTCTAAATATGCCCTAGTATGTGTATGTATGAATGTAAGTTAGGGACCTTAGATTGTACGCCCTTTGAGCGTTAGGGACTGATTTGAATGTACAATATATATGTAAAGTGCTGCATAAATTGATGGCGTTATGTAAGTACCTGTAATAATAATCTAAACTAAAACTGTTAGAAAAAAAACATGTTGGCTTTAGATACATTTATCATAGATAGATAGATAGATAGATAGATAGATAGATAGTAACATTGATTATGTTCTTGGAAAGCACAGTCAACATACAATACAATCTTTATCATTCCAAACAAATGAATCTCAAATATAACAGTTTTGCAGTTTGATGCTTTTACACTTTTACAATTTAAAACTATAATTGAAAAACTTTTTGGAGAGATTATTGTTAACTTCTGGCCCTGCAGCCCCATCAGGAAGTAAGATGAAATCTCTTCAACAACAGAGATACCCTCTGTTAGTCAGCTGTCACTGCTGAAAGTCTCTCCATTCAAAGATATCTCCCTTATTCCTGTTCCAGGGACAATTCAAATTTCTGAGATCTCCCTCACATTTAGTCCCAATGATAATGATTTTGTGGACCAAAACGTAAAATAGGTCTCACCAGCAGAAACTCTGACAGCCAAAGAATCCCTGTTTTTATTTTAGATACAATTTACTCTTGATTTACTAGTGATTTACTTGATTACTTGATTTACTAGTGATTCTAAAGGCAGAATGTTTTTTATCTTAATGAGGGGAGAAGCTAGGAGTGCCAGTGAGGGACCCCAGAAGAGGAGGATGGGGGCTGCTCTGTGCAAAACCATTGCACAGAGCAGGTAAGTATGACATATTTGTTATTACAAAAGAAAATTATGATTTACAAGCACTTTACAAATACTAACAGAATTGCCATGACTTTGTAATGCCCACAGTATTCGAATGTACAGGTAATGTTTGCATCAGAGATATGCAATTCAAATTGCCCATGTGTGTAAAATGCTGAAATATTACTTGGATATGGACAAAAGCTTTCTATAAATATACTGTATCTTCACCCAGAGCTTTTAACATTAATACTGAAAGAGTTGTTTAACTTACTTGTTAGTTGATAGTTATTTCAGTTTTATTTCAGTATAAAAGTTGAAATATATTCACAGGACAATTGTTAGATGAAAATGATATACATCAGATGTCTTACTACATTTTCACACTGAACAAGTGACTCTTTAAGGAAACCTGTGCTAATAGAAAAACCAGGGCTGAAATTGCTGACCTTGCTCTGAAAATACTAGTTGCCTGGCTGTGTCTGGCTTCTTCACTTTCCCAAAAGTGACCCAAAAGAAGCATACCAGTTAGATGCTAGTTTACTTTCAGGTCAGTTTGAAGCAACTGGATCTGCATTTCAGCCAAGGAATTAGCATTTTCAGAAAGGCCAGCAATTATAGCCTCTATATTCTCCAAATACTGGTTTCCTTTAAGGAGTGAACAACTTATACCATCTATCAACACTTAATTAAAAAGAAAGTAGGAAAAGAAGCAAAGCAAACAGAAAGTAAAAAAAGAAGCAAAGCTTTACACTGCTGACCTAAAGCATTTTGCCTCTGGAAGCAGCCAAAATGTGGATTTTTTTTACTGTAGTCAGTGAGCAGGCTAATTATTTAGTCAGTAAAATATGTTTTATTTGAAATAATTACTGATCACTTCAAAATTACCCCTTGAGGGAATGTTTTCTGTGAACAGTTTTTGGTCTGCAAATACTCGTGCACACTTGGCAATACTACATAATAAAGAACAACAATAAATCAATGGCATCTACAGCAGAGATCCCTGTTATTGACTGTAGGGCCAGTATTATTCACGTTGTCATTATTAACCTCTTCAGTGCCAGAGCATATTGTTAATGGTAATAGCCTTCATAGTTGAATAATTAAAGGTATTAGTTATATTTGTAGTTTTTGGATGGAAAAAAAGCCATTTAAAAGGAAGAAAAGTTTTGAACTTTAAAGTCATTTTGGGTACATGACACAAACTCTGACTACAAGCATGTTCAAGGTTTACTAAAAAAAAATATACCACAGGTTCAAGAAATAAACATAACCTAGCAAATCTGTGCTTACTTTAAAATACCCAAACATCAACAGGATTTTTAGAAAATATGAGTTTCTTTAAATATAGTTAAAGCAATCACAGCTTTTCTAGGCTAAGTGAATGACCTATTCCTTTAGTAAACCAACCCCCACAAATCCTGCAATACTTAACTGAGAGCAATGAATGATCAGATCTAGGGAACATGTTACTGTTTACTGAGGCTTCCTTGCTGCCAGCAGTGATTGCCCACTGACCTTTTGCTTTTAAGCTAGTTTTCAGTAAATGAATGTTTCTGCTCCAATGCATTCCAATATTTGATTTTTTTTTTATTTATTTTTTTACCATTTAGTTAAGTGGCCCAGTAATAGGGAAGGAAGGTTTCTGGTTAAAACCTCTAGATCTGTAATTTGTCGGAATCCAACATAAACACTTCTGCTATTGGCTTCATATAATCTGGAACATCTAGCACTAGAGCAGGCGCATGTCCAAGGTCAGTGACGTGTGTACATAGTGAAGCAAATGTAATCAATTATCTGTGAGATGGACGAACATTTTACTTTGCTTATGCATGAAAGGTCACGCTTGACGTTTACTAATGACAAGCTCGTGGTTGACACTTTTTACACATCCCTGTCCCCAGTGTTGCCAATGCAAATATAATGAATGATATACTTTATATACTAAAAGACATGATTACATTGCACATGCATCTCATGATCTCTACTTTGAGTTATATTGGTATCAGGCTTGAATATGCTGTGGAGTAATATTCAATCGCATTAATCACTTTAAATGTATTCAACCTAAAATCCATAGCAGCCTCTTTGACCAGAATTTTTTGTGAATTCAGTACTGTGATGCCAACAATGAATCACAGTACTAGATCATGCCATGCATATTGACAAAAAAGGCAAAAGAACCCCACAATTGGTCAGAGTATCTTACCATTTAGTTGATTGTACACGACTTCCTCTAGATGGTCCAGTCTTTGCAGGATAGACTCTCGGTCAACTAATGCCCCCAGTTTGGTGTTTCTGCTCCTCACTCTGCGGTCAGAACTTCTTACAATCTGCACCAGCTCCTGGGACCTGTCCTGGATCCTGCAGTATACCGAAAACAGGATGATGCCTACGAACACCAGGATATTGACAGTCAGCAAAGTTTTGATTTTTCGTGCCACCGCCATGAAATCTGTGAAGATCCAGCATCAGGGCATTCCAAGTGAAGTCAAGCATTTACGGCAAGCCCCAGCAGAGCAGTCCGGCACAGAAGCAATCAAATGACATCAGGTAGGGGGAGACAAAGGAACTAGTACATGGGAAGCTGAGCCTTCAGCGCCGCTGCCATCCACGCTGGGAAAACGCTCTGTGCCCTAGTGATGTGTGGAGGAACACGGCTCTACGATGGAAGCTGCGCCGGCAGAGACATTCATTGGTGCTGGCACATGGATGGAGTGCTGGATGCTGGACTTGTACACTGGGCTTGGACGACCACACGTTCCGCAAGACCCGGGAGCTGTTCTTTCAGCACCACGTCCCTCCCATAGCTCTCCACTGCTTCTGGGCTGGAATAGAGAGGGAGCTGTTCTTTCAGCACCACCTCCCGCTACTCGCTCCTCTCTGATGTAGAGGCAGATCCTCAGTACTGACGCCTGGGCTTTCTACCTAGCCAGACAATGTGCTACAGCACCCAGGGCTAAGGCAGCACCTTCCTATTATCCATAGGGTGTTCCAGATGGCACTCATCAGTGCTAAGGCAGTCATTTACTATTAGCCATACATTCTTACAGATGGCATATACCCACTGCTAAAGCAGCACATTGCTATTATCCACAGGCTGTTAGAGATGGCATATACAATAGCACTCAGTACTAATGCAGCAATTTCCTATTTTCTATAGGTTGTTAGAGATGACATATACAATAGCACTCAGCATAATGCAGCAATTTCCTATTATCCATAGGTTGTTCTAAATGGCATATACAACAGCACCCTGGGCTAAGGTAGACGTTTGCTATTATCCATAGGTTGTTCTAAATGGCATATACAACAGCACCCTGGGCTAAGGTAGACGTTTGCTATTATCCATAGGTTGTTCTAAATGGCATATACAACAGCACCCTGGGCTAAGGTAGACGTTTGCTATTATCCATATGTTATTACATGGTATATGCAACAGCACCCAGGGCTAGGGCACCAACTTGCTACTATCCAAAGGTTGTTATAGATGACATTTGCAACAGCAGCCATAGGTTGTGATACAAGCCAAAGGCAATAGTATCAATAGGCAGTACTATCAGTAGCTTGCCACTATCAATAGGGTTGGTGTTGATTGTGTTTTTTTTTTTAGATGGCATATGCAACAGCATCCAGTGCTAGGGCACCAATTTGCTACTATCTAAAGGTTGTTATAGATGGCATTTGCAACAGCAGCCAATCATAAGGCAGCACATTACTATTATCCATAGGTTGTGATAAAAGGCAAAGGCAACAGTAACTAGTGTTAAGGCAGCAGCTTGCTAATTTTTCATAGTTTTTTTATTTTTTTATCTTTTTTATTCCTTTTTTATGGCATATGCAATAGCTCCCAGTGCTAGGTCAGTAGCTTGCCACTATCCATAGGGTTTTTTTTAGATGGCATACGCAACAGCACCCAGTACTAGGGCACCAACTTGCTACTATCCAAAGGTTGTTACAGATGACATTTGCAACAGCAGCCATAGGTTGTGATACAAGGCAAAAAGGCAATAGTAACTAGTGCTAAGGCAGCAGCTTGCTATTTTTCATAGTTTTTTTTAGATGGCATATGCAATAGCTCCCAGTACTTTCAGTAGCTTGCCACTATCCATAGGGGTTTTTTTTAGATGGCAAAGGCAAAAGCAACCAGTGCTAGGGCACCAACTTGCTACTATCTAAAGGTTGTTATAGATGGCATGTGCAACAGCAGCCAATGATAAGGCAGCACCTTACTATTATCCATAGGTTGTGATACAAGGCAAAGGCAATAGTAACTAGTGCTAAGGCAGTAGCTTGCTATTTTTCATAGTTTTTTTTAGATGGCATATGCAATAGCTCCCAGTTCTATCAGTAGCTTGCCACTATCCATAGTTTTTTATTCAGATAGCTTATACAACAGCATCCAATGCTAGGGCACCAACTTGCTATTATCCAAAGGTTGTTGTAAATGGCATTTGCAACAGCAGCCAATAATAAGGCAGTGCATTACTATTATCCATAGGTTGTGATAGAAGGCAAAGGCAACAGTAACTAGTGCAGCTTGCTAATTTTTCATAGTTTTTTTTTTAATCTTTTTTTATTATTTTGTTTTTATGGCATATGCAATAGCACCCAGTACTATGGCACCAGCTTGCTATTATCCAAAGGTTGTTATAGATGACATTTGCAACAGTAATCAGTGCTAAGGTAGCATCTTACTATTATCCATAGGTTGTTGAAGGCAAAAGCAATAGTAACTAGTGTTAAGCAGCAGCTTGTCATTATTCATAGTTTTTTTTGTTTTTGTTTTGTTTTTTTTATAAATGGCATATGCAATAGCTCCCAGTGCTAGGGCAGTAGCTTGTCACTATCCATAGGGTTTTTTTTAAATGGCATATGCAACAGCACCCAGTACTAGCGCACCAGCTTGCCATCATCCACAGTTTGTTTTTTTTAAATAGAAGGCTGGTGCCCTAGCACTGTGTGCTCTTGCATATGTCATCTATAACAATCTATGAATAACGATCAGGTGCTGCCCTAGCACTGGATGCTGCTGCATTCAACAGCATATAGTGCTAGGACAGCACCTGACCATTATCCATAGTTTTTTAAAATTTTAGATGGCATGTGCAACAACACACAGTGCCAGGGCACTAGCTTGCTATTGTCCTTAGGTTTTTATAGATGGCATATGCAGCAGCACCCAGTGTCAAGGCACCAGCTTGCCATTATGTGCATAGTTTCCTACAGATTGTAGATGCAACAGAACATAGTGCTAGAACAACACCTGACCATAACCCATTTTTTTTAGAGATGGCATCTGCAACATCCAGTGCTATGGCAGCAGTTTACATTATCCATAGTTATTATTTTTTTTTTATTACATATGCCACAGCACCAAGTGCTACAGCAGCTATTTACATCATCCATAGTTTTTTTTTTTTTTTTTGGTTTTGTTTTAATAGAAGGCATATGCAACCGCACCCAGTGCTAAGGCAGCAATTTATATTATCCATAGTTTGTTTGTTTTAAATAGAAGGCATATGCAACAGCACCCAGTGCTAAGGCAGCAATTTACATTATCCATAGTTCTTTTTGTTTTTAGAGTTGACATATGCAACAGCATCCAGTGCTAAGGCAGCAGATTGCCATTATCTCTAGGTTTCTATACATGGCATATGCAACACCACCCTGTGCTAGGGCAGCACTTTGCCACTATTCATGTTGTTTTTAATAGATTGCATATGCTACAGCATATTGTGCTAGGGTAGCACCTTTAAATGATCCCTAGGTTGTTTTAGATGACATGTGCAAGAGCACCCAGTACTGTAGCAGCACTTTGTCATTATCCACAGATAACACACTTTTGATGGGAAATAAGGAATGCTATTTATATGAAATCTATATTCACATATATATATATATATATATATATATATATATATATATATATATATGCTGTACAGCCTGTATGTATAAATACCTATGTGCACGTATCTCTGGGTGTTTGTGACTCAATGTGTATGTGTGTCTGTGTCCCAACACACAGCGCCTGTGCAAAGTGACGTAGAGAAATAAATACTCATCAACATTCATAGACTATAGCCAGCATTAAGCCTTCTCTGCAAGCTTGTGTTCCTCTCAGGATTGCACTTGCTCTGTGAGCTAACATAGTATTTGGCATTCGGTATATCTTCAATTTAGAAAATCATATAACAGTGAATATACGCATTTAGAATTCATTCTTTAATTGAACTGATTGTCAGGGTTTATAAAATAAATGGTACTCTTGATGCATCCAGCCCTCTCCTGTATCCCAGTGGCTAGCAATGATAGTGATCGCTGTGACAATTACATTGCTGTGACAGCAGCTTCTATAAGGAAAGCAGGGGAATGATGTACTTACTGAAATGTACACGATACATGGGTTTAATTGTCATTTTTATCAGCAGTGCTACAGTTATGCGGATATCGTGCAAAAACTACAATAGCATACAAATGAACCATCTAGTGTAATGTTTGTTGGAAGACAGAAAAAAGCCAGCACTTTGGTGATGTGAACCGAGCAGAAGTTGGCTGTGTGGCTCTCTGCTTCTCTGAAACATTGAAAATATTTAGTCAATATTTCTCATTGAGAAGGATACATAAACATGAAATTGCACCTAATAAGTTCATAACACAATCTGCTCTTACAGATGCTCAGTAAAAAAAAAATGTGAATAAAGAAAGCAAAATAGATACAGAGCTGTCATCGGAATTATCACATAACGCTTCTGTTCTAATAATAAAGATTCAGTGTTTTATTCATCAGGAGATAACTGCAGGCTTCCATCCCCAGCAATGCAAGGAAAGTCTAAACTGCTGGCCCTTGGCTGTTTGGCTGCCCATAGATGGTTTGAATCTCGACCAGTTCAGCAGGGACCGGCCACGATCCCAAAAATCTATGGGCAGGCTAAATGTACCCAAGTCGAGCAAGAGATTGATCAACTTCGGTACAACCAGCCTGTCAGATTTTACATGCTATTATTGCTAGCGGCTATCATAGCCACTAGCAGTAATCACCGTGTTCTCCAGGTGGGGCAAGCTTCCCCCCCACCCTTGGGAGAACACAATGGCTCCACGGGAGCACGGTTTGTGTTGATGGGTGAATGGAGCTCTATGTATGGCAGGTTTTAGTTCACATGACACTTGAAAGGTAAATGTTGTGTAAATACATTACTCTAGTCCAGTGTTTCTTAACCTTTTTCCAGGAGCCCTTGAAGAGTATTTACAGTCTTGTCCACTGTGTGAGAAAGGAGTGTTCTGTGTGCCTTTCCCACACCACAGATGATCGCACTGGCTTTGCTATCTGTATGTGGGTGTCAATGCATTGTTATCAGCATCCGAAACACAGATCGCAAATGCAATGCATTATTTGAAGGTATCAAATTGCATGGTACTGTAGTAGCATGCGGTTTAGTGCAGTGTGTTCTGCAAAAGTAGTACATGCACTACTTTTTCAACATTCCAGTGCAATTTGCAGTCCATTCAAACGAATAGGCTGAAAAATCACATCACACATTCCCCTCTCTGTTAACCTCTGCACCCCAATCCCACTCTAATCACTTTTGGACCCCATTTCCCCAGCCAATCTCTGCACCCCAAAACCCTTCTGCTCACCTATGTACCTCAAACTCCCCTCTCTGTTCACCTCCACACCCAAACCCCCTCTCTGCTCACCTCTGTACTCCTGACCCCCCTCTCTGCTCAGTTCTGTACCCCCAAACCCTCCTCTCCACTCACCTCTGTACCCCAATGCCTTCTGTTGATACACCTTTGTACCCCACTCTCTCTGCTAATCTCTGCAAGCCAGTGCCTTCCCTTCAGGGCAGGACCGTTCTTTCATTAAAAATGATAAGGCTATTGGCACTGCTGGCCAAATAAGTCAGTGTAGCCAGATTAATGAACAGCAAGGGACATTTGGCTGGCTGCCGGCTGTAGCTGTGCATCGGCAGCTGGTTGCAGAGTCGAAACACAGGGCACATACCCCTTCTGCTTCCCACACCTTTACCATCCCTGAATTTACACACACATACCCTTACACTCGTACTGCTCTGTGGGGAGAGGCAGAGAACTCAGGAAGCCGCCTTTCATTTCTAGTGCTCTACACTGCACTGTGCTGACCAAGTTCCTGCTGTGCTCATGTGCAGTTCAGCGGATCGGGAGCTTGGTCCAATCTGACAGCCTTTTTCAACCATGATGTTGTGGCACCCCTGAAGACCTCAGGCAGTACCCCAGTTGAGAAAGACTGCTCTAGTCAGTAGTATCCATACATGCAATTTCTGAAAAGTCAATATGCACACTGCAGCTCAAAAACACCTGTTGATGTTTTTTCTTTTTTCTCTGCTTCTAAACACCCCTGCTTGTTAGCCTATGCGTTCATGCACACAAAGGCGTTTACAGATGTTTAAAAGCAGGAGCACTTAAAGTCAGAAAAAGACACATCACTTGTGCATTCTAAAGAAGGGTGTTTGGGTTGAAAAAATGCACAGACCTGCATTAACACGCACTAACTCTAGCATTTATGCACATTCACGTGTTAATACATTCTAATTACCAGAACAAAAGAACACAGATGAATGCTTTAATGCCAAAAGTTTGAACACGTGAAAGCGCATAAACACACATGTAAAAATTTGGTTTTTACCACATATTTTCAGCTCCCTTTCTCCTAGGCATCTTTTGGAATACAGTGTGCATGGAGTCTAACATTACCACTGTCAGACACAAAACTGCAAATATAAGAACATGGTTTATAACCTTTCTTTGTCAGTTAATATGCCAATAAGACCTCATTCACACAAGCATTCTTAAGCTTACACCCATTTGAGGGTCGTGTTTTGCCTGCATGAGATGAACAGGTGTTCTGTGCATCCCCATACAGGCAGTCCCATGCATGTCAATTGTGATGCAGTGGCTGCATGGACACAGTTGCTGCTCTCAATTTGTTATCTGTGTGGGTGTGGTGCATTTGGGTGCAATTCAGGTGTCCAAACTCACACACTTTGCATCTGGGGACCTACACACAACTCCACACAAACACACTTGCTATGGCGGCAGATGTACCATCTGCACCTGAGCCTGGCTGTGTGTGTCTGTATACACACAGCCCAGCTCAGCCACGCCCTCTTCTCTTTGATCACATGATTTGACAGACAGCAGCAGGAACCAATGGCTTCCACTGCTGTTTGAACATCCTATGAATAGAGAGAGACAGGGGAGAAGTACCGTAGCTGGGCACAGAGCTTAATTCAGAGAATGCATTAAAGTAAAAATGTTTTAGCTTTAGAACCACTTTAAGGTTAGCAATTCAGCATGTTGAAGAAATCAATTACTGTGAACCCAATCCCTGGTGCGTATCTTAAAGCAGAACTAAACCCTCCAATACATTACGGACTAGGAAGCTGCCATCCTAGCCACTGTCTGATCTGCAACTGCTTGGTGCTGGACATTTAAATAATTATGACAGCCTTTTGGTGGCTTGACAGTTTGGTTGAATGCACACATGATGTTAAATACTCAATGCAATCATATATATCAAGACTCAATGATAAAAGTGCAATAAATTCTTGGGAACTGAACAGTCAATATATACTTATATGAAGGACATTAGTTATTCATTCCTCTAGAGAAGGATGAGGGGAGAGAAAAGAGTATCTGTGGTCTAGGGGAGATACTATGGTCCATATATGGTTCCAGATTACTGACTGCTCCCTCTCACAGAAGACAATCAATGAATTTTTCTCCCTCTCACAGACATCGAAAATGTTCTTTATAGAGTCCCAAAGCCCACTCCCTTTGTATGTAACTTTCAACTGAATTTCATTGAAATCAAGAGGTGTCTTAATCAGAGGCGTCCCTAGGGTTGGTGTCACCCGGTGTGGTAACACTTGGTGACACCCCCTCCGACGATCCCCGCAGGATGGATCAGATCTGCAGATTGAGCATAATGGATCGGATTCTGCTCAATCCGCAGATCCGATCCCTCCTGCGGGGATCGTCAGCTTTCTTTACAACTTACCTTTTCTTGGAGCGGGATCATCGGCATGCAACCTATATGGAACCTATATGGAGTGACATCGGATCCGCTCCAAGAAAAGGTAAGTTGTAATCCATCCATCCTGCGGGGATCGTTGGCTTGCTTTACAACTTACCTTTTTGTGAAGCGGGTCCGGTGTCACCCCGTACGGTCAGTGTCACCCGGTGCGGACCGCACCCCCATGCACCTGCCTCGGAATGCCACTGGTCTTAATACATTGAGGAACCCAATGAGACCCTATTATAAGAGGTTTTGTTCCCTAAACAACATCCTGTTAAAGCAGAAAGCTATAATTTATCCAGCTGGTTATTTCTGGAGGCCACTACATACAATATAGGTATATAAAGGGCACATACAGTATTTACTATATAATACATTTGGTATAATTATCGGTGTTCTGCTGGTAGGCAGGTTTTAACAATTACTATGTATTAAATGTATGTTTATGTCCATGTTTTCTATTTAGTTTAATAAATATAACAATTGTTCTTATCAATTGAGGGCCATAATTGGGTATGTTTCATACACTTTTTGAGATTCTAATCCATTTTTGAATTATTTTGAAGGGTAGGGGTAAGGTAAAGCCCATATCCATTTTTCTCTACAGGTTTTGAGAATTTTGCTGTTTATGGGGCTCCCTTGCTTGATTTATATTGATATTTATATGGCCAAACAACAGACTTGGTAGAACTAGATAGAGATTTTGTTTTGTTCACTCCAAACACATACTGGTAGGTTAATTTGTTCCTGTCTAAATTAGCCTTAGTGTGTGTATGTGTGAAGTAAGGACCTTAGATTGTAAGCTCCTTATATTGTAAGCTCCAGGACTGATGTCAATATACAGCATATATTAAGTGATGAGTAAATTGCTGGTGCTGTATGAATGCCTGTGATACAGCCTTCATGGTCATTCATTTAGAAAAAAAAATATTTCTCATGAACCTTAATGGCCACATACTGATTTTCTAAACATATTAATACATTTTAGGTGAGAATGTAGATAGGTAGGCCCCTGCTTAATAAAAACAATCAATTATAGCTCTGCTTTTCACTGTCACAGTTGCATCATGCTGTTGAACCAACGTCTCAAACCAAATACATAATCATAAAATGGAACTTACTGCTAAGCAATGCTTTTAAATGGGACAAAGTTAATTCAGTGGTACAAAACATGAGTGTAAGTGCAAAGAAAACACCTAAAGTAATATATGTTAGCATGCTAATGAAAACACTAGCAGTGAAAGCAAATAAGAATTAGCCATCACTGAATTTTGCTGGTTCCTATTGCAACTTAAGGGTAGGTTTTTTTTTTTTTTTACTAGTTTTAAACTTACTCAGCTATACAGAAGAGGGGTGACACACAATTATCCTCTTTTTACATTTCAATCTGTTTGTTTTCTTTTCTCCACATATAAAAAGTTAACAACAATTGGGGGAATTCAAGTTTTACTGACAAGTGTGATAGATTCAGATAGTCCTTTTACAAAGTGGCACTATTAAAGCACCACATTCAATATATTTATCTCCAGCTTGTAGATAATGAACCTGGAGGTAATGGAGTATAACTTGGTGTACTGAGAGAGACAGAGTGCCTGTCTCTGTATGCTGTGTAGCAGAGTGGCATGTTTACCACTGCTGCCTCCTTCCCTCCCCATCTGTCACTGGTTATGACACTCAGTGGGCAGAGCCTGATGGTGAAGCTGAGACACTGGTTCCCAAAGATGTCTACTCTGTCCCTATAATTGACAGCAGGCAGTCAATTATAAGCTGAGTATAGACTTTCTTCAACCTTAAAGAAAGTTGAATCAGGAATCCTCATATCCTCAGGCTTATGGGCTGACCAGTTCTTTGAGGGGGAATTCTCAATGGCCTTGTTAAAGTCAAAGAAAATTTTAATTTGTAGAGCTTTGTTTTCACAGTATGCTTCACTTCCCAAGAGGGAATTTTTCAGGCCCCAATGAAATTCCAAGGGTTTCTCACAGAAATCTGATAAAATAGTCAGCAAAAGATAATGGTTTGAACAGGTATTCAAGAGAATTCATGTCCTTTTTAGATTGGGGACTTATACAGTGTGGAGGAATTGTGGCATATTGGCAGTCAGACCTTGAATAGTAGGTGTAGTCTCCAGCTGAAGAATTGGCTTACCTTCAAGTGTTGACCAAGTTGTTTTCAAGCAAAAGGTCTGCCAGCTTGTGACTCCATTTGGGATGGTGTTTGTAAGTTGTTTTAGTGGTTTTGACTAGAATGAGGGCTAGATTGTAATATTACAACTCCTTCTGTTTCAGGAAGGGGATCTACAAATAGCGTCTGAAAAAATGTAATTGCCCCAAATTGGGTGCAAAAAATAAATGTGATAGAGATGTTAGCAAAAAAAAAAATACCCATACTGGGTAATATGCTGACATAGTAGCATGTTTGAACATTTTCTGTGCATATTTTGGTGAAAATTGGGCTGTAAAATGTGTTTCTTGAATGGCCAATACATCCACCCCAGCATGTGATAATACTGTAGGGCTTCAATGTGTTTCATGGGGGAATTCAGTCCTTGAATGTTATAGGATATGAGCTGCAATGAGTGTGAAGGTTGTGGGTGTGTCATGGTATGACTAGGTCAGTATGATTTTAGCTTAGTTACCTTTTAAGAAAGCAGGCTGCGGGCTTCCAGGATAAAGTTCATAAGACCTGGGAGGGATCCGTGTAAAGATAAGTGGGAGATGGTGAGAAAGAAAAAGAATAGGATCAGAAGGATGGTGAACAAGAACAAGTGCAACTGCTTTAAAACAATTACATTAAACAACCATAACCAGCCTATGTGATACATAACCTGTTTGTTCGAGCTGTCATTAATTGTCCCTGGAATAACAAGTAACTCAAGGTAGGAAATGAGAATCATCCAGGCAATTTCCCCTGGAGAGGGTCCTTCTGAAGGGGGCATGTATACATACATTTTGCAAAACATATGTATACATGCCCATATGAAGCTTTAGAAAGAGAATTGCCGGGTAAGTCCTGTAATTCAGAATTTGAAAACTAACTTCAGACAAATGAAAATGTTTTTTCCATGATGGCTTCTTCTGGTTGGTCTTTGTCCACTCAGGCCTTGAGTTCTACTACTAATGAGAATCTATCTTTGTGGGCTACTCTTTCTTTTATTTTAATATCTCCAAGTATATCTTGTATTGCAGAAAAAATAATGCCACAAGTATTGATGAGGTTTGGGTTCACCGCTGCAGGTTTGAGATCTTAGGTGATTTTCTTGATGATTTTATGTGCATATTTGCCCAGAAGAGATTTTTTTTAAGTCTGTATATATGTTGAAAAACTTTATTTTGTAGCATTAATTGTAGACTTTTCTTTATGGGCTTCCTGATGATGATTCTTCATGGGCTTCCTGATGATGCGCGGTGTGTGAAATGCATAGAGGTTTGAGTTGCTGACGTCAAGTGCAGTCCCCAAGTCCACATCACATCCATTCTTTGGAGCACACACCACCTTGATAGGTGAGAGAGGCGGTGCGAGGATCCCCCTAGTGAGCTGTTTGTTTTGGTGCCCCTTTTGGCACCGAAATCATGTGAGTGCATTGACATCTTTTACCTTGTGATTTTACTGATTTTAATAAATTACTACACTATGTTACTCTATTCTTGGGCTTATTCTCCATGTGTTGCTGGGTTAGTGAGATTCTCCCATTGTCAACATCTATATGTGCAGTAGTTCTACATCTTGTGGAGAAGAGATAATTGCATACAATTGGTAGTTCATCTATATTGCTGGTTTGCCTGCTGTCAGTGGCCATATTGTTCCGGGGAGTTAGCATTTCAGCTGAACACGTGGTGCAGCATTAATATATTTTTTTCTTTTTTGTGGAGAAGAATCAGTCACCTTAATTGATTTGTACATACAAGAATTTGGTGATACGGGACTTTTTTTCTGCACATTTTGATGGACATTAAATTCCAGTTCAATTGTACAGTAATTTATTGATGTGTTATATATGTTTGTACGTGTTCTTTGCATGGAGAATTTAAATGGCTAGCACCTTCTTTCTTACACATATTGCTCCATGTTGTAAGTGTGGCTCACACTTTTAAAGGGGCAGCTGTTTTTGATTAAGTTAATCATCCTATTATTTATTTATTGGAAAAAAAATTTCGGTTGGTGCTTTCCAATTATAATTCTTAGTAGTATACAGATATAAATATTAGGTCTAGACTTTTAATACAAAATACATGATACAATCCTGGTGCCACCTAAATGTAGTTGGCACCGTATTGAAGTTTCTTTCTTTCTTTCTTTCTTTCTTTCTTTCTTTCTTTCTTTCTTTCTTACTGCTTTAGAAATTGGCATGGGTTGCAACAACATTTGGTGTATAGAGTGTGCACTGACTCAGTTCTAATGGAATCCCAATGCTCCAATATTCTCAAAAAAAAGGATCTGCAGTAAGCATGCAGTAGAGAACACATGCGTTGCCTTTCAGTGTATTGGAAAATATATGTCATATGCACACTGAAGGCCCTGGAAAATGAATAAAGCTCATGGAAAGCAATACATGTTGATACACCATTATCATGAATAAATGTATGTAAGTATGATCTTGCAATGGTTACCTAAAAGTATCAATTCCACTTTCCCTGCAGTATTGCAGCAAGAATTCACATGTGCCAAACATCTTACTGACTTTGAGTTGCTGCATACAGTGTTGGGATGGAACATATGGATAGTGGACTTTAATTTCATTGAGGGGTAGGGAGAATTTTTTTAGTGTTTCTGGACAGTCTCAAACAGATTTGGTGGAAGGGGGGTGGATGGTGGGCTTTTATTTTAATGGGAGGTGGGGTTTATGATTGACTGATGGGGGGAATGGTAACATTTAACTTTATTGAGGGGGATTTTTTTTGAATGTTAGACTGGTTTGTGCACCTGTGTGTTTCTGAGGGGAGGGGGATAGTAGGGGGTTTAGGAATTAAATGAAGGTTTCCTTTCAGTTGGGCTCAGACAATGAGCTAGCTTTCTGTTCATATTATACGTGCAGAAAACCATGTACGTATAATAGAATTGTTCCACTTTGGCAGTATTTTGTTGCAAGCAATCCAATCTGTAAGCAGTCCATACCAATCTTTAATACATGTGTGCAGTCTCTGTCAGCCTCTGTAACATATAAATATTAGTGCACTGCATGTAGATTGCCTATCTTAAAAAAATTCCATAGTCTTGCCCTACTTTTCTGTACAGACTTAGAATAAATCTCAATGGTTAAACAATGCCTTATTTATCATTCCATGCTATTTTATGGTGCCCTATGTGTGCCCCTTCATGGTGGGTCATCCTTCTCACATTCACTTGTTGGCCCCAGGTACCCAAGTTCAGTGCTGTATATATATGCATCCTCATCACTGCTCATTCTGGACCAGTTTCCTAATAGTCGTCATCTTGTTAGTAAGACTGCTTTTAGCCTTCACCAGGAGAACATGCAGAAACATAGTTGAGAGAATCTTGTCACTTCATAACAGGAGGCTTCTGAAAAAAAGAAATTAATGGCAGGATGGCTGGGTATTCTTTAAATAAAAAAATCAGAGTTTAAATGATTGAAAGCAACTTTTGAAATGACAATAGCATGTAAAGTTTATTAGATATGTATTTGTTGATTGTATTTTGATTTACTTTAATTTTCATTTCAGTTTGTTAGTAGTTAGAAACTTAAAATACAATAGAAAAATTAGAATATCGTGCAAAAGTTCATTTATTTCAGTAATGCAACTTAAAAGGTGAAACTAATATATGAGACAGACTCATTACATGCAAAGCAAGATAGTTCAAGCCGTGATTTGTCATAATTGTGATAATTATGGCTTATAGCTCATGAAAACCCCAAATCCACAATCTCATAAAATTAGAATATTGTGAAAAGGTGCAATATTCTAGGCTCAAAGTATCCCACTCTAATCAGCTAATTAAGCCATAACACCTGCAAAGGGTTCCTGAGCCTTTAAATGGTCTCTCAGTCTGGTTCAGTAGGAATCACAATCATGGGAAAGACTGCTGACCTGACAGTTGTGCAGAAAACCATCATTGACACCTTCCATAAGCAGGGAAAGCCTCAAAAGGTAATTGCAAAAGAAGTTGGATGTTCCCAAAGTGCTGTATCAAAGCACATTAATAGAAAGTTATGTGGAAGGGAAAAGTGTGAAAGAAAAAGGTGCACAAGCAGCAGGGATGACTGCAGCCTGGAGAGGATTGTCAGGAAAAGGCCATTCAAAAGTGTTGGGTACTTTCACAAGGAGTGGACTGAGGCTGGAGTCAGTGCATCAAGAGCCACCACGCACAGACGGATCCTGGACATGGGCTTCAAATGTCGTATTCCTCTTGTCAAGCTGCTCCTGAACAACAAACAACGTCAGAAGCGTCTTACCTGGGCTAAAGAAAAACAGACCTGGTCTGTTGCTCAGTGGTCCAAAGCCCTCTTTTCTGATGAGAGCAACTTTTGCATCTCATTTAGAAACCAAGGACCCAGAGTATGGAGGAAGAATGGAGAGGCACACACTGCAAGATGCTTGAAGTCCAGTGTGAAGTTTCCACAGTCTGTGTTGATTTGGGGAGCCATGTCATCTGCTGGTGTTGGTCCACTGTGCTTCATTAAGTCCAGGGTCAACGCTGCCACCTACCTGGAGATTTTGGAGCACTTCATGCTTCCTTCCGCAGATGAGCTTTATGGGGATGCTGACTTCATTTTCCAGCAGGACTTGGCACCTGCCCACACTGCCAAAAGCACCAAAATCTGGTTCCATGACCGTGGGATTACTGTGCTTGATTGGCCAGCAAACTTGCCTGACCTGAACCCCATAGAGAATCTATGGAGCATTGCCAAGAGAAAGATGAGAGACATGAGACCGAACAATGCAGGCCGCTATTGAAGCATCCTGGTCTTCCATAACACATCAGCATTGCCACAGGCTGATAGCTTCCATGCCACGCCGCAGTGAGGCAGTGATTGCTGCAAAAGGGGTCCAAACCAAGTACTGAGTACATATGCATGCTTATACTTTTCAGAGGTATGATATTGTTCTATGTACAATCCTTGTTTTATTGATTGCATGTAATATTCTAATTTTCTGAGATTGTGGATTTGGGGTTTTCATGAGCTGTAAGCCATAATCATCACAATTATGACAAATCACATCTTGAACTATCTTGCTTTGCATGTAATGAGTCTATCTCCTATATTAGTTTCACCTTTTAAGTTGCATTACTGAAATAAATGAACTTTTGCACAATATTCAAATTTTTCGAGTTTCACCTGTAATGTGTGAAATATTATTACCAATTTGGGCGTAGTGGTGGAAAGGGGCTTTGTATTATACAGAGAATTTAGTTGAGTTTTGCTATTGTGCTTTGTCAGCTTGTAAACATTTATTTAATCTCTACGCATCCTCAGTCTTGTTTCGTGAGCATGGTCTACTGGGTTTTGCAAATGTGCTCTCTTAAATACTGTAAGAATGCTCCATCGGGTTTTGCAAACGTGCTCTGTCATGTTATGAAACTGTTCTGTATGGAATACAATGAGTGGAGTGGTGTTTACAATATACCATTTAGTGGATGTAAATAGGGCTTTAAATCAATTTAAATAAATCTAGTTAACACATTAGGACAGTTTATAGGGTATATACTGTACATTCCAACCTAACAGTATATTGTGATAACCCTATCCCTGTTAAAATATATTCCTAAAGCAATGCTCAGCTTGATTTTTTCACTGTTAATTATCACTTATACGAGCTGGAAGATATTGAGTCTTTGCTATGTTTGTTGAAGCCACATAATTAAATGTTTGCCTTAATCAGGTAGGACAGTGATTTGGCAGTTAATTGACCGTTAATCTAAAAAAAAGTCAAAATTTGACATTCAGCCTTATGAATGAACTCCCCTGATCTCCCTGACAGGAAGATCGCATAGGGCTGCTCCTCTGGCACACATATGAAGTGTTATATGTCATTCATTATAGCACTACTCTGTACCTCCATTACAGCAGCCAGACTTCATGCAATTATGAAATGTTTCATGACTAGGGATAGGACTTAGGTTTGTCCTATAAAAAAATGCTACAATTTTCCAGGATTCAAATTTACCCTGAGCAGGCAAACTTTGGGATCTGGAAGAAAATTACAGCAATAATCTACCCATATTGTAAAGAAATGAACATAGACAGACAGGAGAATGCTGGCAACTTGATTACTGCATGTGTTTATCAGGATAGCTATATCAGTCACAAAGTGTTCCAAAGTACAGTGAACCCCTCTTCTAACTATACCAATGATGGGAGATATATTTTCAATATTGGGGTGGGGGTGCCTGCAGAAATTAGGTCCCACCCTGTTCAAAAACTTTTTTCCTCATGCAAGCTGCAGCTATACTGCAGACCTTTTATGAATTTATATATATATATATATATATATATATATATTCACACTGCTCAAAAAAAATTGAAGTAACACTTTTTAATCAGAGTATAGCATCAAGACAATTAAACTCCTGGGATATTGATCTGGTCAGTTAAGTAGCAGAGGGGGTTGTTAATCAGTTTCAGCTGCTTTGGTGTTAATGAAGAGGTGCACTAGATGGGCAACAATGAGACGACCCCCAAAACAGGAATGGTTTTACAGGTAGAGGCCACTGACATTTTGTTCCTTACTCATCTTTTTTTTTACTGTTTTTCAATAGTTTTGCATTTGGCTAGGGTCAATGTCACTACTAGTAGCATGCGGTAAAACCTGGACCCTACAGAGATTGAACAGGCAGTCCAACTCCTCCAGGATGGCACATCAATACCTGCCATTGCCAGAAGGTTTGCTGTGTCTCCCAGCACAGTCTCAAGAGCATGAAGGAGATTCCAGGAGACAGGCAGTTACCCTATGAGAGCTGGGCAAGGCCATAGAAGGTCCTTAACCCATCAGCAGGACTGGTATCTGCTCCTTTGTGCAAGGAGGAACAGGATGAGCACTGCCAGAGGCCTACAAAATGACCTCCAGCAGGCCACTGGTGTGAATGTCTCTGATCAAACAATCAGAAACAGACTTCATGAGGGTGGCCTGAGGGCCCAATGTCCTCTAGTGGGCCCTGAGCTCACTGTTCGGCACCATAGAGCTCAGTTGGCATTTGCCATTGAACACCAGAATTGGCAGGTCCGCCACTGGCATGCTGAGCTTTTCATAGATGAGAGCAGGTTCACCCTGAACACATGTGACAGATGTGAAAGGGTCTGTATAAGCCGTGGAAAATGTAATGTTGCCTGTGGCATCATTCAGCATGATTGTTTTGGTGCTGAGTCAGTGATGGTCTGGGGAGGCATGTCCATGGAGGGATGCACAGACCTCTACAGGCTAGAAAATGGCACCCTAACTGCCATTAGGCATCGGGATTAAATCCTTGGACCCATTGTCAGACCCTACGCAGGTGAAGTGGGTTCTGGGTTCCGCCTGGTGCATGACAATACCCGGCCTCATGTGGTGAGAGTATGCAGGCAGTTCCTGGAGGATGAAGGGATTGATACCATTGAATGGCCCCCATGCTCGCCTGACCTAAATCCAATAGAACACCTCTGGGATATCATGTTTCGGTCCATCTGACGCCACCAGGTTGCAGCTCAGACTGTCCCTGAGCTCAGTGATGCCCTGGTCCAGATCTGGGAGGAAATACCCCAGGACACCATCCGTCGTCTCATTAGGAGCATGCCCCGACATTGTCAGACAGGCATACAAGCACATGGGGGCCATACAAACTACTGAGTACCATTCTGAGTTGCTGCAATGAAATTTCAGCAAAATGGACTAGACTGCCGCATCAGTTTTTCACTTTGATTTTCAGGGTGTCTTTGAATTCAGTCCTCTGTAGGTTGATAGTTTTCATTTCCATCATTATACAGTAGATATCCAGCATGATATTGTTCCCCATTGAGATCTGATGAGTTTAGAAAGTGTTCCTTTAATTTTTTTGAGCAGTGTATATACATATACTGTATAGCGCGGGTAAAATAAGTATTGAACATGTCACCATTTTTCTAGGTAAATGTATTTCTAAAGGTAACAACCCATGCAATCCATACATACAAAGAAACCAAAACAAATAAGTTCAGAAATTAAGTTATGTTTAATAAAATGGAATGGCACAGTATTGAAACCGCTAACTGAAATTTATTTAATACTTTATTTAATACTTGGTAAAAAATCCTTTGTTGGTAATGACAGCTTCAAGACTCCTCCTGTATAGAGAAGCTAGTAGCATGCATTGCTCAGTTGTGATTTTGGCCCATTCTCCCATACAAACAGTCTTCAAATCTTGAAGGTTCCATGGGCCTCTTCTATGAACTCTGATCTTTAGTTTTTTCCATAGATTTTCTTTAGGATTCAAATCAGGTGATTGGCTGGGCCATTCTAGCAGCTTTATTTTCTTTCTTTGAAACCAGTTGAGAGTTTCCTTTGCTTTGTAGTTGGGATTATCGTCTTGCTGAAATGTCCACCCTCACTTCATCTTCATCATCCTGGTAGATGGCAGCAGATTTTTATCCTGAATGTCTTGGTACATTTTTCCATTCATCCTTCCTTCAATCGTATGAAGTTTGCCAGTATTATATGCTGAAAAACAGACCCACACCATGATGTTACCAGCTCCATGATGTTTTTGGGGTGATGTGCAGTGCCATTTGACCTTCAAACGTGTATTATGACAACATGTGTATTATGGCATCCAAAGATTTTGATCTCATTGACTATATTCTCCCAGTATTTCACAGGCTTGTCTAAATGTTGTGCAGCAAACTTTAAACAAGCTTCAACATGTTTTTCATGCTTTTGCTTTTTATTCAGCAATGGAATTTTGCATGGTGAGTGTGCATACAGGCCATGGTGGTTGAGTGCATTACTTATTGTTTTCCTTGAAACAATTGTACCTGCTAATTCCAGGACTTTCTGAAGCTCTCCACAACTAGTCCTTGGTTCTTGGACAACTTTGCTGATAATTCTTTTCACTCCTCTGTTAAAAATCTTGCGAGGAGCACCTTGAAAGTAGGTAGGTGGTCTTTTTCCTTTTCCTTGGGGGCCCCCTCAAGATACCAACGGTCACACCTGGACACAGCTACAAGATCTCGGAAAGTGAATGCACTCAAATCACCTCAGTTGCGATTGCAAACACTTCAGTTTTATTGGCATAACATCAGGGTTATTATACTGTAGTCTTTAGGCAAACACACCCTCAGACCTTCCAATCAAATACATGTACATTATTTTACCTTAACTCAACAATTATTTGTATGAGGTTTGCATTTTCACTCTTCTGCTTTATCTATCATACCATATCTGCTCTAAAGCCCAGACCATGGCTTTAATCTGACCTAACACCCAAGTTGTGGTTAAAACTTTTCAGAAGTGAGAGTAAACCTTATCTGCTTTTTTGTAAGGGTTTGCAAAAACACTCATTTCTACATGAAGCTGACATAGACAGTTTTGTTAGTGTGCACATATCTCATATATGTATATTAAACTAGCATCTTGTATTAGTGTATACAAAATGGATTCAGCTATATTCCACTTAATCCTTTCAGTCCCCTCTTTTATCACATAGTGATAACACTTTTCATTGACTTACTCTCCCTATCGTCTCAATCCCATGCATTTCCTCATATTGTTGAAGCAAAAACATTTCCTCCCTTTCCTTCTCAATAATTCTCATTTTGATACACATGATCATTCAGTTGTGATGAGGTAACCCCTCACCCATCCTGAACTCCCAGAGGGTTTCTGAACCACTGGCTCCTTTCTATCATATGAAATCTCCAATAGAAACCATAGTGGGACGATGATAATAGTCACTATTGATAAGATAATAATCAAGTTCATCCAGTCCTCACGGGGATCCAATAGGTTGGGTAGCAAAGTTCTTGGCTCCTTCTTCTGTTGGTTGATCAGCTTGATTGTGTCTCTCATCTTGGGAAATCCTTTTTACTCTTGATGCATGGATCCAGGTGCCTGATCCTTCAGTAAGAACAGCTGTACGTGTAATGGCCACGATCACTGTAGGTTCTCCAAACCGGGGTCTCACCCTTGGATCCAGTCTTCGGATCACCACTTGATCACCTACCTCGAAGGGGTGGGTTGGTTGATCTGCAGGTAAAGGAAAAGAGGCGGCAACATCACAATATTCCCTATTCAGCTTTTCACACAATGCTTTTACATATTCTGCCTGTATCACCTCTAAATATCCTTTCTGCCACAGAGGGGGTTGCTGTCTAGTCCAAGGGGTAGGGAATGGTCTGCCCATTAGTATCTCAAAGGGAGACAACTTACTCCGTTTATGAGGTGTCATCCTTATTTCAGCTAGTATAGCAGGTAACACAGCTGGCCAATTCTTCACAGTCCCTCCCGTGGCTTTCACTAATTTATCCTTAATTGTTTTATTCATTCTTTCCACTACTCCAGAACTCTGAGGGTGATAAGGAATATGGAGCTTCCATTGAATACTCAAAGCCTTTGAGACTCCCTGAGTCACTGCTGCAGTAAAAGCTGGTCCCTGATTGCTTTCTATGAACAAAGGAGAACCCCATCTAGGGATGATTTCCTTACACAAAACCTTGACCACTGTCTCTGCTGTTTCATTCCTACATGGGAAAGCTTCCGGCCAACCTGAAAATCTGTCTACTACCACCAACAGCTTATCTCCTTCTTTTGATTTAGGGAGATGTGTAAAATATATCTGTAGATGTGTGAATGGTGCCTCAGGGGGTGTTAAATGTTCATGTTTCCCATGCTGGCCATGCCCAGGGTTGTTTTGTAAACAAGTAAGGCACCTACCCAATGTTTCCTCCACCAAATCATGGAGAAACAATACACAAAATTGTTTGCGCATTTCTTTCTCCACTAACTATTTTCCCTTATGACCTACACCATGAAAATTTTGAATGAATAATACAGCAGCTGCCTGTGGAAGTCCTACAATCCCCTCTTTTGACATAAGACCATGTTTGTCTTGTGTCAAACCTCTGCTAGCCCAAAAATCAACTTCACTCTCAGAGGCTTGTGCCTGCAGTGTACCTAAAAGCTCATTTGACAGTAGGGATGGAGTGGACAACATTACCATAGATAGATCTGCTCGATTATGCAGTTGCCTTGCAGTTTTTGCAGCTGCATCTGCCATAGCATTGCCTTTTGTGACTGGGTCTTTGGCATTAGTATGTGCCCGCACTTTAATGACCGCTATCCTTCTTGGAAGTTGGAGTGCAGCAAGCAAATCCTGGATCAAAGAATGATGGGATATTGACTTGCCATCGGCCGTAGTGAAACCACGGCGTTGCCAAATACAGCCAAAATCATGTACAACCCCAAAGACATATTTAGAATCTGTGTATATGTTAACATCTCGATCTTGATAAAGAGTGCAAGCTCGTGTTAGGGCCACTAATTCAGCTGCTTGTGCACTGGGGTAGGGGATGGAACCTGTTTCAATAATAAGAGGTGGTTCTACTACTGCATAGCCTGTGATGTATGTAGCATCACTAGGGCGTGTACAAGATCCATCGACAAACACATCAGGGGCTCCAGGAATCGGAGTCTCCAACATATCTAGTCGCGGAGAAGTGTCAGCTTGGATAACATCCAGGCAATTGTGCTCCTCCTGCAATTCTGGTGACCTTGTGTTGTGAAGATTAAGCAGGGAGGACAATAAAAGAGATGGTCCTGATGTAGATGGGCTGTATTTAACTGTGAGATTATTGGTGGATGTCAAAATTACTTCACATCCCGCCAGGCGTTGTGCTGACATGTGTTGAGTGTTAATGTTTTTCAGTACATGTAGGACATGATGAGATGTGTGTAATATCAATGGGTTTCCCAAAACTATGATAGATGCCATTTCCACAGCCAAGGCACACACAGACAAAGCTTGGAGACACCCCGGCATGCCCTGGACCGGGATGGGCATTGTTTTTGATAAATATGCTACCGGCCTCATGGCACCTCCGTGCTCTTGAGCTAGTACTGCAGCCATGGTTTTACATGCAGATTGACAATACAAATGAAAGGATTTAGTATAATCCGGTAACCCTAATGCGGGAGACGAGACCAGTGCTGTCTTCAAATATTCAAATGCCTGCACCAATGGCAGCATCCATTCAATACGGTCTGGCAGATCTTTCAGTGTCACTTGGCGTAATACATTGTCATAATAAGCACAGTCAGGAATCCACTGTCTACAATAGTTTACCATACCTAGGAAGGATTGCATCTGAACCTTAGTTTCTGGTTTTGGTTGTTGACATATTGCTGCCACTCTCCTTGGGCTCAGCCCCCTCTGGCCCTCAGACAATACAAATCCTAGGTACTCAACTTGTGGTGCCACAAACTGCATCTTTTTGCGAGAGACTTTTTGTTCCTGATCAGCCAGAAACCGTAACAATGATAATGAATCAGCCTGACACGCCTTCTTGCTCACAGAACTAATCAGTAAATCATCCACGTATTGGATAAGTACTGAACCATGGGTGGGTACCCAGTCATTGAGCATGGATCTACTGGCCATGGTATATGCTACATAACCCTAAGGGAGATGGGTCCAGGTTAGCCTCTCCCCTTGAAAACAAAAAGTAAACAATACCTGTGTCTCCGGGTTAACTGGGACACTAAAAAATGCATTTGACAGATCAATTACTGTAACATGTGTGGCGTTGGCAGGTATAGCATTTACCAAAGTTGTTATATCTGGGACTACAGGGGCAATAGGAATGACCAGATCGTTAATCGCCCTGAGATCTTGTACTAATCTCCACTCACCATTGGGCTTTTTTACCGGATTAATGGGAGTATTGTAGGGGGATACTACCAGCTTCAGTATTCCCCGCTTTTTAAAATCTTCCACAATAGGTTTAAGTCCGTCTATTTTTTCTTTGGACAGTGGGTATTGTTTATGATAAACAGGGTTCCTGGTTTTAAGGGTGGCTTTATACGGTGTGCAGTCAATGAGGCCTGCATCCGTTGTGTTCTTAGTCCATAGGTTTTCAGGGAGCTTATTTAAATCATGATCCATAGCTGGACAGATTAAGAAAGGTGTGTCCAATAGCATACCTTCCTCCGTGATAGACATCACGACTTTAAGGTCAGCTAACAAATCTCGGCCCAATAGGGACACAGGACAATGCGGGAGCACATGAAATTTATGATACCAGACCTGTCCATCTTTTGCTTGTACCAGGAGGGGAGGTGTAATGTAAGTGGGGGTTTCCTTGGATTAGGGCATCCCTGTACTATAGCATCCAGCTCCTTGGGATCTATTGCCTTTAAAATCAGCTGCTCCCCAATCATCATGAATGGAAAGGCTGAATTCATCATATCTAGCTCAGCTGTCTCATCTTTAACTTCCCCCTTGTTACTTTCTGCTGACCTAAGAATTCTATCACTCTTTTCTACCTTCTTTATCTTCCTCTTTACTTTCCCTTTACCCCTCTCAGTATCCCTTTGACTAACACTCCCAGTTTCCCCATCTGAGCTAGATTCTTCTGACTCCCCTGTATGTATCTGGGAAGCAGCAATAAGAACCTCTTCATCTTCATCTACTTGTTTTACCTGTGGGAGTGCTGGGTATAATGGGGCTGCATGTGGAGCTGTAGGGGCAGGACGTGCCTCGCTGTGTTTGTATGGCGGTGGTGGTGTGAAATCATTTGCTACAATTAGAGTCTTATAGCCTGGTGCATACTTCAACCAATTCTTACCCCCTTCATACATATAATTCTTGTCCCAATCTGGATTTCCAGTCCCCCAGATACCTACCTGAGGCTGTTCATGCAAACACATTCCTCTAATCATATCCATACACATAGTGTCATTTCCCCCTTCACAAGGAAAACTAGCTCCACCCAGTCTTTTTGACCATCCCACTAAATTATCCACCCAGGGATTAACATAATAAATATCATAAGGAGATACCCTTGCTACATATTCTTTACAAGTTTCATTTAAGGTAGATGTGTTCTTTCCCCTCAGCTTTCTAGTTTTTCTTAACAACTTAATCAACTTTTGTGGCGGCACATGATGGGGACCTTCCTCCTTACCTGAGGAATTACCCATAGCAGTAAATTAGTAAACTAACAAACAAGACAAAAAAACAACAATAACACACTTTTTACAAATTATACAAAGTGCTGTGCCAGGTGTGTCCTGGTATTATTCCCCGAGCCGAGAATCCCTTAGTCTCGCTCCTAAAACTCCAACCACCAAATTTCCCTGAAGTTCAGAATAATTACCTCGGTAAAGAAAGCATTAAAAAATAAAACTCTCACTTACCTTGGCAATTATCCCACTTCTGACACCACTGAAAGTAGGTAGGTGGTCTTTTTCCTTTTCCTTGGGGGCCCCCTCAAGATACCAACGGTCACACCTGGACACAGCTACGAGATCTCGGAAAGTGAATGCACTCAAATCACCTCAGTTGCGATTGCAAACACTTCAGTTTTATTGGCATAACATCAGGGTTATTATACTGTAGTCTTTAGGCAAACACACCCTCAGACCTTCCAATCAAATACATGTACATTGTTTTACCTTAACTCAACAATTATTTGTATGAGGTTTGCATTTTCACTCTTCTGCTTTATCTATCATACCATATCTGCTCTAAAGCCCAGACCATGGCTTTAATCTGACCTAACACCCAAGTTGTGGTTAAAACTTTTCAGAAGTGAGAGTAAACCTTATCTGCTTTTTTGTAAGGGTTTGCAAAAACACTCATTTCTACATGAAGCTGACATAGACAGTTTTGTTAGTGTGCACATATCTCATATATGTATATTAAACTAGCATCTTGTATTAGTGTATACAAAATGGATTCAGCTATATTCCACTTAATCCTTTCACACCTGATCGTGGCTGGTTTATGGTGAAATTATGTTCTTTCCACTTCCAGATTATGTCCCCAACAGTGCTCACTGAAGCATTCAGAAGTTTAGAAATCCTTCTGTGACCAATGCCATCAGTATGTTTTGCAACAATAAGGCTGCAAAGGTATTGAGAGCGCTCTTTGCTTTTACCCATCATGAGATGTTTCTTGTGTGACACCTTGGTAATGAAATAACCTTTTTATAGGCCATCAGCTGAGACTGAACTAGCTGATATTAATTTGCACTGACAAGGGGCAGGATTGCTTTCTAATTACTGATAGATTTCAGCTGGTGTCTTGGCTTTCCATGCCTTTTTGCACCTCCCTTTCTTCCTGTGTTCAATACTTTTTCCCTGTGTCATTCCATAACTTAATTTCTGAACTTATTTGTTTTACTTTATTTGTATATATGGATTGCATGGGTTGTTACCTGCACGTGGTGAAAATTTCATGTCAGTAGCACCTTTAAGAAAAATATTTACAGAGAAAAGTGGTGGCAGGTTCAATACTTATTTTATCCACTGTATATTGTAGTATGGGGGATATTTAGCTCAGTGGTAGATGCTATTTTTGTACAGTGAATCCATGCCACACAGGCATGGTAGCTTACTTTTATTTAAAGGGAAAAAAACAACAAAAGTCCATCCAGGATTCCCCAGTAAACACAAATTAAAAAATACCAAGTCACTTGGCTGTCTGGACAGCAGTAATCTGCCAGACCACTTGCTATTCAGGCTCTATATATGTACACTCACTGGCCACTTTAATAGGTACAACTTGCTAGCGCTAAGAAAATATTCCCCACACCATTACACCACCACCACCACCAGCCTGAACCAATGATACAAGGCAGGATGAATCTCATGCTCTCATGTTGTTTACGTCAAATTTGGATCCTACCATCTGAATGTTGCAGCAACCAGCCTGCACATTCTCCTCTAACCTCCGACATCAACAAGGCAGTTTTGTCCACACAAATGCCGCTCACTGGATAGTTTCTCTTTTTTGGACTGTTCTCTATAAACCCTAGAGAAGGTTGTGCCTGAAAATCCCAATAGATATGCAGTTTTTTAAATACTCAGGCCAGGCTGTCTGGCACCAACAACCATGCCATGTTCAAAGTCACTTTAATACCCTTTTTCCCCATTGTGATGCTTGGTTTGAACTTCAGCAAGTTGTATTCACCATGTCTACATGCCTAAATGCATTGCATTGAGTTGCTGCCATGTGATTGAGTGATTAGCAATTTGCTAAGCAATTGAACACCGGTGAATATATATATATATATATATATATATATATATATATATATATGTGTGTGTGTGTGTGGTTTTTTTTCTCTTTATACAGACAAAAAAAAAGGGACCACAAAACATTTGCTAGAATATTCTTTGTCTGACTTCCCAACCCACAAAAATCTAAACAACATATCTGAAAACAAGTCATGCAAATGACACTACATATTTTTTGTACTAGGCAAAATTTCTTATTATAAGGGCACGCATGTTCCCCCTTGCAGTGCACCACTGAAACTGTTCAAGGCTATGGTGCAAAGAGTCCTCAAAGTGGTATCCATCCCTTTCCCGTACAAAGTTATGTACCACACAGGTCACCTTGTTCACGTTAGTAGCATTTTCTGTTGTCATCTTCATGGCTGTGTAGAGTATGCACCATTTGTTGGCAAAGACTCCAAAGGCACACTCAACCATTCTGCGGGCATATGGTATTCTGTAATTAAATATACACTTGCTTTGATTCAGCCCCCTTTGTAAATAAGGATGCATTACATGTTCACCTATCCCAAATACTTCATCAGCCAAAAAGGTGAAAGGGTATGCTGATTCTGTTGTTCCTGGCCACGGTCTTTCCCTTGGAATGTTCAATTTTTTTTTTCTTAGTAGGTGTCCCAATTTAGAATTATTTAGCTCGAATGTGGACTAAGATGTGATCAGAATACTTTAATAGAAAATATTACCTGGCAATCCACTGTACTTAATTTCATGATTACCAATGATGACAATATCTCAGAATTTAGGTTAAATAAATACATACTTTGCTATACTTAACATTTTGTGTTTCCTTGTTTTATCAGTGTGTACAAACCCCTGCAGTGGTCCTTAAAAGAGAAGTGTGGGATTTAAAAAAAAAATCATATTCACCTAGGTGGATGCAACATTGGTCCGATGATGCATCTGTCCCTTGCCACCTCTAAAATCAAGAACTGAGCGATCAAAGACCACAGGCTGCTCAGTTCTCAGTCTTCAATGTGCAGAGAGCTGTGACTGTCAGTCACCAGATCTCTGCTCTGCCCCTCCAGCGCTCACTAGAGTGCTGGGCTGGTGAGGGGCAGGAGCTCAGGCTCTCAGCAAGTTGCCCAGAGGCTGAACCAGCTGCTGGTCAGACATCATGTGGGTAGATCCTGACATTAAAATTGAGATCCCTCCAGAGTCTGGACCGGATGAGTGACTTCAGCCGATAGGGTCACATTGCATTCCTGTTACCAATGGGAGAGGTAGGGCCAAAAGAACTTTGACCTTACTTTTCCATTAATAAATGTTAGATTTTCTGCATGAGCAGTACTATGTTTTCTATGCTGTTATATAGTCCTTCAACTATGGTTCATGAAATATCAATGATATAATATGTTCTTTAACTAATTCATCTTAGACTTTATAAAAGGTCTGTCCACTTTGTTTTATTTTCTGTAACAGATGTGTGAGCTGAGTCAGGTGACCTGTATAGGATAATTTTCCTAAGGCGTCCAAGAGGCCTTAGTTACTTCTGAGTCACCAGCAATCCACATAATCTGTAATAATATGCATCCTGAGCCAATGCAATTCATTATGTTAATGTCTCTGTAAGGATTGGGATGACCTGTAAGGTTAAAAACACCTTTAGTCATGACAGGAAAATATGCAGGACTATTCCTTTTACATGCACAAAACACCATGCAGTATTGTCCTTGCCATTAATCCTTGGATCCTTTACTGGCAACATCCCTTCTGTTATGACCTTGAGAACAGACACACATACTGAAGTCCATTTATCTCTCCGAGTGGCAAAGCAAACTGTGCTAATATCAGCTTTCCATCTGTATACCGAACACAGATGTAATAGAAAGCAGAAATCAATGCGCATAGTCATCCATATTTGATGATTCTTCATGTATGCCATGGATAATGTTACTGCAGGAATTCTGCATGGGTATATACTATTTATCATGTACAATGCTTGCCATAGGGTGCATGATCAGATTTCACATTTTAGAGTTCATATCATTTATCTGAATCAACAAATTTTATTATAATCCATCGAGCACATGGAGTTTTCAATACAGCTTAATACTTGTTATGGCTTATTAGATAAAGAAGAACAATGTTAATATATAACCTCTAGCAACTGAAAAATGAATGCTGTTTGGATGATGTGTGCCACAAAACTTTGCACATTGCTGTTTGTTGTATTTCAAGTCAGCTTTTTTGTAGTCTCAAATTGTTAAAGCTGATCTCCAGTCTTATCTTCAGTCTTGCCCAGCTTTACAGGATCCTCTTTTGTATCCAAAACCGCTCACTCTGATTTCATTTCTCATTGTGAGCTTCACATAGGGTGCATTAGATGCTGCAGCAAGTCAGATCAAGCCTGCCTCATTTCCTGGTTGGAGGTTGTCCAACAACATCTCGCTTTTTACCCCCAACCTTACTGTCCCTTACCCATCCATTTGATTTATTGGATTCCAATTCTTACAATCATGGAGGCTCAGTATTACACCTAGTATGGTCTGTATGCAAATGCAGTCTTCCTGAGAACACTCATACTGAGATCCACACGTCGAGACATTTTAATATTTACATAACTGCTCCCAAGACTAGCCATTTCTTGCATTAAGGGAAAGGGCTCTTGAAAGGAATACTGGGGTAGGATGCTGTAATGTTTTCAGGAAGCAATGTATCTCACCTTTCCCTCTACCCAGCTATGGTGTGCCTGATTGTATAGAGAAGCACCGATACTCAGTGTTGACATCACTAGCTCTAAAACAAGGTATTTAATAAGAATAAAATAGTTGTATTTAAAATTTAGTTAGCATGTTGATGGATAAGGGGGGGGGGGGGTGTTTGGAGCTAAATACACAGATGCAATACATACACCATGGGGTCAATTTACCAGAGGCAAATAGGCAAATAGACTGTGCATTATACAAGGTACAGTTGCACTCTGCAAGTGCAATTGCTCCAGAGGTTTGTAAATGAGATAACAATTCACTTGCAAGGAATACATAATCACCTGCAAGGAAAATGGGGAAAAAAAACACTTTTGCTTGCACATGATTGGATGATGGAAGTCAGCAGAGCCTCTGCTCATTTATTAAGCTCTGGAGCAACTGCTCTTGCAGCGTGCAACGGCACTTTGAAATGTGCACAGTCTATTTGCCTTTAGTAAATCAACTCCTATATTGCCAAAAGTATTGGGACACCCCTTAAAATCATTGGATTCAGGTGTTCCAATCACCTCCATGGCCACAGGTGTATAAAATCAAGCACCTAGGCATGCAGACTGCTTCTACAAACATTTGGGAAAGAATGGGTCGTTCTCAGGAGCTCAGTGAATTCAAGCGTGGTACCGTGATAGGTTGCCACCTGTGCAATAAGTCCACCTGTGAAATGTCCTTGCTACTAAATATTCCACAGTCAACTGTTAGTGGTTTTATAACAAAGTGGAAGCAACTGGGAACAACAGCAACTCAGCCACAAAGTGCTAGGCCACGTAAAATGACAGAACAGGGTCAGAGCATGCTGAAGCGCACAGTGCGCAGACGTTGCCAACTGTCTGCAGAGTCAATAGCTGAAGACCTCATAGAATGGGTTTCCATGGCCAAGCAGCTGCATCCAAGCCTTACATCACCAAGTGCAATGCAAAGCATCAGATGCAGTGGTATAAAGCACACTGCCACTGGATTCTAGAGCAGCGGAGACGTGTTCTCTGGAGTGACGAATCACGCTTCTCAGTCTGGCAATCTGATGGATGTGTCTAGGTTTGGTGGTTGCCAGGAGAACAGCACTTACCTGACTGCATTGTGCCAAGTGTAAAGTTTGGTGGAGGGGGGTCTATGGTGTGGGGTTTTTCAGGGTTTGGGCTTTGCCCCTTAGTTCCAGTAAAGGGAACGTTTAAGGCTTCAGTATACCAAGACATTTTGGACAATTTCATGCTCCCAACTGTGTGGGAACAGTTTGGGGATGGCCCCTTCCTGTTCCAACATGACTGTGCACCAGTGCACAAAGCAAGGCCCTTAAAGACATGGATGAGCGAGTTTGGGGTGGTGGAACTTGACTGGCCTGCACAGAGTTCTGACCTCATCCCGATAGAACACCTTTGGGATGAGATATAGGGGAGACTGCGAGCCAGGCCTTCTCATCCGACATCAGTGCCTGACCTCACAAATGCGCTTCTGGAAGAATGGTCAAACATTCCCATAGACACACCTAAACCTTATGGACAGCCTTCCCAGAATAGTTGAAGCTGTTATAGTTGCAAAAGGTGGGCCAACTCAATATTGAACCCTATGGACTAAGACTGGGATGTCATTAAAGTTCATGGGCATGTAAAGGTAGGGTCCCAATACTTTTGGCATATAGTGTATATGGGAGCTGTTTTAGCTGCCAAATTATTTGTATTTAAGTCAATCCAGTTCTGGAATTTACACAGTCCCGATAACACAGCACAGTCGGGTAGATGACCCCACCCTCTCTGTTATAGAAATAGACTGTAGAAGGGATATAGTTTCCTATCTCCATCCTCACCCTGCTGATTGGAAAGTGAAGAAACAGCAGGAAACTGATGAGGTCATCTCTCTACTCACTCTGCTATATCCTCCAATCAGCATATGCCTTGTCAGCATTTTTGCATGCAGCACACCTAATTCTCTCTCAGTCTTCCTTTCCCCCTCCCAGCCTCAATGTTGTTTTATAGAAGATCTGACCCCAAGACAGAATCAGATATTGGTAAAAGTGGCATGTAGCAACCCTGTCTTAAAGGCTAAGTTCACCTTTCTGAACATGTTACATGTTACACCCGTATTTAGAGCGTAACATGTAACATATTCAGCATGCAACCCTTCTCCTCCCCATTCCCCCCAGCCCTGTGGCAGTGGGTGGGCAATCTTCTCTCAACACCCGCTGTCACAATTTGAAAACGGCGCTGCCATGTGGGGCTCTGCTCACATGGCTGCATCATTCTTTCAGTTTCTTGTGAATAAATAGACTACAAATAGCACCAGCTTTTGCGGCTGAGGGCTTGTAGTTCTCAATGAACTGCAACTGCATTAATCTTTCTGCTCTCAAGTAACTGCCTGCCTGTATCAGAGGTGCAAGCAGAAAGCTATCCTGAAAGTCTGCAGGTACCTGACATTGCACCTGTGATCTGCTGATTGTGGGTGCAATGCTTTACAGGCTCCTTAGAAAAAAATAAATGCACATTTTTTTTTACCTGCAAAAAATTCCTTTATTATTTTTTTTTAAAGGTGAACTTATCATTTAAGCTGGGGTGTTCCTAGTTTAATTTAGTGGCTTTTTGAAGCTAGGCTGTAACCTGCCTGAGCTTTGTTTACTTTTTCTATACTCTGTGGGCTTTTTCTAAGCCCAGGGCATCGATTATGTATGCCTGCTGCATGAAGATCTCACAGATCACCAATCAAGGTACCTGTGGCTGCTTTTATAAGTTTAAGGGCCTAGAATTTATTTAGAGGAGGAGAAATACCCATTATCCTTCAACAAAAGATTGTGAGCGCTCTTACAGAGCCATAAATCTCAACAGTGATTGCTACCATGGAGTCATCGGAATCTGCTTGGCTGCTGTTAAAGGCTAATAACAATTACTACTATCAAGAAACCTGTGAGACTGTCAGTTTTATTCTATAAAATTATAAAAACAGTAAAGTAACTGGCACCCAACTTTTCTTTTGCTGCACAATAAGTCAAGGATTCTACACTAGAAAGGCACATTATCTTGGGGGGCATTCTAGCTACAGTAATTAAAAAACAATACATTTAACACTTTGTATAGGGATATCTAGCTGCATTCATCTGTGTCTTTCATATCTGCCTACAGTTCAGCTCTAATTAGTTCCCAAACCCTTTAAAAGACATGTACAGCTTCATTTTCAATTCAGTATAAATTCATCTCCATAATAAAAAAGTAAGTGCATAAAAATATAGGCTTACTCATTGGAGAAGCATGCCTAAACATTAGGAGCAAGAGGTGTTTCTACAAACAACAAAACCTATAATTACTATAATTACTAAATGATATAAAACAACATAATCAGGTTTATTCTGTAAGGTAAAGAGCATGTTGGAGTAACCCAAGAACATATCAGAATTAAAAATGAATTTCAGCCACACACCTACATCTGTTAATGAGATGCGTATATGGTAAATGTTTTACCTACTAAACGATTTGTTTTTCTGTTCTGCCAGTCTTGTGACTCGTGCCACCTACATGTGACTCCTATCAAGCAAAAAATATGTTAACTGCTAATATAATCTTATGGGAAGGTTTCTGTTGAAATGAACAATTTAAGAGCAGAGTTTATTTAGGCATTGTATACTTTCAAATGTTTTTGTTGTTTTAACTAGATATTAATGTAGTTTTATTTCCGTGTTGTTTGTTTGCCTTGCCTTGTAATGATGAGCTCATATGGCTGTAGTGTCTTTGCTGATGGATCCCCTATGTCCATGTATTCATTCACCCAGCTTGTCCCTATTCCCTATAAGTACCTTTTTAAGTCACACAGGGGTTTTTGTTTACTAAAGCTGGTTTACTCAGAAAAATGTTTTCCTAAAACTGATTGGCCTGTTTTAGGTGGATAAGATGAGTTTTGGCTTCACATTTATGCAGGACATTGGGACATATTCCCTGTCCCCAATTCTTGGCTGTAACAGGTTTTGCTTAAGTTAAGCGTCTGATGTCACCTGCTGAAATAAATTCAGCATATGCTTACTGTGGAAACATTGTCATACAACTCCATAGGAAAAATATGCAAGTAAAAGTGGAAGATTTCCTGGAATGCCAAGTTTATCCCTTGACAGACTTGTTTGGAGAGTTATAAAAGATTGTCACTATGGTACCAGAAAGCTGATAAAACCCAGTGAGGATAAAAGTTTGTATATTTACATTTAAAAATGAAAAAATCAAGTTCCCAACACAAATCATTATACCTAAAAATAGGTTTGTAACCAGTGAAAAAATTCTATGATATTTATGTTCAAGGGAAAGAGTTTGAAATAAACATGTCATGTGAGACATTTATGGACTATCATTGCTGATCTGAACATATTATTTGCTTGGCTATTATTTTGTCTCACTGGATTAAATACTCAATGACCAGGAAGAAGAATGCGTATCTGTAAACTGGAGGATCAAAATAATAGCCAGGTATTATCATTTTCTGTTCCCTTTAAGAATTTTCATCCACAAAAGCATATTTTCATTTTAAAAATATCATAGCGTGAGGAAATTTTAAAAACACAGCAGAGAATGAAACATCCTCTTCTAGTACAAGAAAAAAAATTATGAACAACACTTTGCACAGTCATCAAGGGAAGAAAACAGAGGCATAGACAGCATACACAAAGAGAACAGATGAAATGAAACATGCATTCCATACAAATGATTTTCTCTAACTGAAGATGGAGAAGTCTTGCAGCTAAAGGCTTGATTTGCTACAGTAATATTCATGTTCATATGGCTAGAGATGGTGAACTGTATAACTCACTAATCTATATGTAATGCATGAGTAAGACAAATCCCCAAAAATTCTTTAAATATAATAATAGTTAACGGTCAGTTCTGAGCATGTAGGCCCCTTACAAGATAACTCAGAGTTGGTGACTGGGGACATAGAGAAGACAAGTCTAATAAAAATCTTCTTTAGCTCTCTGCATAGAAAGGAACATAGAGGAGCCCAAGCCTATAATGATAGTGTCACAGCCTCAAATTAATAACAATGGCTCAATTATTGATGAGATCCAGAAACAGGCAAAATAAAGGTGAATAAATCAGCTGGGTCAGATGGCTTACACACGCATGCCCTTAAAGAGCTGAGATCTGTTATTTCAGTGCCATTACTTCTAATTTTTAGAGACTCTTTAATGACTGGCATGGTACCAATGGATTGATGCAAAGCCAATGGGTACCTACAGTATATTTAAAAAGGGATCAAAGTCTTTTGCCAAGTGACTACAGAGCTCAATCTATGATCTCAACTTCTATAGTCAAAAAGATACTTGATATTTGGATCAAGGACCTCGCAGATGAGTTTAGAAAACAATATTATAAGCAATAGTTAGCATGGATTTACCAAAGACCAAAGATGTCAAACTAATCTGCCTTCTTGTTATGACAGAGTAAGCAAAAACCAGGACAAAACATACTCAGACTTTACAAAAGCATTTGACACAGTTCCCCATACAATTTGAGGTTCATAAAACCTGAGAAAATGTAATCTGGCTAAAGGTCCCTATTCAGTGAGTAGTGATTAGGGTTGAGTTTAAAGTTTGAACAGAACACAAGCTCAAACTAAAAATTCGCTGTTCGGATGTTCTGATGAATGCCCGAACATTTACCTGTTTAGTGCAAGGTGAACGTAATGTATAGTAGTGGTATTACTAGCACTATTATACATGACAGCTTTCTTTTGTCAATGGTTGTTAAGGATGCTGGCAAGTGCAGGCATCGGTGAGTTCCTAATAAACAGTGACAAGTTCCCCATTTACTTACATGGCCAGGAATTCCCAGCCATGTAAGCAAAGGGGTCTGGTATGCATTTTAGCACGGACCCCCACACAAAAAGGGTGTGGGGACCCCCAAATTCTATATCAGACCCTTTGTGTCTGGTATAGATTTTAAGAAGGAACTCCATGCAATATAATTAAATATTGCTACAATTGCTGTTCTGTGCCAAACTGATTTTTTTTGCTTTAGTGCATGTACCCCAGGGCAGTAATGTATTTAGGTTTTGTGCTGCCTTAGGCAACACAAAAATCGTCTACCCCACGGACACCGACCAACAGCACCCCCCCTTCCCCCTCCCACAGAGAGAGCCAGACATTGCTGACACTGACAAACAACACCCCTGCCCCCCACATGGGACAGCGTTCTACTACACCCCCCGGCGATAGAGAAAAAGACACTCATTTTCACAGTTCCGGACATCCCCAGGAATGAGAGTCAGGCTCTACATACACCATCAAGCAGCTCACAGCTTCTCTCGGATCCCACCTGGTTCCCATAGCGAGCGTGTCCCTTCTTTCATCCCTTCTTCTGGGGGGAGGTGCTGCCCCCTGAAAACTGCAACCCTAGGCAAGTGCCTTGTGTGCCTTGTGGTAAATACACCCCTGCCGCAGGGCAGTACACAGCCCACATGCCATTTGTTTTACAATCCCTAGCATATTAGCCTAGAATATGGGCATTACTGTTCTTTAAAATTTGGTTCCCATTCACTTTAATGGAGTTAACATTCAGCATTCAAACTTTAGTCATGTTCACCAAACCTGCATCGAACCAAACCCAGGTAAATTCAGATCATCACTAGTAGTGCTTAATGATTTAAACTCTGAATGGTCTAGGAATGTTAGTAGTGTACTTCAAGGTTCCTTGTTGGGACCTTTATTTCTTAATGTATTTATAAATTATTTGTTTGGAAAAGTACCATTGCTGTGTTTGCAAATCAAGCTGTGTGGAAAATTAGATTTATTGTTGATAAATGTAAAGTTATGCTCTTGGCAACTAAAAAACACACATCATACATTGGGGAAGTCAATAACTGAAAAGGATCTGAGTATTCCAGTAGATCATAGAATAATGGCATGCAATGCCAAGCTGCAGTTTTTAGAGCTGGTTCATACCAAGCCCACATATGAATCACATAGGAATGCACTGTGCTTTCCTGTGCATTTCACATATGCAATGCACATGTGGTTCTGTGCAGTGCAATTTCAGCCCATTTGTTTTGAGTGGGCTAAAATTGCACTGCACAGCACCAAAAGTAGTGCATACACTACATGTTAAATTAAATTGCACTGCAACCAGATAGCATGGTTCAAACGTGCCTTGCAATCTGGTGCGGGCAGGTGTAGACAAATACACCACATTTGTGACCTGCATTTGGGATGCAGATCGCAAATGAAGTACATTTTGCCCGCGGTTTGAATTGTGTAGGAGTGCACAGCATGTTCTGTATGATTCATGTGCAGGCTTGCCTTGAATCCAAGCTAAATACTTTCTTGTATTAAAGAGGTAAAAGACAAAAAAGAGACCTATTCTTGCCCATTGTTCAAAGCATTATTAAAACCTCATCTGAAATATGCAGTTTAGTTTTGGGCACCGGTTCACAAAAATTATATTAGTGAACTGGAGAGTGTACAGAAAAGGGCAACCAAGCTGATAAGCGGCACAGAGGGCCTCAGCTAATTGGATAGAATACCTGAACTTAATTTGTTCTACCTTGAGAAGAGATGATTAAGGGGAATATGACCATCATGTAATAATTACATAAATGGTCCATATATTGAACTTGGTACAACGTTTTGACTATAAGGTCATTCCATAGGACAAGAGAGAACTTTTTTGTGTCTGGAACAGAGGTTAAATCACTGCAGTAAGAGCTGTGAAGATGTGAAATAGGCTCCCTCAGTTACTAGTTTTAGGCAGCTCAGTTGAATATTTAAATTAAAGCTGGATAAATTCTTAAATTCAAAGAATTTAACTGAATATTAACATTGCACGTACTAAGACCAGAAATTGGTTTAGATGAACCACGGGAAGGAATTTGACCCCCCCCCCTTCCCTTTCGAGAAAATGAACCATACTGTATATGGAGGTTTCTTATTTATTCTTTTTTTTTATGTTGGTTGAACTCAATGCACTTGTGTCTTTTTCACCCTAACTATGTATAAATAAAGGTTTCTTTAATGTAGCCTAGCTATGCTTGCAGCTTCATATGTCATATTTTAAGAACCATAAAAAATGGAGACATTTTTATTAAAAATGTAGTCATTTAAATATTAAATAGATCAGTAATACAGGCTAATATGAGATATCCGTATTTTTAGGTCATTTTAATGACACATTTCTAAGCCTAAATCATTTTCAGCAATTAGGAGGAAACCATCCAGCATTAGAAATGCCTTGACACATTGTAAAATTAATTTTATTTAAGTCTAAAATTCCTGCTTACCTGTTCTTGTGAGGCAAGCAGCTGTAGGCTTGGAATTACTTCTCTAGAGGCTGTTCTGATCATTAGTATGTACTTTCACATGTGCAGGATTCAAATGAGTCTTGTTCACAGTTGGTCATACCAGGGGTGGCCATGAACTTTTTCACTGTAGGGGAAAAATCTGCAATTGCATGCATGCAAATGAAAGTAAGATCTATCACTCCACAGTTTCTTAAAAACCTCCACTTAAATACACTTCAAAACGCTCAAAAGTCAAGCGTGCCTCTGCCATTTTCCTTGACTTTCTCCTGACGGTCACATGATGACATCAACAATGGTGCAACTACCGACATCTTTAGGGGAAACATAATACCATACATTGCTGCCATACTTCAATTTGGGTTTTAAAAAAGGGCAATATATAAGAATTGTTGAAGTGTGTTTATTATTTTAGTGAAAAAAAAAAAAACTCCACAACCGCTTCACCACAAACTGTAGTCAGAAAAACAAGAGTTGAAATCTAATTGGTTGAATGGCAACATTGATGCTTTACAATATGCTATTTTTTACACAACTCCTGAAGTTTTGAAAAACAGTTTTCTTTAGAAAAAAACATTATCATGCTGAGAAGTTTAATAATATCAAAGAAGTGTGAAATTATACATTCAGTCTTGACTCCCACCTGGAGAGGGAGTTAAGTCGCATAAAAAGATATATGGTGACCTTAATGTCAAAGACACACCAGATTAAATATTCCAAGAGAAGCACTCTCACCTTGTGCCATTGCCTTTTGACCCAGTGCTGCTAGTTTTAAACAATAAAAGTAATGAGATTTTAGATCCCATTTATTCTGAAACAACAATGAGAACCTGAAAGAAATAGACATGTTTCAGGAAATCGACTTGACATTGACATTTTTAGTGAGCAATGACTTTTCTATGCCTTGTGGTTAGTCAAGTTGCAAGATTTATCAGCTGTGTGCAGTGTAGGCTTGAAATGATTTCTAGAAGGAAACTCTGGGAGCTAAATATAATTCACTCTTCAGAGAAGGCCTCATTATGTTTGGATAAAGTGCAATGGAACCTGATTATTTTATAAACCTTCCTTACTTAGGCATATAAATTATTCCTTTCTTGTAGGAATGGAAAGACTGCTCTTTTCAGTTGGGTATAAAGTTGCCTGTAATTGGGAAGCCGAGGAGTGAAGCGTTTCACCTTCTTCGTCTTTTTATCTACTTTCAATATGATAAAACATACAAATAAAGCAAATGTCACAAGAGCCAATGTTAAAAAACAGCCAATTTCAGGAGTGTTTCCCCTTGCCATTACAGCTGTCATCTACCATCAGGAAAAGCACTGCTCACTTGTCTACTGTGTTGACATCCTTTATGGTTCATTTTGTAATAAAAAGGTTAAGGCAGAGTAAGGTAAGCCTGCCAACTACCAAGGAACACACTCTCTTTTTCAGAACCACAAATGCCAATCAGTCACTGCCTCCACTACAAGACAAATGCATGAGAACAAATGGACCCCTGCCATTATAAAGCCATCCACTTCAATAAGTAGAATTTGTTTGGGGATCCTTGCCAAGCAAAGTGATGATTATAAAAAGCTAGAAATAACATGCCAAGTCAATGAAAGTGACAGAAGAATTTTATGCAGTCCCAGATAGACTATATCTATATTTTTCTTGCATATTCGTCTACAACAAATTTACCGCTAATTTTTCAATGTCTTAAAAACCCTTTGTTTTTTTGCATTGCTGTTACGTGGCTGAACCCCATGTCCGACACTGGTCAATTTATTTTACTCTGTGTTCTTTGATATACAGGCAGAAGTAATTGGATTTTTCATACACTTGGCCAGGCTATTTTGCAGATTTCTAGAATGAAAAGGAATTTCTGCTCACTGCTCATTAACTACAAGCATCTCCAATCTGTATGCTAGTTAGTGCAAGTTGGTGAACGAATCTCAGGTAAGGGTTCTTTCATGAATGCAAATATCCTGCTGTGAACCGACTTTAGTGACAGATAAAAAAACTAAAATGAATTCTGCAGTAAACTCAAGAGGATCCTGACTGCATTTGGTAAAATACTCATGTAATCATCAAAGAACCATTTCAAGGATTTATATAAAAAACATAAAAGAAAAAAGACACTATTCAATACAAATATGTCATTTTGAAGAGCTTATTAGTTGAAGCTGGAGTCAGAGAGTGGTGTTTTATGTTTTCAAGGTACCACTACCTATAATGGATAATTTGCAGTTGGGTTTGGCCAGAGTGTTAAAGGATAAGTTCACCTTTTGGGCAAAAATACTAAATACACATTTTTTTGCAAGTAAAAAAATGTCCATTTATTATTTTTGTCCAAAGGAGCCTGGAAATCATTGTACCAGCAATCAGTAGATGCCATGCAGGTCTCCTGCAGACCTGTCAAAATATCTGCTTGCTGTACGAGATGTACGGATCTGTGAATGAATGACGCGGCAGTGTGGGCGGTACGCCGCGTGGCTGCGCTGTTTTCAATCTGACAGAGAGCATGGGGAATCTTCTCCCCGTGCTATCTGTCAGTGGGGGCTGAGGGCGTGGCTGCAGCTATGGGAGCATGTTACATGTTACACCCTAAAAATGGGTGGAACATGTAACACGTTCCCAAACTTTAAAGATTACACCTGCAGATGACATCACCCTAAAATCTGCACTAATAAGCTCCATTTCAAGGTATTTTGCTTATATTTTGCCATCCCTGATTCCTCCACCCCTGCTAATTAACATGCCCATGAAGTTTTGAAATAAAACATTTCTGTTTTTGTTACATACCTTATCTGAGACCCTGTAATAGCTGAATCTCTGAGCTTCTCCATGCAATGCAGGAAAGCTATAGCTGGTGAGGGGCACTTGCAAGGTAATTTACATAGGTTACTGAAAATGTCACAGCAGCCTCATTTCTCCTCTCAAGACCCCTACACCCTGATACAGGCAGTGGGCTGGCTCCTAGGAGGACTTATGCAAACATCAAAATGCCTTGATGGGTTAATGTCAGTTTGGAGAAGTAGGTGTTCCTGGGCAAAATGCATTTGCATACAGACCACCCTGGGGAATGCCCATGTATGATTCTGACCTCAAGGAATGAAAAGGAAAACCAATGAATAAAAAGAGTGGGCCAGGGATAGCCAGACTGGGAAGGAAGGGGCTAAATGATGCTGAACATCTTCCAGCCATTAAATGGTGTGAGTTTTATTTGTCGCAACTTCCAATGCACATTGTGAAAAGCTCACAGAGTGTAGTGAAACCAGAGTAACCATTTCAGTACAGGAGAGAATCCTGTACAAGTGAGCAAGACTGAAGGTGATGTGGGAAATAAACTCCAATTCCATTAATTCTTTATTCATTTTGAAAGGGGCTAAATCTTAATTTCTTATGCAATGCTGCCAAATTTGGCAAAGATTAGGAGGTCTATGGATTACTACAAACTAGACATGTGCACGCCTCAAATTTTTGTTTTATTTTGATTCATTTTGAGTGCGTTCGTTCATTGAAGAATTGAATTTAGTAATATGCATTATGATGAACAATCAGCATTTGTTTCATATATTGCTATTCAATATATTATTGTATCAGACGGATTTGAATTGGAAGGATTCAATATTTTCGGATGCTAGTCCAACCCAACAAGAGAAATGCCATGAGCTGACTGGACAATATCACCTGGCGTCATGTATATTCAAATTTACAAATGGAATGTAATTCGTATCCATTCGTTATCCAAATTATCAAACTAATTCAAAAATTTTATTAATTTCCCCATGGCCCTGAATTACTATTGCATCATGTGACATTATCTGAATGAAATGAATGAAACAAATAAATTTTGTTAATTTTGTTATAATTTTTTTCGGACTCGTTTACATTCATTACATTCAGAGATTCATTTACATCCGAATCTCCAAAAATGACATTTTGTCCAAAAACAGAATTGTAATGAAATGGAACGCACATGTCTACCACAGACCACAGCAGACGTCTTCAACAACATTACATACTGTACATGGGTGTACTGTTTTTATTATTTTATAGCCTATTGCTTTTATAAAAAGACTGATATCTAGGGTGTCAACAGTAAACATAGACATGATATATATTAGCTTACCAGCGTGCCTGCTCTTAGGCTCTTTTGCTTTTAAAAATCTGTTGTGGTCAGGTCATTGATGTCCTTGCACCATCTGTTCTCTATGGCTAGCATTATAGATTCTAGGTAATTTAATAATATAAAAATGGTGCAGACTGTTTGTGGCAGCTAACAGACAAAACCGCAGAATCCCTGAATGTTGTGTAGGCAACTTCTGACTGCTTAAAAAATCTGGTGCCTCACCTAACATTCAATCATCATTTTGTGTGAGATTATACTTAGATTGGAATATAAAACTCAATCTAAATCCCCACATTATAATTTACCTTAACCACCTCTTTACCGCATCATACCTAAAAGACGGCCACAGCGTGGCTCTCTTGCTCTGGTAGGGGTGTCCAAAGATGTCCTCCCAGAACGTGCCTCCTGTGAGCCCCCTGGGGCAGGCAGCAGGTGCGCTCTGTGACTGCTGTGTCCTTTGATTAAGGACAAATCAAGGTAAAGGGCCAATTACAGCGGCCCTTTGCCATGTGATCCGCTGTGTCCAATCACAGCTGATCCCATGTAAACAAACTTGCCAGTTATCGGCATTTCCTTTCCTCACTCCTTGTCACTGTGTGAGGAAAGGAGAGCCAAAAACTGGCAACTCTGACAGGACAAATTTACACTGATAACCAGGACACTGATCAACAGTGCCTTGATAATCATTTCAGCCCCAGCAATGCCAATCAGTGCAGTTTATTAGTGCTCATAAGTGCTGCCTATCAGTGCCCACCAGTGCTGCCTCTACAGTGCAGCCTTGTCACTGGCTCTTCATCAGTGCCCATCAGTGCCGCCTCATCAGTGCCACCTCACCAGTGGCCATCAGTGCAGCCTCAACAGTGGCCATCAGCGAAGAAGAACAATTATTTATTTGCAACATTTTACAACAGAAATTAAGAAAAACAATATTTTTGGTCTTTTTCCTTTTGTTTAGCAAAAAAATAAAAAAAAACAGTGGTGAATAAATATCACCAAAATAAATCTCTATCTGTCTCAAAAAATGTATAAAAATGTCATATGGGTACAGTTTTGAATCAAAGTGTGACAGTGCTGAAAGGTGAAAATTGGCCTGAGCAGGAAGGGGGCAAAAGTGCACGGTATTGAAATGGATAAAACAACATATCGGAATACTATATTATGATACATAATATATAAGCTATGCAGCCTCTATAAAATTGTGGGGAATGCTTTGTAAAGTTTTAATGGATTTAGTATTTCTTGTATATTGTCAGTGTACTTCTTTATTACAAAAAACATGATCATGCTGTGATATTCACAGCACCACGATACACTCTACTGATCACCAGACTTAGAAGGAGCCTTGTTAGCATTCAGCTTCTACCCCAATTAATAAATAAACTGTCAGCATGCAGAGCTCTAGATGACGACCGAGGTTGTTTAACTTTTGACAAGAGGTTACAGAGAATGTCTACAAGCAGTAATTGTTTGTCACGTGAAATTGTGTGGCTGCAGACACATGAACAAGAAAGCAATGTAGAAGGAAGGGGTCACAGTCAGACTAAATTCGGAGCATTAGGAGGTATGCAATGGACTTAACAAGGCTGTGAGGACCTGTAAAAGGCAATGCAAATGGCATGATTTAATTTCTGTCACTGTCACCACCACACAAACCTTATTTAATTATAGTTGTCATAAATATGAGGTTGACTGCTGTCATATGTGTAACATACATAAAAGAATGTCTTTTATGTAACAAGAGCTGCATTTCTTATTCTTAATTGGTTATTCTAGTCACCGCAGTGCACTTTCCATTAGCGAGGAAAGAATTAAGTTTGAGCTGGTATCATGTCAGAAAACAGCACTGGCCTATAGAGCAGTGGTTCTCAACCTTTTTCAGTCAAGGCACCCTTTAAAATTATGCACAATCTTGAGACCCCATTCTAAAATTAAAAAAAACCCAGATTCACATAACACAGCAACATCCACACACTGAGGACACCCAACATTAGAAGTGATTTATTCCCCCACTTTTGCACACTGGTAATGACTAGTATTTCAGTGTTGCTATTCTCGCTCAGTTTCTCTCCCTCTCTTTTTTTAACATGACTCCAGTGCTGATGGACATGGGCAGCGGAGAGGCAAACAAGAATGCTGCGCAGGCTCTCAACGTCCTCTTTATCAACCAATGATTACACTGGTTGTTAGAACATTGGTGTCTGGAAGGTTGTAATGACGCATAATGAAAACCTGTGACTTTGTGTAACTAAAAGGTACGCTTCTTCCACCCATTAACCTATATAATTATATATGATTTTTGGGCACTTTTTAGGTATTTTCTAAGGATCACCTGAAGGTGCCTGGGCACCCTGGTTTAAAATTATTTTTTGGGCATACTCTGAAGCGTTAAGTATTCTACCAGTGCCCTCATGCATGCAATGGCAACAGAGAATGAAGACACAGGAAAGAATAATGGGCAAAATCATTCCATTTTATAGAGGTGTAGGAAAGTTATCCTGTCTCAGGAAAAATTACACCTAATCTATTAACTATTATGCACATATTGTTGTGTAGCACCCTCTAACATGCTAGATAGATAAATTAAATTTAGTTTGCCTCACAGAGTAGCTAGTCTGTGGCAAGATCAATCTCAGGTTAGGCTAGAAGGATCTGCAGATCAGGCCTCTATTTCCTCCCCCTGGTTATAGAGGTCTATTGAAACTTCTAGAAGCCAGTCGGCAGGGGTACAGGATCAGGGATCTGAATATTCTTGGGAGTTTGACCGATCCCCAGGCAGGAGGCCTGGTATGGTGGTAAGACCTGCCCATAAATATTGAAGAGACTAGCCAGCAGGAATTTGTTGCTGGTTGAGAAGATGGAGTGCTGAGTTGAGCTTCGTGAGGCCTGGGAGGGGGCTTCCAGACAGAAGCTAAGGGAGGAAGGAAAAGAGCAGTTTGATCAGAGGGATCCTCACCACACATCAGTCTCATCCAGGAGACACCCTGTACTGCAAAGGAGAACTTATTCAGCAGGAGGCCTAAACAGCAATCTGTACCAAGCAGGTATAGGGGGAACCAAAAATCCAGCGGCCTTTAAGGGGGTAGTATATAAAGACTGTTTAGGATCAGATAAAATGTTGTGCATTGAATTAGGTGCTAAATGTAAGTTATTGTAAGCTATTGCATACTGAATAACATTATATATTGTGACATTGTAAAGCCCGGCCATGGTGTGACTTTAGGAAATGGACATAGGAAAGACACAGGATTCGCATGAAGTCAAAGTGTGAAGCTCCAGAATATAGTTTTTGAGTGCAAAAGACTAGGGTTTCAGTTTTCTCCAGGTTTCGTAATCCCAGATTGGGATCTGGAGCTTGGAGACTTCAAAGATATTTGGGTGGGAAGAAGTCTCCAATCCTGTGACCAGGTCTTATTGGAGGCCTGCAGGTGGTGTGAGTGTACAGGTATGAAAGCTAGTTATAAACCATGCCTGAGGTGCTTTACCTGAGAGACTGCACTCCCTGTTGGAGGGGTTCTAGGTCATGAGACTGGGGAAGTTGAGGCAACTACATGATTCTGGGAGACTGAGAAGGCTGGGACAGCTGGGGAGTCAAAGGGTCTGAGGGAACCTAAGTCTCAGAGGAGTAAGAGAGCTTCTCATATCAGGAGAACCTATATCTAGCAACTAGGAGTGGGCATGTGCAGTGAGGTTCTGCAGTCAAAGGCTGAGTTATCAGTTAGCTTGAAGAGCACCTGGTCTGGGAGACCAGAGTCAAGAGCAGAGGTGAGTTTAACAAGAGAGTCAGTTGGATCATTGTTTTCATTGACTGTTAGCTTTGTTAAGCTGAAAAAATCCCAGCACTGCTTCTGATCAATTTTGGGAATCAACATTTTCCCAGGTGAAGGAGAAATGCAACTAGCAATACAAGGGAGCAGCGACTATGGCATCAATAAACCTACAGAATTGCTAGCATTCTGAAAAATAAACTTTTCTATTACATGGGTTTTGGTACAGATCTGTGATGTTTCAAGTACTCTTATGACTACTTAAAGCTTTTTTTTTAAATTATCATAAAGGAAGGCATTTACATTGAATGAGAAGTGACCCTTGTGCTAGTGACTGCCCTCTTTATTGAAATATTAATTCCGTTAATATGAGCCTTTAGACCTGTTACAGGCACTCATCAAAAGTGACTATTATGCCTGACCTTTCCACCCTTGCTCCATTATTTGAAGCCATACTATACATTCTTGTAATGAATAGCTGTCTATGAATAGAGGAAGGGGGATTAATGAAAGGTCAGACTTCTCCATTCATAGAGTGCTTTTTATTACAAGAAGCAATAATATGGCTTTTGTGAATGAAGCTGGCAGTTTGCATTTTTGATGACTGCCTGTGACATGTCCAGCTGTTCATGTTAACCCCCACATCACCAGAAGATCAAAACTGAGAGGGTCTTGGTGGGGACAGAGGAATGAAAGCTTTACCAAACAGAGCAGGCACCAGCACAAGGGACACTTCTCATTTCTGTTTGCCAATTGAAAATAAACCCCTAAACTCAAAGTGGTTGTAAACCTCAGACATAAAATATGAACAAAGCATAAACCTCTATAGTGTGCACGTGTCTCAATTACGAGCAGTAAGTGTAATTTTTGTCTGCTGAGAAAAATGGTGACAGGGGAGGAGCTCCAGCAGATTAACAGCCTCAGATCTGTTACTGTGAGCTGTGTGGAGGGGGGTGTCCCTTTCCTCCAATCAGTTCTCAGAACTCCCCTCACTGAGCTCTGCAGTGTGACTTCAGCTCTCCGCCCCCTTTTTTTCTGAACTCTCAGGCAGGCTGTATAAATTCAGCACTTTGGACAGATGTAGAGAAATGAGGACTGCAGATAGACAGGCACAGCTTATGTAGGATGATTGGTTTCATCTCTGTGTATTACCTGAAGCCAGCCACTTCACTGGGTATAAGTAAGGGTTTACAACCACTTTAAAGTGGAAGTGAACCCATTTTTTTATCTGTTACCTAAAGGTAAACTTATAATAAAGCTTACCTGTAGGTAAAATGAATATGTCCTAATCGTGCACCATTTAGGAGATATTCACTTTTTTCTACAGCCGGCACATGCGCTCTGAAGGAATGGCATGGGTATGTCATTCCTTCAGAGGACTCTGCCATGTCCCGAGACTCCTGTGTCTGTCCAAATTATACTTATGGAACACAGAAATGTAAAGTCAGACAAGGACAGATGCTGATGCTTTGCTGAGTTTTCATGTATTCAGTAGTTCAATTCAGCTTACACAAAACTGGACTTAAAGCATATTTTCACTTATACAGTCAAATTTGAGAAACTCCACTATATGCGTTCCCATTCACAAAGCATGCATAAAATATGTTTTTTCTTAAAGTATTTCTTACTTTTTAGATGTTTCTCAGGACAAGGTGTCATACTGTAGCTGACTGCAAGGTGTTTTAAACTATGTGAGCGTAAATCTGTCCAAAGTCTGTCCTCATTAACATACACTGCAAGAAACCTAGCCTCTAAACCTTTACCATTTGTTAAGACAGACAGTGTTCAAATCTAATTCCAAGTGATAATGAAGATTGGCCTGTACAGTATAGCCAGGGTTAATTATGGCAAACACAGCTGACCAGCCCCCTCATAAACAAAGAGAAATGTGTAGGATTTTTCCTTGCTGGAAGGTACACAATAGAGCATCTAAAAAAATAAGCTGCAATATTTATATTTTTTTAAGCTATGCTATGTATGTTATCCTTAGGTGTTATCTTATCTTAATTTGGCTGTAAAAGTAGAACACACGTTAAGAGAATGCTTGGCAGAGTACCATTTATACACACCAAGGGCTGCCTTTTAATGCCTTTATGCACAGAACATAATTTTTGAGTAAAAACACTCTTAGACATGGAATCTGGATAAAATGTTGTAGGCACCCTGTTAACACATTGAAATAGCATGACAACATCAGAACAGAGCAATAGAAAAGATAAATATGTTTGCCTTTGGCTCTCAAACATATTGACAAACACATCTCCACTTTGTCAGTGTGAATTTGGAAAGCTTTGATTATGTGTGCCCATTTGGATGGACAGGAGAATATTTCACTTCTTACACATATTGATTTTGCCATTTGATTGATCTGCATTACACTGATTCATGTTGTCCCTCTTATGATTTACTTGATGTTTTAGAATCACGCCTGCACTTGCCAATTCATCTGGATGGCTATGAAACACAAAGGCTGCACAGGGAATAATATGTGTGTACTCTGCATGACAATAGCTGTTGCATCTAGCAGGCTAATAGCATATGTATTCATTTCATGATTGTTGTGTAAAGATGTTTGTAAACCTTTTTTCCTGGGTTTCTACATCAAAAGTTTCTAAAATGTGTTTTGATCTGAATCTAAGTCATAGCAATAAAGACATTCTAATTTAGTGAACAAAACAGAACTTCTGTGTCCTATGTGGAAAAATATGTAACTCATTCCAACGTAAGTCATTCCTTTCAATGAGGGGAATTCATAAAGAGTGCCTAAAATACTTTTTGGAATTCACACCTGCCTCCGCATGACAAATATCAGTGTGGGCGACAAATTCATGTACTTGTTGCAAGCAGGTACATGAATCTAGGGCATGTTGATGTGTACTAAGGCTGGATTGCCCATACAGACATTCTGTCCTCAGTAGAGCTGAGCACCCTCCTTGCCGCTGCCGCTGCCGCTGTCACACCAACAGTGTAGTGGCCAAGGTGTTTTGTAGTTGGGTGGGAGGAGCCTGATGGGGATTCACGGACACTAGTTCCCCATCAGGTCTAGTGGTGTGAACCTCCTGCGCTCACAATAATATTAAATAATAATAATAATTAAAAGCAAGAAGCTGCCAACATTAAATCATATATCTAATGATCCTTAAAGCTAAAATGTGAAAAAAATGTGGCGCTAATCACTAGCAAATCAAAATACAACAAAGTGCAAAAAATATTATATATCCCCTCAATTATAAGTGAATAAACATGTCTATTAAATTGCCTCGTGCTTATAAACACACAAAAAAACTCCTATAGTGATGGTGAAAAAACAGTCCTAGTGACTGATAATAGTGCGTGTTTTACCAAATATATATAGACATATAAGATGCATTTAATACATGTACATATATATATATATATATATACACACACCTACACAAATATCATAAAGTGAATAAAAACAAACTCGTGTGCAAAAGTGTACTCAAATTAGTGCAATAATATACACACAATAATACATTTTCATGCGTTTTTAAAGTCCAACTTTCAATAATCACACTCCAGTGAACAAAATAACTCGTGCTGATATCCGTGTGAAAAAAACGTGAATTGGTAGCTGTATAGAAAATCATCCGATCACCGGCTGAATGAGCCTCTCACCTTCCAGACTCGACCCTTGCGAGTCAAAGCGTTTTTATAGGATCCCTCTCACAGATCCTCCAGGTTAGTATCACTCCAAATGACTGCTCCCAATATATGCGGATCTCCCTCTAGGGATCAGGACTCCAATAATAACTCCTTCTCCAGGCAGGATCACATACTGCGCTAACCACTCACATGTAACATAAACACAAAACTCCCATAGCGTAATATGTTTATTGCCAAAGTGTGGTAAAATAGAATGCGCACTTACATTAGTGAAAATCAAGGCTCCTACCACATGCTTTTGGATGTTATCTGCATGGGTGTACAGGGTAAGAAAAGGTGTACCAAGATGGCCACCACGCCAGAAATACGTCACTACGTCGGGCCTACGCGTTGCGTCACAGTACCATGTGACTTCCTCAGGGCTGACATGCGTAGTGGAGGACTTCCTATAAATACCTTACTTAATCGAGTGTACCTCTCCAAAGGCGGGTCAACGCCCGCTCTGCAGGATATTCCGCGGCCATGTTCTTGTAGCAAAAAATACATTGCTCAGCCCAATAGGGCTAGAGTATCAGAAAATGGGGACGGAAACTAGAATCTCTACCAGATAGATCTATATATATATATGCATCTCTTATACAGTGGACCTATTCATAACGCGATAGTATATAAACGGACCAGTATACAGCGTACTGTATATAAACGAATATTAAACCACTAACATATATTACTGATACCCTATCTGTACCAATAACACAGAAAACATGGATGTATATAGTGGTAACTACTCTAGAATAAAGCACTATATATATAGACACTATCTGGAATTGAGCCAACCATAAAAAACAATAAACATTAGCGATATACAACCCTTCATTACGATTTTTATTTATTATAAATTTTTAAAATATTTAATTAATTTATTATTAAAATCATATATATAAAAATACCTGAATAAAATATAAATATAAAAAAAAAAAAAAAAAATATATATATATATATATATATATATATAAAATACACAAGAAAGGATCAAAAAATGTTTGACACTCCACCTATAGCCTATTACTGTAGATCCATACAGGCCACATCCAAAAACCTGAGTTTACAATCAAGCCATATACATTTATATATTATTTATAAAAACTATCTTTTTAAAAAATTCCTTTCTAAAAACAACAAAGTACACTAGAATTTTTGTCATATAAAGTCATTAGCGCACAGACCGAACCTTTTTAAAAGAGGGATAATGCATATAAATCTTCTGAGCACACACAGAGAAACTTTACCAAATACCTCATAACTAATAATAATCTCACTTGTATTAATAATCCGAAATGAAACAATTTAAATCGAACTCTATGTTCAGCCCTTTTGGAGTATAAGTTTGCATGTTGTAAATCCACTTGGATTCTAATTTACTTAGGGATCTCACTTTGTGACTGCCCCTCCAATGCTTCCTATATTTAGTAATACCCCAAAATAGTAGGTCTTTAGGATCTTTATTGTGGTATTTGGCAAAGTGCTTTGACACACTATGTTTTGGGAACCCTTTCTTTATATTCTGCACATGTTCCCGTAACCTAACCCAGAGGGGTCTTTTTGTCCTCCCTATATACTGCAAACCACAGCCGCACTGCAGTGCATAAACGACACCCTCCGTTCTACAGGAAATAAATTCATCAATGGCAAACTCTTTCTTATTACTAGATGAAATAAAGTTCTTCCTCTTTACATTCTTTCCTTTTGTGGCTTTACAGGCAAAGCATGCTTTACATGGGAAAAACCCTTTTTGATCTAAAAACGTAACCTTATTTTTAGCAGGGGGATCTAAAACACCTTTTACCACTCTATCCCTCAAACAAGGGGCTTTTCTGTACCTAAAAACTGGGAACTCTGATATCATTTCTTTTAAAATCGGATCTGCCTTTAATAATGGCCAATGTCTTCTAAAGATTTTCTCAACCTTCTTATAGTGAACATTAAAATCCAAAAAAATGGCCAGCTGATCCACTTGATCATTACCACTTGTATTTTTATTTTTATCTTTGAGAAATCGACCCCTGTCTGTATCTCCTATTTCATGGATAACTTTATCAATATCTAATTGGGAATAACCCTTATCCACAAATCTTTGACCAAGATCTTTTGCTTGATGATAGAAATCCTCTTGTATGGTACAATTCCTCCGAAGTCTAATCACCTGGCCTTTCGGCACATTCAATAGCCATGATGGAAGATGGCAGCTATCTTGCGGGATGTACCCATTTCTATCAACACTCTTAAAGAAAGTTTTGGTAATGATCCTCCCTTTTCTAATCCCAATAGACAAATCCAAAAAATTAATTCGTTCAGATCCATATTCCCACGTAAAATGTATATTTTTCTTATTATCATTTAGATGGTTCAGAAAACATATCAGATCTTCCTGCTTGCCTTTCCATAGCACCAACACATCATCTATATATCTTTTGTATAATATTAACTCCTTGGGTGGTTTTAAATATATCGCTTCTTCCTCCCAATGAGCCTTAAAGAGGTTTGCCACACTTGGGGCGAAGCGGGCACCCATAGCTACGCCCTTAACTTGATTATAAAAGAAATTGTTATGCCAGAAATAGTTATGTTTTAAACAAAATTCTAAACATTCCAAAATAAATTCCCTCTGTCCTTCCCTAAGGTTCCCATAATTCCTAAGATCCCATTCAGTTGCATTCTTACCATCTCCATGGCCTATAATTGTATAAAGGGATGAGACATCCGCTGTAGCCATAACCACATTGCTACAGTCCTCTTCTACTTCATCTAACAGTTGTATGAGATGTTTAGTGTCTCTCAAAAAGGACCTTGTTTTCTTAACTAGAGGTTGTAAGAATAGATTCACATATTGTCCTAACCGTGCTAACAATGATCCTATCCCATTTACTATGGGACGTCCTATTGGTTTGTCTCTATTTTTATGGATCTTGGGGATAGTGTAGATAATTGGTATTCTACATACCTCCGGTAATAATATCTAGCTTCTTTTTTATTTAAAAATTCTCTTTCCAGTCCTTTTTTCACTACCTTATCCAATTCCTTTTTATATTTCACAGTTGGATCCTTCTTTAATATTTGATAGGTACTACTATCCCTCAATTGAGCACTTAATTCCTCCAAATAGTATTCTTTTGCCATTACTACTATTCCTCCTCCCTTATCGGCCGGTCTGATTACAATATCTTCTCTCTTTGACAGAGATTTGATTCCATTTTGTAAGGCCAAATTCGGTCGAATTCTCAGGAGTTTTAAAACTTCTAGATCTTGGCTGACCATCTTTCTAAAAGCTTCAACCTGACTATTTCCCGTAACTTGGGGATTAAATAAAGATTTGTTGCGTAATGTCGTATGATGGACATCACTACTTGGTGCACTACTAACAATATTCTTAGAACCCGGCAAACCCAAAAAGTGTTTTTTAATATTTATTTTTCTAACAAATTTTTGTACATCAACAAAAATATTAAATTTGTCTGCGGGTTTAGGTGGAGCAAATTTTAATCCTTTATCTAATACTACAATTTCGTCCTTAGTAAGTTCTATCCCACTGATATTGAAAACACCTTCCCCAATTACTCTCTTTTTCTTTTGGACCTTCCGTCCTGCTCTACACCCTCTTGTTTTCCTGGACTTCTGCTGATCCATCCGTCTCTCCTGGGACTCCCTTCCATATAATCCTTCCCTAAAAAATTCCTTTGTTGGTATTCCTGACTCGATGGATCATAACTGTTGAAAATAGGTATTGGTGTCAGGGCAGGGCTGTGGAACGGACAGGTAGGCCTAGTGGCAGGGTAACGCACTGGCTGACGACAACCACCACCAACAGACCGAAGTCCCTCAGGGCGCGGAGTCTAAGTCCCAGGTTGCCCTTCACCAGGGCCCCTGATGGTGGGGATGGACTTGACGCAGCCAGGTACCAGGTCGCGGCCCCCGAGACACCCCGGCTGCGGTAATGGCCGCCGCCAATGGCGTGTAGCTGGTGAGAATGACAATAGCGTAGTCAGGCAAGCTGGGTCGACAACAACGGGACAAAACGGTACAGAACAGTAGACAGAGAATCACAGGTCACGGGCCGGGTTCAGCAACGGAAGGTCAGATCGAAGGAAAACACAGAGAGTGGTCTTAATCACAAGCCGAGTCAGAATACCAGAAGAGTCACGAGCGTATACACAGAGCTGTAGGAAGACAAAGACACAAGACACAAGTGCAAAGAGCATGTGCGGGCCACAGGCTTATATGTCATCAGCCACACCCCTCTGGGGGATGGACCTCAGAGACCTGAAGGCATAAAAGGATTCCCACCATGCACAGCAGAATCCAAGATGGACGCCAGCACATGGAGTAACAAAACTTCAGGGAAAAGGTAGGACCTTGACAGTACCTCCTCCTCAAGGGCCCCTCCCCCTCCGCGGCTCAACAAAAGGTTTCTGAGGAAAGCGGGTATGAAAAGCGCGGAGGAGGGCAGGAGCATGGACATCCGCGGAGGGAACCCAGGAAAGCTCCTCGGGACCATAACCGCGCCAATGAACCAGGAACTGTAACCCTCCGCGCACCAATCGAGAGTCCAGGATCCGGCTCACCTCATACTCCTCATGACCGTCAACCCGAATGGGACGGGGCCGAGGCAGAGAGGTAGTGAAGCGATTGCAGATCAGAGGTTTCAACAGTGATACATGAAAGATATTGGAGATCCGCATCCCAGGTGGAAGGGCAAGGGCATAGGCCACCTTGCGGAGAATGCAAAAAGGACCGACAAAACGGGGAGCTAGTTTGGGTGTGGGTACCCGAAGATTGAGGTTACGAGTAGACAACCACACCCGATCGCCGACCTGGTATGAAGGAGCGGGCAACCATCTGCGATCAGCCTGGAACTTCTGACGCTGAGCCGAGTCCCTCAAAGCCCTCTGGATCTGCCCCCATGAAGAATGCAGGGCAGCAAGATGGTTCTCCACAGCCGGAATGTCCTGTGGTGAGAACCTCTCAGGTAATACCGCGGGTTGGTACCCATAGTTGGCCATGAAGGGAGACATCCCGGAGGAGGAGTTGACCGCTGAGTTCCTGGCAAACTCTGCCCAAGGCAGGAGATCAGACCAATCGTCCTGATGGTCCGAGATATAACACCGAAGGAATTGTTCTAAGGCCTGATTGGAACGCTCCGCAGCCCCATTGGACTGCGGGTGGTAGGCTGAAGAAAAGGAGAGACTAATACCCAACTGGGAGCAGAAGGCGCGCCAGAATCTGGACACGAACTGACTCCCGCGGTCCGAGACAATCACCTTGGGCAACCCATGCAGGCGAAAAATCTCCCTGGAAAAGACCGTGGCCAGTTCTTGCGCTGTTGGTAATTTCCTGAGTGGAATACAATGGCACATTTTGGAAAAACGATCGACGACCATGAGGATGACCGTATGACCCCGAGACACAGGGAGGTCTACAATAAAGTCCATGCCTAGGTGTGACCAAGGACGCTCCCCATTGGGAATGGGTTGCAGAAGACCCATTGGAAGATGCCGTGGAGATTTATTCTGGGCACAGATCGAACATGCCGCTACATAAGAGGCGATGTCGGCACGGAGAGTTGGCCACCAGAACAACCGAGAGACGACCCAAGACAACTGGTTCCTCCCCGGATGCCCGGCAGTTTTGGAGTTATGGTAGGTACGCAGCAGACGGGTGCGCAACCCCTCGGGTACAAAACATCTACCCTCCGGTCTCTCGGGAGGAGCGTCAGTTTGAGCCGCCAAAATCTGCTCCCCAAGGGGAGAAGTCAGACTGGTGCGAATGGCAGCCAGGATCTGATCCGGAGGTATGACCGAGGTTGGCTCAGAGTCCCCCCTGGACAACTCAGAGTATTGCCGCGATAATGCATCAGCCCTGACATTCTTGGAACCCGGTAAATAGGAGACTACATAGTTGAACCGCGACAAGAACAAGGCCCATCTGGCCTGACGGGGTGTCAATCTTTTGGCCTCCGAAAGATAAGTCAGGTTCTTATGATCGGTAAGAATGAGGACTGGAACCGCGGAGCCCTCGAGCAGGTGCCTCCATTCCTTGAGAGCCAGAATGATTGCCAACAACTCCCTATCTCCAATCTGGTAGTTGCACTCTGCAGAGGAAAGCTTCCTGGAGTGGAACCCACAGGGAAGTAGGGGTCCATCGGGCGACCGACGTTGAGACAGGAGAGCGCCTACTCCCGTCTCGGATGCATCAACCTCAAGGACAAAGGGCAACCCAGGATTGGGATGAGACAGTATCGGAGCCGAAGCGAATGCGGATTTCAGAGCCTCGAAAGCTACGATGGCCTCGGATGGCCACTTGTGAGGATTACTGCCTTTTTTGGTTAGGTCTGAGAGAGGCTTTGCCAGCGTGGAGAAGTTCCTGATGAACTTCCGATAGTAGTTGGCAAAACCCAAAAAGCGCTGAATGGGCCGAAGACCATTGGGACGAGGCCACTGCAGAACCGCCGAAACCTTCTGAGGGTCCATGGAGAATCCCTCCGCAGAAATGATGTAGCCTAAAAAGGCAACTTGGGATCGATGGAATTCGCACTTCTCAAGTTTACAAAAAAGTTCGTTCTCACATAATCGTTGCAGCACCTGCTTGACATCCTGGATATGGGACTCCATGGAGGCAGAGTAAACCAGGATGTCATCCAGGTAAACCACAAAGCACTGCTGCAACAAGTCACACAGGACATCATTTATGAATTCCTGAAAAACTGCGGGCGCGTTACACAACCCGAAGGGCATCACCAGGTATTCGTAGTGACCAGTTCTGGTGTTAAACGCGGTCTTCCACTCATCCCTGTGTTTGATCCGTACGAGGTTGTACGCCGCCCTAAGGTCAAGTTTGGTAAAGACTGTTGCCCCCTTAAGGCGGTCGAACAACTCAGTAATCAAGGGAATCGGGTAGGCATTCTTAGTGGTGATTCGATTAAGACCCCTATTATCGATGCAAAGCCTCAATTCACCACCCTTCTTCTTAACAAAGAAAAAGCCCGCTCCTGCTGGGGAAGTAGACTTACGAATGTGCCCCCGGGAAAGCGCATCCGCAACGTACTCCTCCATGGCCTTATTCTCCGCAACCGAGAGAGGATACACCCTGCCACGGGGAGGAGTGGCACCGGGTTGCAAGGATATGGCGCAGTCGTAAGGACAATGAGCAGGTAAGGCACCAGCGCGTACCTTATCAAACACGTCCTGGTACTCCCCATAGTCGGTGGGCAACGCAAAGTCCGAGGAGGCACACAACACCTTAACCGGCCCACGGAGGCACCCGGCCCCACACTGTGGAGACCACGAGAGAATCTCGGCTGTTTGCCAATTGAAGGTTGGATTGTGCATCTGGAGCCAGGGATACCCCAAAACCACCGAATAGTGAGGGGAAGAAATCACCTGGAAACAGGCCAACTCCCTGAGAACAGCCCCAATAGCTACTTCAACTGGCATAGTCTCGTGGGTAACCTGCGGTGGTTGCAGGGGCCTGCCATCTATCGCCTCGAGAACCAATGGGGTAACTCGAGCCTGCAGGGGAATGGAGTGCTGGGCAGCAAACGAGCTGTCCATAAACAACCCGCCGGCCCCAGAATCTACCAACGCCTGGGCCGTCACCGAGCCCTCCGCCCAAGAGAGGACAACGGTGATCAGTGGCTTATCTCTGCGGAACGCCGGGGACAAGGAGACTCCACCCAAGATCTGTCCCCGACAGGATCTCAGGTGCGAGCGTTTCCCGGACGGACCGGACAGGACTGCTGAAAGTGCCCACCAAGGCCACAGTACAGGCAGCGCCCCTCCCGACGCCGAGCGGCCCGCTCTCCCTCGGAAAGGCGAGCAAACCCCAGCTGCATGGGCACACCATCAGACAATCTATCCCCAGGAGGCGTGGGAGGAGAGGGAGGAACGGGTGGGACAGAAAACGCAGGTGCCAGTCGATTGGAAGGCCTCCGCAGGCGTTCCTTGAGGATCAGGAAGGAAATTAGTGCCTCCAGCTCCACAGGCAAATTCCTTGGCTGCGATCTCATCCTTCAATGCATCAGAAAGACCCTGAGAAAACGCAGCCACCAGAGCCTCATTGTTCCAACCCACCTCTGCTGCCAGGGTACGAAACTCTATGGCGTACTTGGCAACGGTCCGTGAACCCTGATGCATAGACATGAGCAGCTTGGCAGCCGAGGCGGAGCGAGCCGGTACGTCGAATACCCTACGGAAGGCATCGACAAAACCGGAAAACGCGTGAATCACTGGGTCATTCCTCTCCCATAAGGGATTTGCCCAGGCCAAGGCCTTGTCTGAGAGTAGCGATATTAGGAAACCCACCTTTGACCTCTCAGTCGGAAAAGCGTGGGGTATTAATTCAAAGTAAATCCCCACCTGGTTGAGGAACCCACGACACTGACTCGGCTCACCCGCAAAGCGCTGTGGAAAAGGGGCTGAACCAGTCATACCTCTGGGCGCCGCGGGTGCCGCAGCAGCCACGGCGGTAGGCGCAACCAGCGGAACAGCAGCGGGAGCGACCACCGGAGTGACAACAGGCCTAATAACACCAGGAGTAAGGTGCGCGGTGCGTGCAAGCAGGGTTTGCAACGCCTGAGCAAACTGATCCAAGAGGAGATCCTGTTGATCCAGTCTGGCGACCAACATTAGAAGCGAAGGCGTACCTGCACCGTCAGGATTCATGGCACTTGTGTAAATGTCAGGGCAGGGCTGTGGAACGGACAGGTAGGCCTAGTGGCAGGGTAACGCACTGGCTGACGACAACCACCACCAACAGACCGAAGTCCCTCAGGGCGCGGAGTCTAAGTCCCAGGCTGCCCTTCACCGGGGCCCCTGATGGTGGGGATGGACTTGACGCAGCCAGGTACCAGGTCGCGGCCCCCGAGACACCCCGGCTGCGGTAATGGCCGCCGCCAATGGCGTGTAGCTGGTGAGAATGACAATAGCGTAGTCAGGCAAGCTGGGTCGACAACAACGGGACAAAATGGTACAGAACAGTAGACAGAGAATCACAGGTCACGGGCCGGGTTCAGCAACGGAAGGTCAGATCGAAGGAAAACACAGAGAATGGTCTTAATCACAAGCCGAGTCAGAATACCAGAAGAGTCACGAGCGTATACACAGAGCTGTAGGAAGACAAAGACACAAGTGCAAAGAGCATGTGCGGGCCACAGGCTTATATGTCATCAGCCACACCCCTCTGGGGGATGGACCTCAGAGACCTGAAGGCATAAAAGGATTCCCACCATGCACAGCAGAATCCAAAATGGACGCCAGCACATGGAGTAACAAAACTTCAGGGAAAAGGTAGGACCTTGACAATTGGACTCCCACCTTCAAATCTAGGTCCTTGCCACCCATCATAATATTGTCTCGGACTTCTAGGATAAAAGGGTCTGAAATCCTGCCTAGGTGGAAATGGTGGTCTATATGGCTGATAATAATTGGGTTTGGGGTAGTATGGTTTATACGAAGGGTGAAATTGTTTTCCATACATATTATTATTATTATTATTATTCTTCCCCTGTGGCTTCTTCTGAGAATAACCCCCATTTTTAGGTCTCCATTCATTTTGTGGCATATGATAACCTCTTTCCCCTTGTTGATGCTTAAAGTTAGGGTTAACTTTCCCTTGATTTTTAGACTCCATTTGGTTTCCGTTATCCTGCCTTTTGATGGGCTCCACTTGTACTTCTTTCACCGGTGTGGTATTAGTTGAACTAAACTCATTGTCTCCATTGGAGGATTGCCATTTAAATACCTGATCCTTATTAAAATCGTTTAAATCCCCATCAGGTCTACCATCAGGCAGTGGGCAGAACCATAGACAATAGACAGCCTGCTATTGGCTTTAGGAATCCACCTACTGCTTGCTGTCAATCACAAGGGGAGAGCAGACCTGAAGGGGAACTAGGCTCTCCCCATTAGCATTGCCCACTGTCAACATCACTGGTTTTTAGGAGCCTGTGAAGCAGACATTGTCCTTGACAACCAGTGACAGGCGGAGACGTGGTGGGGCTAGCAACAGTAAATATGCTACACAGAGTACAAAGACAGGCAGAGTTGGTCTTTAATACCTCCAGTTTCATTATCTATGAACTGGGGGTACTTATTTTTTTATTTGGTGTACAAATAGCTCCACTTTTTAAAAAAGCCTAAAAAAAGAAAACTGATGCATCCAACACATCTAATGAGTGGTAAGCTGCAATATATTACATTTTTGATTTTGAGTTTAATACCACTTTAATACTAGCCTCTTGCAATCTTCTGTACTCTAGCACTCAGACTGGGGGCAGAGGGGCAGGAATGGCAGCCAATCAGTTGTATGGCTTGACACCAGCCATTTGATGACTTGACAGTTTGATTGAGAGCACAAGCAACAGTTATCATTCATGGCATGCCTTGAATGTAACTGTTTAATGCAATTGTTTTGGGAAACCATTAAATTGATGGGTTTAGTTTGGCTTGAAGTGCATTATGACCCAAAAAAGAGATATTTAAGAGGGCTTCAGAAGAATAATTGATACAGATTATAACACTGGAAAGGGTTATTAAAGAATTAGTAAAGACTTTATCAAAAGGAAAATTTGTTTTTGCATCTCTTTAGGAATGAGAATCAAACAAAGATCATAGTTACATAGCTACATAATTGGTAAGGTTGAACCGGTCTTTTTGTTTTTGTTTTATTATTTATTCCCACTGACAACACAAACTGTGGAAGAGAGATGCACATCCTTACCACTCCAACTGTAAAATAACAATTATGCTGTTTAATATTGAACCGTTTCTCATCCCACTTCATTGTGTGTCCCTGTGTCTTTTTTAGAGAACTAAGGTTAACCACTTTCCCCCCGCCCTATAGCAGATATACTGCTACAGGGCAGCAGGTGTGCACAAAATCATGTATATATACATGATTTAGCATTTACGGGTAGGGGGCATGCGCAAGCCCTACCCATGCTGCCATTCGCGGCCGCAGCTGTCAATCACCGGGTCCCGGCCGGTAATTACCCGCCGGCGCCCAGCGATTACTGAGAATCTCCGATGGGGAGGAGGACTGTTTTGTTTACTAACAGTCCTCTTCTCTGTCAGCTCAAGCACACTGCTCTGGATGGCTGCACACAGCACAGCCATCCAGAGCAGTGTGATTACAGTGAAGCACACAGACACCGCTCCCTAGTAAAACACTCCCTGCACACAGTTAACCATTTAATCATTCCTCATGTTAATCCCTTTCTACCCAGTGCTATTAGTACAGTACAGTGTCAGTGCTTTTTTTTAGCACTGATCACTGTATTGGTGTCACTGGGGATGTCAGTGACACCAAGTCAGTTCATCCCAGTGTCAGAATGTCCACTACTGTCCCGCAGTCCCACTATAAGTCGCTGATTGCCACCATTACTAGTAATTAAAAAAAAATCCAGTATCTATACTGCCATTTGTAAACGCTATAACTTTCATGTAAAACCAATTAATTTACACGTATTGAGATTTTATTTAGCAAAGACATGTAGCAGAATACATTTTGGCCTAAATTTATGACGAAATTGAATTTTTAAAATTTTTTTACTGGACATGTTTAATAGCAAAAAGTAAACATTTTTTTTTTGTTCTCAAAATTGTCAGACTTTTTATTTTATTGCGCAAAAAATAAAAACCGCACAGGCAGTCAAATACCAGAAAAAGAAAGCTCCAATCGTGGGGAAAAAAAGGAAGTAAATTTAATTTGGGTGCAGCGTTGCATGACCATGCAGTTGCCAGTTGCCTGCGTTGCACGACCACATAGTACCACAGCACCGTAACGCCAAAAATGGCCTGGTCAGGAAGAGGGGTAAATCCTCAGGAGGGCAAGTGGTTTCTCCCAATGACAGAGTCCACATTTAAAGATATGTATATCAAAATCCTATCCCCTCAGGGAGAATTTATTGTTTGTAGTTGTTCCTCATAACTGGGGTCCTCCAACCCCGTTATTGGCTTTATTGCTCTTCTCTGGACTCTCCACTTCAAGCAGAAATTGTCAGCATTCTGAAGATGTGGGTGAACCAGAGTTTTGTAAAGTGGTAGATTTATAGTCCTACAGTGGGGCAAAAAAGTATTTAGTCAGCCACCAACTGTGCAATTTCTCCCACTTAAAAAGATGAGAGAGGCCTGTAATTGGCATCATAGGTAGACCTCAACTATGAGAGACAAAATGAGAAAAAAAATCCAGACAATCACATTGGCTGATTTGGAAAGAATTTATTTGCAAATTATGGTGGAAAATAAGTATTTGGACAATATCAAAAGTTCATCTCAATACTTTGTTATATATCCTTTGTTGGCAATGACAGAGTTCAAACGTTTCCTGTAAGTCTTCACAAGGCTGGCACACACTGTTGCTGGTATGTTGGCCCATTCCTCCATGCAGATCTCCATCCAGTGATGTTTTGGGGCTGTCGCTGGGCAACACGGACTTTCAACTCCCTCCAAATGTTTTCAATGGGGTTGAGATCTGGAGACTGGCTAGGCCACTCCAGGACCTTGAAATGCTTCTTACGAAGCCACTCCTTCGTTGCCCGGGTGGTATGTTTGGGATCATTGTCATGTTGGAAGACCCAGCCACGTTTCATCTGCAATGCCCCATTCACGATACATGGCCCCATTCATTCTGTCCTGTACATGGATCAGTCGTCCTGGTCCCTTTGTGGAGAAACAGCCCCAAAGCATGATGTTGCCACCCCCATGCTTCACAGTAGGTATGGTGTTCTTTGGATGCAACTCAGCATTCTCTCTCCTCCAAACACGACGAGTTGTGTTTCTACCAAACAGTTCTATTTTGGTTTCATCTGACCATATGACATTCTCCCAATCCTCTTCTGGATCATCCAAATGCTCTCTAGCAAACTTCAGACGGGCCCGGACATGTACTGGCTTAAGCAGGGGGACACGTCTGGCACTGCAAGATCTGAGTCCCTAGCGGCGTGTGTTACTGATGGTAGCCTTTGTTACGTTGGTCCCAGCTCTCTGCAGGTCATTCACTAGGTCCCCCCGTGTGGTCCTGGGATTTTTGCTCACCGTTCTTGTGATCATTTTGACCCCACGGAGTGAGGTCTTGCGTGGAGCCCCAGATCGAGGGAGATTATCAGTGGTCTTGTATGTCTTCCATTTTCTAATTATTGCTCCCACAGTTGATGTGTTCACACCAAACTGCTTGCCTATTGCAGATTCAGTCTTCCCAGCCTGGTGCAGGTCTATAATTTTATTTCTGGTGTCCTTCGACAGCTCTTCACCATAGTGGAGTTTGGAGTGTGACTGTTTGAGGTTGTGGACAGGTGTCTTTTATACTGATAACAAGTTCAAACCGGTGCCATTGATACAGGTAATGAGTGCAGGACAGAGGAGCCTCTTAAAGAAGAAGGTACAGGTCTGTGAGAGACAGAAATCTTGCTTGTTTGTAGGTGACCATATACTTATTTTCCACCATAATTTGCAAATAAATTCTTTCCAAATCAGCCAATGTGATTGTCTGGATTTTTTTTCTCATTTTGTCTCTCATAGTTGAGGTCTACCTATGATGCCAATTACAGGCCTCTCTCATCTTTTTAAGTGGGAGAACTTGCACAATTGGTGGCTGACTAAATACTTTTTTGTCCCACTGTATCTGTAAATACCCTTTTTAATGTATGCTAAAGCCTAGTACACACGGGCCAAATGTCAATAGAAACCGGCCGAGATTCGGCCCATGTGTATGGCAGCTGGTCTGACAAAAAAAAGGTCTACTGAATGGCTCCAAATCAGAGCTCTCAGCCAATGGCTGAGAGCGCTGTCCAAAGTGTTCTGGCCTGGGGGGGGAGCAGAAGGGGAGATCACAGTACTAACATTCGGTAGTTAGTACAGCAGCTCCTCCTAAACTGTAATTTTTTTCCATTCAGCTTGCTAGGTTGAATGAAAAAAAACCTAGTAATACGTACTAGGCTTTATAGTCTGCTAACCTTGCTTGCTGCAGCTTGGCTTGGCATGTTATAGCTGAGTGTGTGATTTACTAAGACCCCAGATCCTTTTCCATCCTCCATTCCCCTAGAACTTCTCCCCCTGGCAAGTAACTTGCATTCATATTTTTAGATCCCAAGTGCATTACTTTACATTTTCCTACATTGAACCTCATTGGCCATACTGCTGCCCAGCCCTCCATTTTAACTAGGTAAAAAAGAGTTGCTATATCCTGTTGTGGACTCATTGCCCTGCTTAATTTTGTATTGTCAGCAAACACTGAGATTGAATTTTTTATTCGAACATCTGAATCGTTTATGAACAAGTTAAATAGATATGGTCCTGGGACAGAGCCTCAACGGCACCTCGCTCACAACTCTATGTCATTAATCAATACTCTCTGGACATGATCCTACAACCAGTTTTCCAATCCAAGTTTAATATCAATGCCTTCATTTGTAAATTAAGCATTTGTGAAGTACTGTATGGAATGCCGTAGCAGAATCTAGATACACTACATCCACAGGCCTTCCTCTATCCACATTACAACTCACCTCCTCATAGGTTAAAAGGTTGGTCTGACATGAACAGTTGTTCATAAAACCATGTTAATTACTAGTATTATTATACATAATTTATATAGCGCCAACAGTTTTCTCAGCGCTTTGCAATATAATGGAAGACAATGCAGCAATAATACAGTTCAATACAAGAGGGTTAGGAGGGTCCTGCTCCTTGGAGCTTACAATTTAAGATTTGTTAGTTTTTTAATTACTACTAATGATACTATGTTTATCAGTAAATTCTTGGAAAGGGTCCCTTCTCATTCCTTCCTATAGTTTACATACTATTGATGTAAACTGGACTGCAGATCAATATAATGGCACATTATAAAATCCTTAAATAAAAGAAGCATACTATACCAGTAACTGCTAAGCCACAATTTTGTCAACTTCAAAATAACTATGTTTACCATATGAAAAATATTGACATATAGCAAAATGTAAAGGCAATTATCTGTGATCTATAACTAAAAGTAAGTTGAGTTAAGCAACATGAGGATTATTCAAAATACAGAAGCAAAGAGAACTGAGTCTGAGTCAAAAGAAATTTGATATTTGAGATCTGTCAAATTAGAATCCTATCCTCAATCCCACTGAAGCTCAGCTGAATAGCTACAGGATAAATCACACTCTTGTGTTACTGCATTGCATGTTCATGCTCCTTGTGTGCATTAGCATGTCATGGTGCCATTTAATTTGAATGGCACCCCAATGCACTAAGGTAATGTACTTGAGTTACAGTGAACCACCACACATGGCAACACTTCGATGCATCAGGTTGCACTGCATTGGAAAAAGTGCTCCATAAATGTTTACTTGTCTGTTCAAGTGCTATGACAGCCCATTTAAATGCTTTAATGTATGGCATGTTAAATTGTAACACAACATTTGCTAATGCATATGCATTAACCTCCCTAGCGGTATGATTATTTCAGATTTTTGGTGCCGAAAGCGGTACCATTATTTTGCATGGAAATATGTAGTTTTTTTATTGTAGGCTGTAATATTTAGGAATAACTCACTGAAAACTGTCCGAACAAGAGTCTATTAAACATCCCGGGTATGATAAAATTTGAAACACAAAATTATAAATGATAATTTAATAAATAATCATAAAAATAATAATATAATAATAATACATTTAATTCAATAATATAATCAAACCAAAAACACTGAAATTTGAAATATAGCGCCAAGTTCGCACATCGCTGAGCAAAGTCCCAAAATTGTTTTCAGTGTCTCATGATGAATTTCTCCATGAATCATTATCACTCAATTCTGCAAGTGGTTCTGATTTACTATCGCTGTTCTCTAGCTGATCTAAACCCGCTTTTGACCTAAAGGGACGCTTTTTGGGCGCCATGGACTTTTCTAAGTTTCCAGGCAGAAAGAACAGTCAAAATGCAGACAGGGGACAGGACAAAGCACTAGGGACAAAATGTATGTGAAATGGGTTGAAACAGCAATGTTTTACTATGTAAAATTCATTTTGAAAAAAATGACATTTTTTTAAAATTTTCGAATTTCCCGCCGGGGGCGCACGTACGTCCCGATGTCACAGGGACCGGAACACAGAAGCCAGATGCCGGCATCAGCCGGAGGAGATGGCCGGGGACGCTGCAGGGGACACATCGCGGGAGTGAAGGACAAGGTAAGCTCTGCAGGGACTCCCTATGCAGCGCCGCATGGTAAGCCCGAGTGTAGCTCGGGGGTTACCGCTTTTGGTACCGACATTTTACCCCGAGCTACACTCGGGAATACCGCTAGGGAGGTTAATGTAACCAACAGGTACAGAGAATGAACCCTTATGCAGGGCATGCAAGCAAGACTTCCTAAAAATAAACATAAAAATAAAAGGTATATAAAGAAAATGAAGAAAATTTCTTCTAAGCTCCACAGAGCTGTTCAGCAGCTACAGAAAGAGTGTATTTAAAGTGTTTGCATTCCTCTTATTTGCTCCTTTTAGTCTCCTAAATATAATGTTTTGTTATATCTGCTTGACAAGTGAAACTAAAAATCCTGGTTCTGATGGATATACTATAAAGTGCTTTCTTTCAAAGAAGCAGATCTGTGATTAAAATATTTTATTCGGAGATTCTGTTTTGGTCCTAGGCTGCTACCTCTCTGAAAGTGACAAAAGGAGCACTCACCAGACAGTAAACAATGTTTAAAAGCATCAAATACAGCCAATGCATTTCAGGGGGGACAAGTCTCCTCCTTCAGCGCTTGAGCAGTCAATGTTAATAAAATCATGATACAATGCACTAAGGGACCTGTGTTAAGGCTTGAAGCAAATATTTAATATATTGAAGTTTACCAATTCTTATATGTGATGGATGCCCTAATTATTTTTTTTAGGATTTCCTTTTATTTTCACCTGTTGATCTGCCCAGTAATTCTCTTGGTTTTTAACAGAACAAGCTGTCCGGCAGATGTAGCAGTTAGAGGGATGAGACAAACCATTCACCACTGACAGGGGTGCTATGATCAGATTTTAATTATGTATGTAAAACCTTTAACCCAGACTGGCAATACTACTGCCCAAAGGAGCCCCTGTGCTCCTTCATCTGGAATGGGGGCACTGCAATACAGGAGATGTGTTACTGGCAGATCACCAGGTGAAAATAGAGGGGGAAAGGCCTAGATAACTAAAACTAATGCAGCCACCACATGTAATGATTGGTAAGCTGCAGTATATTACATTTTTTGCGTCTAATTCTGTACTGAAGACAGAACAAGACAAAGAAGACTTAAAATTTCTGCCATGTTTTATTGCTTTCTGTGTCCATTTTTTAGTGATTCTCCATTACTTCATAGGAGGGTTTCATGACATGAAGTAATGGGAAATCTTTTGCAAAAAAACCCCACTTTATTGAGTGTCAGTTCACATATATGTGGATTGGATGTGGTTTGAACCACATCCAATCTGTATGACATGTGAAATAACATTGCTTCCTATGGTGCTTGTTCACATACTGTATGTCCTGTGCACTGGTGGTACGAATTCAATGCAGACTCACAGCAGTTTGAAAAAGAGTCATGTACGATTTCTGAGCAGTGCCTTCAGATTCAGGTGTGGATTACAGGCTATTACCTTCTGTGGGAACCATTTCTAAACCACATATGTGTGAACAGGATAAAATCCTGAGCTAGTCCTGTCCTGAACGTGATGTAAACCTGACATGAAACGCTGAACATCTACTGTATCAATTAGCTGTGAAACCGGAGCTTCAATTCGCACTGCACATGTGTGAATCAGCTTTGACAGTAATGGGAAAAAGTTAGAACTTTGATTTGAACTTTGCTTTCTTCTCCCCCCTCTCCCCACTAGCTGTGAAAATATTTAAAAACCTCAGCAGTATCTGCTTGCCAGTACAGGGTACGAGCACACAGATACATTGACAACTCTGCAGGAGTCCTGCATGGCATCAGCGATCTGCTTATCACTGGTGCAATGCATTACAGGTCCCAACAACAAAAAATAATACATGCATATTTTTTTTTACCTGCAAAAAATGTGCATTTGTTTTTTTTTTTGTAAAAAGATGAACTTATCCTTTAATTTTGAGTGATCCAATGTTGAATTTGGTCCTGTGTGTACTAGCCAGTAGAGAACAGTTTCATAGCATAGACAGGACCTTCCCCAGTATAAGGATTGGGTGGTCATTCATTATTCCACTTGTTTATTACCAATTGTTTATGTAAGTTAAAGGATAAGTTCACTTTAACCACTTGCAATCCAGAGGCTTTACCCCCCTTCCTGAGCAGACCATTTTTTCCATTATGGCACTGCGTTATTTTAACTTAATATTGCACGGTCATGCAACTCTGTACATATATTAAATATATGTCCTTATTTTAATACAGGCTATCAGCACTTTCAGGTTATCATTGGTTATGTTGTCTCTTCATAGCTCCAGTATAGCCATCAAAATGTTTACTTCTGAGAGAGAACTACAGAAACAGCATGCCAATGCAGCAAGAACCACCATGCCCTACAGTAAGGCGTTTCCTTCATTGCAGAATTCATCTTTTCCCAGGCTGCCAACTCCCAGCTTAGAGTGACAGTGACTCCTGGAGGGAGGCTTGGCTAACAGCAGAAATCTTCTTTTCACCCTCCCTCCACACCTTCTTCACTCCCCCCAATTGTTTGTTGTTGAACTGAACAGTGGCCCTAGGCACAACGCTGAAGAAGGTAAAAAAGTAAGAGTTGATTCAATGATAATTTATAGTTGATCCCTGCTAGTTAAATGACAATCAACTGCTGAATTTAGTTCTAATATAAAGGACATTTCTAGTTTTGCAGCCAAATTGGAATAATACAGTGCATACTATATACTATATTTGTCCCCATTCACATAGCAAGTCATTTAAAAAATTTAAAACAGCAGCTTACCTTTTTAGATGCTCTTTTCTGGAACTTCCTGCTAAAATACAATTCTACTTTCTCTTTGTTAGGAAGGGGGCTGCGATGCTAAGTTTGCCATAAATAACCCTGTCCGGAGGCAAATATTTCATCAGTTCTACTAGATTTGAATACTGTCGTAACAAAAGTTTAAAGGTGTGGGAGTTAGGCTTCTACATTGTATGCCTGGGTCTCCAGCCCAGGTATAGAGACAGATCACTCGAAGCTAGCTGAGAAATGCCTGCAGTCAGCTATGAAACTTTCACCTCTGAAACATCTAAGAGGTAGGTTTGTTTTTAAGGTATGCTCTGTGAATAGGATCGCATAACAAACATATAGTGGTGTTTTCTCAAATTTTACTACAAAAGTGGAAATACACCTTAAGAGGTGAGTTCCTCTTGGAAGACAAACCAAAAATTATTTACTCTACATTGTTTGTGTTTCTTCTTCAATGTATTATTCTAATACAACCTTCGAAAAAACAAGAAAGTGACCAGTGGCCGCCATACTTACCAGTAAGTTTTGAGAGCATCTGGATTTAAAAAACAAGTGAATGTTTCAAGATTTAAGGAAAAGCTCCTGCGGTCCAGAGTAAATAGTAATGCATTTATATACATAATACACTGTTGGTGCTTTCATTGATTAGAGAGGGTTTGCAAGATACACCTATTTATCTGCAAATGTATGCCACAGAGAATTATGTTCCTAAAATAGAAATAATTAGACATGTAAATAGATGCTTTTTGAGTTGTATGGGAACCGAGGTAAAATGAGAACAGCAATGAAATAGCAATAGCAATGAAATGTAAAAAAAAAAGGCTTAGATTCCTCTTCTAATGTTTTCCATTTCTTTCTATTTATTTTTATTTTTAAAGTGCATACACTGCAGAATGCATACTACATTTATGTTTACAAAATATATGCTTTCTACTTTCTCAGGTTCTTTGTTGTTTAATTTTTTATGCAGTATTCTAAAAAAAACTGGAAAGATGGTTGTGAAGGGCTATAAACTGAGAACAGCCTTGGGCACAAAGTATACTTTGTGTGCCACAGACAAATTACCCTTTAAAGCTGGACTCTAGGCAGATATGGAAGACACAAATTAATACAGCCCTGTAATCATGATTTTTCTCCTGCAATACAATGCAATAACATATGCTTTATCATGCATGTGTTTGTGTGCTAGTGTGTTGTGGCGCCAGTCATTGTCAATGATATGCCAATACATAACTCAGTGCATCTGCTACAGCACAATGCTGGGTAACACCCTGCCATGTGATGTGGTGCCCTGCTTGGTGCATGTCTGATTTTTGGTCCATTCTGGTGCATTGGCAGCTCATTTATTTGAATGGGCTGCCTTAATGCAATGCACATTAACATTAACCGCTTGCCCGCTGCCCTGTAGTAGAACTACTGCAGGGCTTCACAAAATCACGTATATATATGTGATTTGCATTTCCGGGTAGGGGGCACGTACACCGCCCTACCCGCACCACCATTGGTAACTACAGGTGTCAATCACTGGGTCCTGGCCGGAGATTCCCCGCTAGCACTCGGTGATCGCCGGGTAAAACTGACAGGGGAGAGACCTGTGTGTAAACACAGGTCTCTCTCCTACCAGCAAGGACATGCTGCTGTGTATTTCTCTGCATAGCAGAGAAATACACAGCAGCATGTTTAACTAGTAAAACACGCACAGCACATGATGTAAAACAGCACACAGTTAGCCCTTTGATCGCCCCAGATGTTAACCCCTTCCTGCCCAGTGTCATTAGTTCAGTGTCAGTGCTTTTTATTAGCACTGATCACTGTGATAGTGTCATTGGGATTTCAGTGGCAGTTAGTCAGTTCCCATCCAGTGTCAGAATGCCTGCCACAGTCCTGCTGTAAGTTGCTGATCGCCGCAATTAGTATAAAAAAAAATAAAAATAAAAATTCCAGTATATATACTGTCATTTGTAGACGCTATAAATTTCACGTAAACCAATTAATTTACACGTATTGGGATTTTTTTTTAGCAAAGACATGTAGCAGAAAACACTTTAGCCTAAATATATGAAGAAATTAGATTTTTTTTATTTTTTACTGGATGTGTTATATAGCAAAAAGTCAAAAATATTGTTTTGCTTTTTTTCAAAATTATTGGTCTTTTTTTTGTTTATAGTGCAAAAAATAAAAACCACACAGGTGATCAAATACCAAAAGAAAGCTCTATTGTGGGAAAAATAGGGCATACATTTCATTAATGTACAGCGTTGCATGACCGTGCAATTGTCAGTTAAAGTAATGCAGCACCGTATCGCAAAAGGGCGGTAAATCCTCAGGAGAGTAGTAAGTGGTTAATGCAACAGTGTAAGCATGCGAGTTTAGCCTGAGATCAACCTATTGCCATCCCTATGCAGCATAGATGGAGTGTGAGTGGAAGAAGCAATACAAGGAGCCATTCAGTTCATATGTTGACAAGAGGCATGCTAATAGGACTAAGCAAAGTGACAGAGAAATGAACTAAAAACTGTGCTGATCCTTCTTACATTGTCCAACCACAGGCTGAGGCTGGTCCAGGACAACCTTGGCTGAGAAGAAGTATGTGAATGATGCTGGCCAGTAATCATCAAACCGGGAACAAGTGGTGACATTAAAACATACTGAAGGTGAAATCTCTGGATTGAAAGTAAATGTTGCAGCAAAATTTGGTTGTTTTATCTTTTAGTGGGATATTCTTTTTTACTGTGTTATTTTTGGCTGCAATTCTGCTTTAAGAATGAAATATTCCATAAACTCCAAATTTTGCATACATGTCTAAACCAAAATCTCCCTAACACACAATCTACTTATCTGTTTATTTGTTATCCTGCTATATGGTTTAACATGCAGGCAAAATGTTGTCAGTGCCTGCAGGAGCCCACTATTTCCCTTTCTCCTTCATGAAATGTTTCAAATTGGAATGTTTCTGAAATTGGCAATGTATCTATGTAGGTCTTTGTAGCTCTGTGATAAACAGATCCATTTCGGACTTGTGACGCTTCTAAATATTGCAAATTTCATTCCTACAGCCCCTCCTCTATTCCTCAGCTCCCTGGGCTAGCTGTTCCCATATCTGACATATTGAATAGGCTCTTTTGCAATTCCCAGGCCCAGCACTCTTAATATATCACTTCAATTTATCTCCGCACTGCAGAAAGTCAAACGCTGACTGCTCCATTACTCACATGCTGGATAAATTGTGTCACATTTAGCAAACTTGCTGCGTATCCAGTTTTCACACACATTATGCTCTTCCTAGGGATCAGTTTTTCTGCATTCCAAGAGTCATTTTCTAATGAGTACCCCAAGAAAGCTGATGATCTATCAAAAGTGGGTCATACTAGAAGCAAAAAAAGTGGCATGCTGTAGAACTAGCAGCCCAGTACATCTATGTATGAACAACTAACGTTTATCTAAATAAGACTATTGCCACCTCTGGACCCAGCAATCTATTTACGCAAGTCAATTCTACTGTGTATGGGGAACACAAGTTGTAGGGGAGTTGTGAATTAATGGTCAGTATTAATCTTGAACAAGCAGGTTCAGTAGCACCCTGGGACTCTTATTCTTGTATTATATGTTCCAATGCTGCTGATTCAACAGCTTCACACAAAAAGCCACAGTGAAAGCTATAAGAATTGCTCATCGTCTCAGTGATTCAGGTTTCTTTTTTTCAAATGAACTGCATCTTTTACAGATATACTGCTACCTGCTTTCAAAGAAGAGCAAAAGAAGATTGGTAACCTGCTCACCCACTGACCCCATGATGAATGGCAAATCCACCAATACTAAGATTATATGGGACATTTCCCCTCTGTATTTCATGAATGCATGCCTGTTGAAAGAAAATAATAATGTTTTGGAATCAATTTTATTTATTAATTGTAAGTTTATACATTTTTAAAATAATCGTTAATACATTGTACTTGTGTAGCCACCTTGCTGTAAGCAGGAGTGTCTCTTTAAATGTAATTTTCATGGGTGTAGTCAGTCAATGTCTTTTTTTAGTTTGTCTTGTTCAGTATCCCCTAAGTTCAGTCTGGCTGTCAGTTCTCTCTTTGACAATAGGTGGCACTATCATGTCTTTCATTTGTGCAAGATCACACAGTGGGTCTGGATTATGAATATTCATATCTTTTCACAGCTGGCCACTGAGAGTTTCTTTGCTAGTAGTGCATGATAGTGGGAAATGATATAAGTATTTGAAGTGGGTTGATGCAAACTCTCTTTATCCCAGGCTGCGGCTTGGGGAAGGTGCATGTAATGGATTTGCTTCTTTAGGCCTGTCTGCCTGCCTAAAAGGGCATGGGTGTGACTAGGGCTGTAACATAGGCCTGAATGTACAGTGCTCAGCATAAACAAGTACACCCCAACAGACTTGTCAGAAAAACTTTCCTTTCCTTTCAGAATCAACATTTTCTATGGGACACTATACTGCAAAATACTTCCACAGATGTGGCCCATTGATTGCCAACAAAATTTGTTAATTTGCACACACAAAAAAGTATTTTTCCTAACAAATTCATTCAAGACCATGTTGCAAAAATGAATACACCCCAATAAAACTCTTAGGAGCAAAGCTAAATTTTAGGCAATAAAATCCTAATTAACAAGAATTCAACTATAGGTGAGTCTAATTATTCATTAAACAGGTGTCCAGAAGACAGTTTATTATTAAAAGGGCATTACTTAACAAAGAAAACCCCTTTCTATTTCATGCTGTCAGCATGGCACCACATGGAAGAGAAATGTCACGAGTCCTGAGAAAGAAAATAATTTCTTTACATAAGAAAGGTGAACGCTACAAGAAGATCAGCAACACTTTAACAAAGATGGAACTTCAACCATCTCACAGAGACATCCAGGCCATCCATGCAAGTTAACACCTTCACAGGAGAGTCTTCTGATGAGAAGGGTTGAAGAAAATCACCTTGCAAGTTCACTGCAGTTAGCTAAAGAAGTAGAAAGCCAAACTTGGGTGATTGACAAAATATGGTGTGCACTGCAGAGGAATGGCATGCATGGGTGTCATCTACGAAGGAAGCCTCTCCTAAAGCCCATGCACAGAAAAACCCACCTAGAATTTTCCAGGGCCCATGCTGAAAAAGAAGACAACTACTGGGACTCTGTACTCCGGAGTGATGAGACCAAGGTAAATGTTTTTGAAACTGTATGGCGTTGCAAAGGTGAGGAGTACAAAGAAAAATGCATGTTGCCTACAGGGAAACATGGTGGTGGCAGAGCCCTTCTGTGGGGCTGCATGAGTGCTGCAGGTGTTGGGGAGCTGCATTTCATTGATGGTATCATGAATTCACAGATGTACTGCTCTATATTGAATGAGAAGATGTTACCATCACTCTGTGCCCTTGGTCATCGTGTACATTTCCAACATGACAATGAACCAAAACACACATCTAAGGCCACGGTTGCATTTCTGAAAAAGAACAGGGTGAAAGTGATTCAGTGGCCAAGTATGTCTCCTGATCTGAACCCAATCAAACACCTATGGGAAATTCTGAAGAGACAAGTTAAACATTACTCTCCATCCAGCATCCAGGCTCTAAAAGAGGTTGTTCTTAAAAAATGGAAAAAGATTGTTTGCAGTACGGCACCATCTTGTTCATTCCATGCCTAGAAGACTTGGTGCTATCCTTACAAATCATGGAGGTCATACAAAATACTTGATGTAGTAGTTTTTGTTGTGGGGTGTATTCATTTTTGCATCAACTAATTTGAGTAAATGTTACTTGGCCTATAAAGTGCAAGGCACAACACAACAATTTTCAAAAAATATACATTTTATTGATACACTCACAATAAAATAATTGTTAACATCCAAATTGTGTGATTAAAATCACAGTTGCCTTATGAGTAACAACTCTAGATACATTACAAATTGTAAGTTACAGGTGTCAGTTCTCTGAAAGCTCAATGCATTTCTTGTATTTTATCTTCATCAGGAGGCAGAGATGATTTGACACTAAATCTAAAGAAATACATATATTTTGTTAGTGTGTATTAATGCATTCTGCTCTGTGTCTGTGCATTTTGGATATTATTTACCTGAATGTGTCCAAACAAAAAGTAGCAAAAGGGAGAAAAATCTTAGCAGGTGAGCCAATGTCAGAGGTACAAAAAAGGAGGCACATGCAGATATGCAAAAGCTCATAAACTTGTTGATTGGCATGCAACGGCCCTGTTGGTAATGTATTTCCTTAGGAAGCTTGGTAGAGGAGAGAGGAGGTATGCCTATAGGGTAACTGCAATGTAAGATGACATCAAATACTCACTATTTTCCATAGTCACAAAAATAAAGTTTTTGCACATGTCCTAATATTTGGCTATTCATGGACTTATATATGACCACCTCCCCCACAGAAAAGATGAAAATAAGTGCCAGTATACATACACATGCACTGTTTACTTATGTGGGGGCAATAATTAAACAATATTTTTTTCAGGATCCTCTTGTCAAGTAAATGGATATTTGCCACATCACATGCATATCCGTTATACATGTCAGGGTAATAATTAGACGGATCACAAATTTTACTTTTAATAGCCCAGTTATTTCCTCCCAAACCATAAACTGAGATTATCAGTGAAGTACCATCAATATATACCCCTAATTTTGTTTTAATGGGGCTTGTAATCATTACTCAACTTCAACTAAACCACATAAGTCAAACTTTTAAAAGAGCTTACATGCCATGCCACCTATTAAGCCTTAGGTGTAGTTGCAGAGTTGTTCAGAAACAACTCACTAAACTTGTCACTAAAGTGATGGACTGCCGTCCGGATAGCCGCATTTACATGAATTATACCAACAAGGTATACATGTATTCTGACATGGAGATGAAGCCTCCAAAATGTGCCTTTCTTATATAAGCCGCTGAATCGGTGCACCTGTGAGCACCAGTGGCATCCAGGAAAAGTCAAAATGGCCTCCGAGGCCTCCAAGCATAGTGTGCATGCGTGCATCCAAAATGACCAACTATCTGTTACGCTACTTATATTGGCAACTTTGACATTTATATTAATATTGACAGTGCTGTAGTACCAAGCTATAATGATGTAATAATATGCAATAATATACTGTGTACAATATTTAGTTGTATTGTTGAGTTCCGCCAAAATGTCATGCAATTCATATGTATTTATTTGTAGGGAGCCTTGGAGGAGGTATTGACAGTTGCACTGGAGCCAAATGCCATATGGCTAGTAAGCAGCTGCCAAGTGAGGCTGGTTTCAGCCTCATTATGTGCAGTGTGTGGCACACCGTGGGCGCGTGCGCACTTCCAGCGCTCAAGCTGCTGGGATTAAAGTCGGCCATTTTGCATGTGCGCATGCACACTATGCTTGGAGGCCTCATTGGTTATTTTGACTTTTCCTGGATGTTCTATAAAACTCAGTTTTGGCAAAATTTTGGAAATTGTTCTTGTGTTCATTGAGATATTGATTCAAATTTTACTTTTCAAAAGGGGTGCACTCATTTATGCTGAGCACTGTAACTGGATATGAAACTGCCTCTGTCTGGATTACTTTTGCTGTCTCTCTCTAATTGAAACTCTGTATGGAGTTGTACGCAGCGGAGAATGAGGCTAGAGGGTAGATCATTTACTCCTCATTCAGATGTCTACAAAATTTTAGCTAATTAAGGAAAATGGGAAAATAACACTGGACCCATGAAGTTACCTTATTGGTGCTGCTATGCTATCATAATGTAATGATGATAATATATAGGTGATCTGGTTCCCAGTCAGACAGCAACTACACCCCAAAGGATCTACAGAGCTCCCCTGGCTTGTACTATAATGTAACTAAGATGTGAACTGAAGGGCCACATCATCGCTGAAAGGTCAAGACATGACATTATTGCAGGAAGGGTCAGGGGAACCGTCCAAAAGTATCCACATTTCCAAAAACAGGGGGCTAAAAATATGTAGTCATCATATATACTAAGAGGAGAACATCTAGTGGAATCAATGGTGGAGACAGGTGTATCTACCGCAAGGCAAACAAGGCTTTTGCTTAGGGCGACAAATTTTAGGGGGGTGGCACCGTCTCCCTGGAAGAAGGCATCTGGTGAACAGCGGCGGACAGAGCCATGCAGGGCCGCCATCAGAACGGTGCCACTGGTACTCCTGTAGGTGGCCTGGACATCAGGAGGATCGAGCAGTTGCAGAAGGGTGCACTGTGTAATTCTCCCTCCAGCAGCTTAATGCCTGTTTGAAGTTTCTCCCCCTATCCCTCTCAGCAGCTTACTGCTGCTGGAGGGAGAGACAGACCTGGCTGGATGGAGGGGGTGTCTGGTGTTCCCAAGTGGCTGCTCTCCGCTGAGCTCTTTCCCCCGCCCACAGTCAGAGCTGGGAACAAGGGAATTGGAGCAGGGAGAGGAGAAGTGGCTGAGAGGAAAGAGCCTGGAGGAGGTGAGCTGTGTTGTGTTCTCTGGGCTCTTCCTCCTGTCGTCCATGCAGCACATGATACACTGATAGATCATATGGGACTGCACACACACACACACAGTATGATTACCACCCCCTGCCCACATTTCCTGCTGCACAGAGATCAGCAGCCCTTGGAGGAGGTGTGTGTGTGT